>NC_064028.1:11923286-12297602 GCF_917208135.1 Athalia rosae
TAACCTGACACCCCCGCGATTATTAATTTTCTTCAAAAAATCACAAGTCCCAAACTAGAGATCACTTGGCGTTGCAAATCGATATACGTGTTACTCTGATGATCAAAATGTTTAGAAAAAAAATATCCTATATCGATCGAGGTTGCGAAAGCCACCCTTAACCTGACACCCCTGCGAGTGATAATTTTCTTCAAAAATCACAAGTCCCAAACTAGAAATCTCTCGGCGTTGCAAATCGACATACGTGTTACTCTGATAATCAGAATGTATAAAAAAAATATTTCATATTGATCGAGGTTGCGGAAGCCACCCTTAACCTGACACCCCCGCGAGTGATAATTTTCTTCAAAAATCACAAGTCCAAAACTAGAAATCTCTCGGCGTTGCGAATCGACATGGGTGTTACTCTGATAATCAGAATGTATAAAAAAAATATTTCATATCGATCGAGGTCGCGAAAGCCACCCTCAACTTAACACCCCCGCGAGTGATAGTTTCCTTGGAATAACCTGACACCGCCGTGAGTGATAATTTTTTTCAAAAAATTACAAGTCCCAAACTAGGAATCTTTCGGCGTTGCAAATCGACATACGTGTTACTCTGATAATCAGAATGTATGGAAAAAATATTTCATATCGATCGAGGTTGCGGAAGCCACCCTCAACTTGACACCCCCGCGAGTGATAGTTTCCTTGGAATAACCTGACACCGCCGCGAGTGATAATTTTCTTCAAAAAATCACGAGTCCCAAACTAAAGATCTTTCGATATTGCATTACGACGTACGTGTTATTCTGATGATCAGAATGTATGACAAGAAGATTGCATCCTGATCGAGGTTGCGAAAGCCACCCTTAACCTGACAACCCCGCGATTATTAACATTCTTTGAAAAATTACAAGTCCCGAACGTGTGATTTTATGGCGTTGCAAATCAAAGTACGTGTTAAACTGATGATCAGAATGAATGAAAAGAATATTGCATCCCGATCAAGGTTGCGGAAGCCATCCTTAACCTGACACCCCCGCGATTATCAATTCTCTTCAAAAAATCACAAGTCCCAAACTAGGGATCATTCGGCGTTGCAAATCGATATACGTGTTACTCTGATGATCAGAATGTTTAAAAAAAATATTCTATAATTATCGAGGTTGCGAAAGCCACCCTTTACCTGACAACCCCGCGATTATTAACTTTCTTTGAAAAATTACAAGTCCCGAACGTGTGATTTTATGGCGTTGCAAATCAAAGTACGTGTTAAACTGATGATCAGAATAAATGAGAAGAATATTGCATCCCGATCAAGGTTGCGGAAGCCATCCTTAACCTGACACCCCCGCGATTATCAATTCTCTTCAAAAAATCACAAGTCCCAAACTAGGGATCATTCGGCGTTGCAAATCGACATACGTGTTAGTCTGATAATCAGAATGTATAGAAAAAATATTTCATATCGATCGAGGTTGTGGAAGCCACCCTCAACTTAACACCCCCGCGAGTGATAGTTTCCTTGGAATAACCTGACACCGCCGTAAGTGATAATTTTCTTCAAAAAATCACAAGTCCCGAACTAGAAATCTTTCGGCGTTGCATTTCGACGTACGTGTTACTTCAATGATCAGAATCTTCAGAAAAAATATTGCATCTCGATCAAGGTTGCGGAAGCCACCCTTAACCTGACACCCCCTCGATCATTAACTTTCTTTGAAAGATTACAAGTCCCAAACTAGAGATTTTTTGGCGTTGCAAATCGACGTACGTGTTGAGCTGATGATAAGAATGTATGAAAAAAATATTTAATCCCGATCAAGGTTGCGGAAGCCACCCTTAACTTGACACCCCCGCGATTATTAATTATCTTTGAAAAATTACAAGTCCCAAACTAAGAATCTTTCGGCGTCGCAAATCGACGTACGTGTTACTCTGATAATCGGAATGTATGAAAAGAATATCGCATCCCGATCAAGATTGCGGAAGCCACCCCTAACCTGACGACCCTGCGAGTGATAATTTTCTCCAAAGAATCACAAGTCCCAAACTAGGAATCTTTCGGCGTTGCAAATCGACATACGTGTTACTCTGATAATCAGAATGTATGGAAAGAATATTTCATATCGATCGAGGTTGCGGAAGCCACCCTCAACTTGACACCCCCGCGAGTAATAGTTTCCTTGGAATAACCTGACACCGCCGCGAGTGATAATTTTCTTCAAAAAATCACAAGTCCCGAACTAGAAATCTTGCGGCGTTGCGTCTCGACGTACGTGTGACTCTGATGATCAGGATGTATGGAAAAAATATCGCATCCCGATCAAGGTTGCGGAAGCCACACTTAGCCTGACACCCCCGCGATTATTAACTTTCTTCAAAAAATCACAAGTCCCAAACTAGGGATCATTCGGCGTTGCAAATCGATATACGTGTTACTCTGATGATCAGAATGTTCAAAAGAAATATTCTATAATTATCGAGGTTGCGAAAGCCACCCTTAACCTGACAACCCCGCGATTATTAACTTTCTTTGAAAAATTACAAGTCCCGAACGTGTGATTTTATGGCGTTGCAAATCAAAGTACGTGTTAAACTGATGATCAGAATGAATGAAAAGAATATTGCATCCCGATCAAGGTTGCGGAAGCCATCCTTAACCTGACACCCCCGCGAATATCAATTCTCTTCAAAAAATCACAAGTCCCAAACTAGGGATCATTCGGCGTTGCAAATCGACATACGTGTTAGTCTGATAATCAGAATGTATAGAAAAAATATTTCATATCGATCGAGGTTGTGGAAGCCACCCTCAACTTAACACCCCCGCGAGTGATAGTTTCCTTGGAATAACCTGACACCGCCGTAAGTGATAATTTTCTTCAAAAAATCACAAGTCCCGAACTAGAAATCTTTCGGCGTTGCATTTCGACGTACGTGTTACTTCAATGATCAGAATCTTCAGAAAAAATATTGCATCTCGATCAAGGTTGCGGAAGCCACCCTTAACCTGACACCCCCTCGATCATTAACTTTCTTTGAAAAATTACAAGTCCCAAACTAGAGATTTTTTGGCGTTGCAAATCGACGTACGTGTTGAGCTGATGATAAGAATGTATGAAAAAAATATTTAATCCCGATCAAGGTTGCGGAAGCCACCCTTAACTTGACACCCCCGCGATTATTAACTTTCTTTGAAAAATTACAAGTCCCAAACTAGAGATCTTTCGGCGTTGCAAATCGACGTACGTGTTACCCTGATGATTAAAATGACTGAAAAAAATGGTCTTTATTGATCGAGGTTGCGGAAGCCACCCCTAACCTGACGACCCCGCGAGTGATAATTTTCTCCAAAGAATCACAAGTCCCAAACTAGGAATCTTTCGGCGTTGCAAATCGACATACGTGTTACTCTGATAATCAGAATGTATGGGAAAAATATTTCATATCGATCGAGGTTGCGGAAGCCACCCTCAACTTGACACCCCCGCGAGTGATAGTTTCCTTGGAATTACCTGACACCGCCGCGAGTGATAATTTTCTTCAAAAAATCACGAGTCCCAAACTAGAAATCTTTCGGTGTTGCATTCCGACGTACGTGTTACTTTAATGATCAGAATCTTCAAAAAAAATATTGCATCTCGATCAAGGTTGCGGATGCCACCCTTAACCTGACACCCCCTCGATTTTTAACTTTCTTTGAAAAATTACAAGTCCCAAACTAAAGATTTTTTGGCGTTGCAAATCGACGTACGTGTTGAGCTGATGTCGAGAATGTATGAAAAAAATATTCAATTCCGATCAAGGTTGCGGAAGCCACCCTTAACCTGACACCCCCGCGATCATTAATTTTCTTCAAAAGATCACAAGTCCCAAACTAGGAATCTCTCGGCGTTGCAAATCGACATACGTGTTACTCTGATAATCAGAATGTATGAAAAAAATATCTCATATCGATCGAGTTTGCGGAAGCCACCCTCAACTTAACACCCCCGCGATTATTAATTTTCATCAAAAAATCACAAGTCCCAAACTAGAAATCTCTCGGCGTTGCAAATCGACGTACGTGTTAGTCTGATAATTAGCATGAATGGGAAGCATATTGCATCTCGATCAAGGTTGCGAAAGCCACCCCTAACCTGACACCTCCGATATTAATAATTTTCTTCAAAAAATCACAAGTCCCAAACTAGGGATCTCTCGGCGTTGCAAATCGATATACGTGTTACTCTGATGATCAGAATGTATAAAAAAAATATCCTATATACATCGAGGTTGCGGAAGCCACCCTCAACTTAACACCCCCGCGAGTGATAGTTTCCTTGGAATAACCTGACACCGCCGTGAGTGATAATTTTCTTCAAAAAATCACAAGTCCCAAACTAAACATCTTTCGGCGTTGCGAATCGACATACGTTTTACTCTGATGTTCAGAATGTATGAAAAAAAAAAATTGCAACACGATCGAGGTTGCGGAAGCCACCCTAAACCTGACAACCCCGCGATTATTAATTTTATTTAAAAAATCACAAGTCCCAAACTAGAGATCTCTCGGCGTTGCTAATCGATATACGTGTTACTCTGATGATCAGAATGTATGAAAAGGATATTGCATCCCGATCGAGGTTGCGGAAGCCACCCTTAACCTGACAGCCCCGCGATTATTACTTTTCTTCAAAAAATCACAAGTCCCAAACTAGGAATCTCTCGGCGTTGCAACTCGACGTACATGTGACTCTGATGATCAAAATGTATGAAAAAAATATCGCATCATGATCAAGGTTGCAGAAGCCACCCTTAGCTTGACACCCCCGCGATTATTAACTTCCTTCAAAAAATCACAAGTCCAAAACTAGAAATCTTTTGGCGTTGCCAATCGACGTACGTGTTACTCTGATGATTCGAATGCATGGAAAAAATATTGCATCTCGATCGAGGTTGCGGAAGCCACCCTTAAACTGACACTTCCGCTATTATTACTTTTCTTCAAAAAATCACAAGTCCCAAACTAGAAATCTCTCGGCGTTGCAAATCGACATACGTGTTACTCTGATAATCAGAATGTATAAAGGATGAATTGCATCCCGATCAAGGTTGCGGAAGCCACCCCTAACCTGACACCCCCGCGATTATTGATTTTATTCAAAAAATCACAAGTCCCAAACTAAGAATTTTTTGGCGTTGCAAATCGACGTACGTGTTGAGCTAATGATAAGAATGTATGAAAAAAATATTGCATCCCGATCAAGGTTGCGGAAGCCACCCTTAACTTGACACCCCCGCGATTATTAACTTTCTTTGAAAAATTACAAGTCCCAAACTAGAAATCTTTTGGCGTTGCCAATCGACGTACGTGTTACTCTGATGATTTGAATGTATGGAAAAAATATTGCATTTCGATCGAGGTTGCGGAAGCCACCCTTAACCTGACACCCCCGCGATTATTAATTTTCTTCGAAAAATTACAAGTCCCAAACTAAGAATCTCTCGGCGTCGCAAATCGACGTACGTGTTAGTCTGATAATCAGAATGTATGAAAAGCATATTGCATCTCGATCGAGGTTGCAAAAGCCACTCCTAACCTGACACCCCCACAATTGATAATTTTCTTCAAAAAATCACAAGTCCCAAACTAGGGATCTCTCGGCGTTGCAAATCGATATACGTGTTACTGTGATGATCAGAATGTATAAAAAAAATATTTCATATCGATCGAGGTTGCGGAAGCCACCCTCAACTTAACACCCCCGCGATTATTAATTTTCATCAAAAAATCACAAGTCCCAAACTAAAAATCTCTCGGCGTTGCAAATCGACGTACGTGTTAGTCTGATAATTAGAATGTATGGGAAGCATATTGCATCTCGATCAAGGTTGCGAAAGCCACCCCTAACCTGACACCTCCGATATTAATAATTTTCTTCAAAAAATCACAAGTCCCAAACTAGGGATCTCTCGGCGTTGCAAATCGACGTACGTGTTAGTCTGATAATTAGAATGTATGGGAAGCATATTGCATCTCGATCAAGGTTGCGAAAGCCACCCCTAACCTGAAACCTCCGATATTAATAATTTCCTTCAAAAAATCACAAGTCCCAAACTAGGGATCTCTCGGCGTTGCAAATCGATATACGTGTTACTCTGATGATCAGAATGTATAAAAAAAATATCCTATATACGTCGAGGTTGCGGAAGCCACCCTCAACTTAACACCCCCGCGAGTGATAGTTTCCTTGGAATAACCTGACACCGCCGTGAGTGATAATTTTCTTCAAAAAATCACAAGTCCCAAACTAGGGATCTCTCGGCGTTGCAAATCGATATACGTGTTACTGTGATGATCAGAATGTATAAAAAGAATATTTTATATCGATCGAGGTTGCGGAAGCCACCCTTAACCTGACACCCCCGCGAGTGATAATTTTCCTCAAAAAATCACAAGTCTCAAACTAGAAATCTCTCGGCGTTGCAAATCGACATACGTGTTACTCTGATAATCAGAATGTATGAGAAAAGTTTTTCATATCGATCGGGGTGGCGGAAGCAACCCTCAACTTAACACCCCCGCGAGTGATAGTTTTCTTGGAATAACCTGACACCGCCGTGAGTGATAATTTTCTTTAAAAATCACAAGTCCCAAACTAGAAATCTCTCGGCGTTGCAAATCGACATACGTGTCACTTTAATAATCAGAATGTATAGAAAAAATATTTCATATTGATCGAGGTTGCGGAAGCCACCTTTAACCTGACACCCCCGCGAGTGATAATTTTCCTCAAAAAATCACAAGTCTCAAACTAGAAATCTCTCGGCGTTGCAAATCGACATACGTGTTACTCTGATAATCAGAATGTATGAGAAAAGTTTTTCATATCGATCGGGGTAGCGGAAGCAACCCTCAACTTAACACCCCCGCGAGTGATAGTTTCCTTGGAATAACCTGACACCGCCGTGAGTAATAATTTTCTTCAAAGAATCACAAGTTCCGAACTAGAAATCTTTCGGCGTTGCATTTTGACGTTCGTGTTACTCCAATAATCAAAATCTTCGAAAAAAAAATTGCATCTCGATCAAGGTTGCGGAAGCCACCCTTAACCTGACACCCCCGCGATTGATAACTTTTTTGAAAAATTACAAGTCCCAAACTAGGAATCTCTCGGCGTTGCAACTCGACGTACGTGTGACTCTGATGATCAGAATGTATGGAAAAAATATCGCATCCCGATCAAGGTTGCGAAAGCCACCCTTAGCCTGACACCCCCGCGATTATTAACTTTCTTCAAAAAATCACAAGTCCCAAACTAGAAATCTTTTGGCGTTGATAATCGACGTACGTGTTACTCTGATGATTTGAATGCATGAAAAAAATATTGCATCTCGATCGAGGTTGCGGAAGCCACCCTTAACCTGACACCCCCGCGATTATTAATTTTTTTCGAAGAATCACAAGTCCCAAACTAGGGATCTCTCGGCGTTGCAAATTGATATACGTGTTACTCTGATGATCAGAATGTATAAAAAAAATATTTCATATCGATCGAGGTTGCGGAAGCCACCCTTAACCTGACACCCCCGCGATTATTACTTTTCTTCAAAAAATCACAAGTCCCAAACTAGGAATCTCTCGGCGTTGCAAATCGACATACGTGTTACTCTGATAATCAGAATGTATGAAAAAAATATCTCATATCGATCGAGTTTGCGGAAGCCACCCTCAACTTAACACCCCCGCGATTATTAATTTTCATCAAAAAATCACAAGTCCCAAACTAGAAATCTCTCGGCGTTGCAAATCGACGTACGTGTTAGTCTGATAATTAGAATGAATGGGAAGCATATTGCATCTCGATCAAGGTTGCGAAAGCCACCCCTAACCTGACACCTCCGATATTAATAATTTTCTTCAAAAAATCACAAGTCCCAAACTAGGGATCTCTCGGCGTTGCAAATCGATATACGTGTTACTCTGATGATCAGAATGTATAAAGAAAATATCCTATATACATCGAGGTTGCGGAAGCCACCCTCAACTTAACACCCCCGCGAGTGATAGTTTCCTTGGAATAACCTGACACCGCCGTGAGTGATAATTTTCTTCAAAAAATCACAAGTCCCAAACTAAACATCTTTCGGCGTTGCGAATCGACATACGTTTTACTCTGATGTTCAGAATGTATGAAAAAAAAAAATTGCAACACGATCGAGGTTGCGGAAGCCACCCTAAACCTGACACCCCCGCGATTATTAATTTTATTTAAAAAATCACAAGTCCCAAACTAGAGATCTCTCGGCGTTGCTAATCGATATACGTGTTACTCTGATGATCAGAATGTATGAAAAGGATATTGCATCCCGATCGAGGTTGCGGAAGCCACCCTTAACCTGACAGCCCCGCGATTATTACTTTTCTTCAAAAAATCACAAGTCCCAAACTAGGAATCTCTCGGCGTTGCAACTCGACGTACATGTGACTCTGATGATCAAAATGTATGGAAAAAATATCGCATCATGATCAAGGTTGCAGAAGCCACCCTTAGCTTGACACCCCCGCGATTATTAACTTTCTTCAAAAAATTACAAGTCCTAAACTAGGAATCTCTCGGCGTTGCAAATCGACATACGTGTTACTCTGATGATCAGAATGTATGAAAAAAAAAATCCATATCGATCGAGGTTGCGGAAGCCACCCTTAACGTGACACCCCCGCGAGTGATGATTTTCTTTGAAAAATCACAAGTCCCAAACTAGGGATCTTTCGGCGTTGCAAATCGATATAAGTGTTACTATGATGATCAGATAGAATGAGAAAGATATTTTATTTCGATCGAGGTTGTGGAAGCCACCCTTAAACTGACACTTCCGCTATTATTACTTTTCTTCAAAAAATCACAAGTCCCAAACTAGAAATCTCTCGGCGTTGCAAATCGACATACGTGTTACTCTGATAATCAGAATGTATAAAGGATGAATTGCATCCCGATCAAGGTTGCGGAAGCCACCCCTAACCTGACACCCCCGCGATTATTGATTTTATTCAAAAAATCACAAGTCCCAAACTAAGAATTTTTTGGCGTTGCAAATCGACGTACGTGTTGAGCTAATGATAAGAATGTATGAAAAAAATATTGCATCCCGATCAAGGTTGCGGAAGCCACCCTTAACTTGACACCCCCGCGATTATTAACTTTCTTTGAAAAATTACAAGTCCCAAACTAGAAATCTTTTGGCGTTGCCAATCGACGTACG
This sequence comes from Athalia rosae, assembly GCF_917208135.1. Taxonomy (NCBI): domain Eukaryota; kingdom Metazoa; phylum Arthropoda; class Insecta; order Hymenoptera; family Athaliidae; genus Athalia; species Athalia rosae. The sequence goes on from NC_064028.1 coordinate 11,932,520, forward strand.
TGTTACTCTGATGATTTGAATGTATGGAAAAAATATTGCATTTCGATCGAGGTTGCGGAAGCCACCCTTAACCTGACACCCCCGCGATTATTAATTTTCTTCGAAAAATTACAAGTCCCAAACTAAGAATCTCTCGGCGTCGCAAATCGACGTACGTGTTAGTCTGATAATCAGAATGTATGAAAAGCATATTGCATCTCGATCGAGGTTGCAAAAGCCACTCCTAACCTGACACCCCCACAATTAATAATTTTCTTCAAATAATCACAAGTCCCAAACTAGGGATCTCTCGGCGTTGCAAATCGATATACGTGTTACTGTGATGATCAGAATGTATAAAAAAAATATTTTATATCGATCGAGGTTGCGGAAGCCACCCTCAACTTAACACCCCCGCGATTATTAATTTTCATCAAAAAATCACAAGTCCCAAACTAAAAATCTCTCGGCGTTGCAAATCGACGTACGTGTTAGTCTGATAATTAGAATGTATGGGAAGCATATTGCATCTCGATCAAGGTTGCGAAAGCCACCCCTAACCTGACACCTCCGATATTAATAATTTTCTTCAAAAAATCACAAGTCCCAAACTAGGGATCTCTCGGCGTTGCAAATCGATATACGTGTTACTCTGATGATCAGAATGTATAAAAAAAATATCCTATATACATCGAGGTTGCGGAAGCCACCCTCAACTTAACACCCCCGCGAGTGATAGTTTCCTTGGAATAACCTGACACCGCCGTGAGTGATAATTTTCTTCAAAAAATCACAAGTCCCAAACTAGGGATCTTTCGGCGTTGCAAATCGATATACGTGTTACTGTGATGATCAGAATGTATAAAAAGAATATTTTATATCGATCGAGGTTGCGGAAGCCACCCTTAACCTGACACCCCCGCGAGTGATAATTTTCCTCAAAAAATCACAAGTCTCAAACTAGAAATCTCTCGGCGTTGCAAATCGACATACGTGTTACTCTGATAATCAGAATGTATGAGAAAAGTTTTTTATATCGATCGGGGTGGCGAAAGCAACCCTCAACTTAACACCCCCGCGAGTGATAGTTTTCTTGGAATAACCTGACACCGCCGTGAGTGATAATTTTCTTTAAAAATCACAAGTCCCAAACTAGAAATCTCTCGGCGTTGCAAATCGACATACGTGTCACTTTAATAATCAGAATGTATAGAAAAAATATTTCATATTGATCGAGGTTGCGGAAGCCACCTTTAACCTGACACCCCCGCGAGTGATAATTTTCCTCAAAAAATCACAAGTCTCAAACTAGAAATCTCTCGGCGTTGCAAATCGACATACGTGTTACTCTGATTATTAGAATGTATGAGAAAAGTTTTTCATATCGATCGGGGTAGCGGAAGCAACCCTCAACTTAACACCCCCGCGAGTGATAGTTTCCTTGGAATAACCTGACACCGCCGTGAGTAATAATTTTCTTCAAAGAATCACAAGTTCCGAACTAGAAATCTTTCGGCGTTGCATTTTGACGTTCGTGTTACTCCAATAATCAAAATCTTCGAAAAAAAAATTGCATCTCGATCAAGGTTGCGGAAGCCACCCTTAACCTGACGACCCCGCGATTGATAACTTTTTTGAAAAATTACAAGTCCCAAACTAGGAATCTCTCGGCGTTGCAACTCGACGTACGTGTGACTCTGATGATCAGAATGTATGGAAAAAATATCGCATCCCGATCAAGGTTGCGAAAGCCACCCTTAGCCTGACACCCCCGCGATTATTAACTTTCTTCAAAAAATCACAAGTCCCAAACTAGAAATCTTTTGGCGTTGATAATCGACGTACGTGTTACTCTGATGATTTGAATGCATGAAAAAAATATTGCATCTCGATCGAGGTTGCGGAAGCCACCCTTAACCTGACACCCCCGCGATTATTAATTTTCTTTGAAAAATCACAAGTCCCAAACTAGGGATCTCTCGGCGTTGCAAATTGATATACGTGTTACTCTGATGATCAGAATGTATAAAAAAAATATTTCATATCGATCGAGGTTGCGGAAGCCACCCTTAACCTGACATCCCCGCGATTATTACTTTTCTTCAAAAAATCACAAGTCCCAAACTAGGAATCTCTCGGCGTTGCAAATCGACATACGTGTTACTCTGATAATCAGAATGTATGAAAAAAATATCTCATATCGATCGAGTTTGCGGAAGCCACCCTCAACTTAACACCCCCGCGATTATTAATTTTCATCAAAAAATCACAAGTCCCAAACTAGAAATCTCTCGGCGTTGCAAATCGACGTACGTGTTAGTCTGATAATTAGAATGAATGGGAAGCATATTGCATCTCGATCAAGGTTGCGAAAGCCACCCCTAACCTGACACCTCCGATATTAATAATTTTCTTCAAAAAATCACAAGTCCCAAACTAGGGATCTCTCGGCGTTGCAAATCGATATACGTGTTACTCTGATGATCAGAATGTATAAAAAAAATATCCTATATACATCGAGGTTGCGGAAGCCACCCTCAACTTAACACCCCCGCGAGTGATAGTTTCCTTGGAATAACCTGACACCGCCGTGAGTGATAATTTTCTTCAAAAAATCACAAGTCCCAAACTAAACATCTTTCGGCGTTGCGAATCGACATACGTTTTACTCTGATGTTCAGAATGTATGAGAAAAAAAAATTGCAACACGATCGAGGTTGCGGAAGCCACCCTAAACCTGACACCCCCGCGATTATTAATTTTATTTAAAAAATCACAAGTCCCAAACTAGAGATCTCTCGGCGTTGCTAATCGATATACGTGTTACTCTGATGATCAGAATGTATGAAAAGGATATTGCATCCCGATCGAGGTTGCGGAAGCCACCCTTAACCTGACAGCCCCGCGATTATTACTTTTCTTCAAAAAATCACAAGTCCCAAACTAGGAATCTCTCGGCGTTGCAACTCGACGTACATGTGACTCTGATGATCAAAATGTATGGAAAAAATATCGCATCATGATCAAGGTTGCAGAAGCCACCCTTAGCTTGACACCCCCGCGATTATTAACTTTCTTCAAAAAATCACAAGTCCAAAACTAGAAATCTTTTGGCGTTGCCAATCGACGTACGTGTTACTCTGATGATTCGAATGCATGGAAAAAATATTGCAACTCGATCGAGGTTGCGGAAGCCACCCTTAACCCGACACCCCCGCGATTATTACTTTTCTTCGAAAAATCACAAGTCCCAAACTAAGAATTTTTTGTCGTTGCAAATCGACGTACGTGTTGAGCTAATGATAAGAATGTATGAAAAAAATATTGCATCCCGATCAAGGTTGCGGAAGCCACCCTTAACTTGACACCCCCGCGATTATTAACTTTCTTTGAAAAATTACAAGTCCCAAACTAGAAATCTTTTGGCGTTGCCAATCGACGTACGTGTTACTCTGATGATTTGAATGTATGGAAAAAATATTGCATTTCGATCGAGGTTGCGGAAGCCACCCTTAACCTGACACCCCCGCGATTATTAATTTTCTTCGAAAAATTACAAGTCCCAAACTAAGAATCTCTCGGCGTCGCAAATCGACGTACGTGTTAGTCTGATAATCAGAATGTATGAAAAGCATATTGCATCTCGATCGAGGTTGCAAAAGCCACTCCTAACCTGACACCCCCACAATTAATAATTTTCTTCAAAAAATCACAAGTCCCAAACTAGGGATCTCTCGGCGTTGCGAATCGATATACGTGTTACTGTGATGATCAGAATGTATAAAAAAAATATTTTATATCGATCGAGGTTGCGGAAGCCACCCTCAACTTAACACCCCCGCGATTATTAATTTTCATCAAAAAATCACAAGTCCCAAACTAAAAATCTCTCGGCGTTGCAAATCGACGTACGGGTTAGTCTGATAATTAGAATGTATGGGAAGCATATTGCATCTCGATCAAGGTTGCGAAAGCCACCCCTAACCTGACACCTCCGATATTAATAATTTTCTTCAAAAAATCACAAGTCCCAAACTAGGGATCTCTCGGCGTTGCAAATCGATATACGTGTTACTCTGATGATCAGAATGTATAAAAAAAATATCCTATATACATCGAGGTTGCGGAAGCCACCCTCAACTTAACACCCCCGCGAGTGATAGTTTCCTTGGAATAACCTGACACCGCCGTGAGTGATAATTTTCTTCAAAAAATCACAAGTCCCAAACTAGGGATCTCTCGGCGTTGCAAATCGATATACGTGTTACTGTGATGATCAGAATGTATAAAAAAAATATTTTATATCGATCGAGGTTGCGGAAGCCACCCTTAACCTGACACCCCCGCGAGTGATAATTTTCCTCAAAAAATCACAAGTCTCAAACTAGAAATCTCTCGGCGTTGCAAATCGACATACGTGTTACTCTGATAATCAGAATGTATGAGAAAAGTTTTTCATATCGATCGGGGTGGCGGAAGCAACCCTCAACTTAACACCCCCGCGAGTGATAGTTTTCTTGGAATAACCTGACACCGCCGTGAGTGATAATTTTCTTTAAAAATCACAAGTCCCAAACTAGAAATCTCTCGGCGTTGCAAATCGACATACGTGTTACTTTAATAATCAGATTGTATAGAAAAAATATTTCATATTGATCGAGGTTGCGGAAGCCACCTTTAACCTGACACCCCCGCGAGTGATAATTTTCCTCAAAAAATCACAAGTCTCAAACTAGAAATCTCTCGGCGTTGCAAATCGACATACGTGTTACTCTGATAATCAGAATGTATGAGAAAAGTTTTTCATATCGATCGGGGTAGCGGAAGCAACCCTCAACTTAACACCCCCGCGAGTGATAGTTTCCTTGGAATAACCTGACGCCGCCGTGAGTAATAATTTTCTTCAAAGAATCACAAGTTCCGAACTAGAAATCTTTCGGCGTTGCATTTTGACGTTCGTGTTACTCCAATAATCAAAATCTTCGAAAAAAAAATTGCATCTCGATCAAGGTTGCGGAAGCCACCCTTAACCTGACACCCCCGCGATTGATAACTTTTTTGAAAAATTACAAGTCCCAAACTAGGAATCTCTCGGCGTTGCAACTCGACGTACGTGTGACTCTGATGATCAGAATGTATGGAAAAAATATCGCATCCCGATCAAGGTTGCGAAAGCCACCCTTAGCCTGACACCCCCGCGATTATTAACTTTCTTCAAAAAATCACAAGTCCCAAACTAGAAATCTTTTGGCGTTGATAATCGACGTACGTGTTACTCTGATGATTTGAATGCATGAAAAAAATATTGCATCTCGATCGAGGTTGCGGAAGCCACCCTTAACCTGACACCCCCGCGATTATTAATTTTTTTCGAACAATCACAAGTCCCAAACTAGGGATCTCTCGGCGTTGCAAATTGATATACGTGTTACTCTGATGATCAGAATGTATAAAAAAAATATTTCATATCGATCGAGGTTGCGGAAGCCACCCTTAACCTGACATCCCCGCGATTATTACTTTTCTTCAAAAAATCACAAGTCCCAAACTAGGAATCTCTCGGCGTTGCAAATCGACATACGTGTTACTCTGATAATCAGAATGTATGAAAAAAATATCTCATATCGATCGAGTTTGCGGAAGCCACCCTCAACTTAACACCCCCGCGATTATTAATTTTCATCAAAAAATCACAAGTCCCAAACTAGAAATCTCTCGGCGTTGCAAATCGACGTACGTGTTAGTCTGATAATTAGAATGAATGGGAAGCATATTGCATCTCGATCAAGGTTGCGAAAGCCACCCCTAACCTGACACCTCCGATATTAATAATTTTCTTCAAAAAATCACAAGTCCCAAACTAGGGATCTCTCGGCGTTGCAAATCGATATACGTGTTACTCTGATGATCAGAATGTATAAAAAAAATATCCTATATACATCGAGGTTGCGGAAGCCACCCTCAACTTAACACCCCCGCGAGTGATAGTTTCCTTGGAATAACCTGACACCGCCGTGAGTGATAATTTTCTTCAAAAAATCACAAGTCCCAAACTAAACATCTTTCGGCGTTGCGAATCGACATACGTTTTACTCTGATGTTCAGAATGTATGAAAAAAAAAAATTGCAACACGATCGAGGTTGCGGAAGCCACCCTAAACCTGACACCCCCGCGATTATTAATTTTATTTAAAAAATCACAAGTCCCAAACTAGAGATCTCTCGGCGTTGCTAATCGATATACGTGTTACTCTGATGATCAGAATGTATGAAAAGGATATTGCATCCCGATCGAGGTTGCGGAAGCCACCCTTAACCTGACACCCCCGCGATTGTTACTTTTCTTCAAAAAATCACAAGTCCCAAACTAGGAATCTCTCGGCGTTGCAACTCGACGTACATGTGACTCTGATGATCAAAATGTATGGAAAAAATATCGCATCATGATCAAGGTTGCAGAAGCCACCCTTAGCTTGACACCCCCGCGATTATTAACTTTCTTCAAAAAATCACAAGTCCAAAACTAGAAATCTTTTGGCGTTGCCAATCGACGTACGTGTTACTCTGATGATTCGAATGCATGGAAAAAATATTGCATCTCGATCGAGGTTGCGGAAGCCACCCTTAACCCGACACCCCCGCGATTATTACTTTTCTTCGAAAAATCACAAGTCCCAAACTAGGGATCTCTCGGCGTTGCAAATCGATATACGTGTTACTCTGATGATCAGAATGTATAAAAAACATATTTTATATCGATCGAGGTTGCGGAAGCCACCCTTAACCTGACACCCCCGCGAGTGATAATTTTCCTCAAAAAATCACAAGTCTCAAACTAGAAATCTCTCGGCGTTGCAAATCGACATACATGTTACTCTGATAATCAGAATGTATGAAAGAAGTTTTTCATATCGATCGGGGTGGCGGAAGCGAACCTCAACTTAACACCCCCGCGAGTGATAGTTTTCTTGGAATAACCTGACACCGCCGTGAGTGATAATTTTCTTCAAAAAATCACAAGTTCCAAACTAAACATCTTTCGGCGTTGCGAATTGACATACGTTTTACTCTGATGTTCAGAATGTATGAAAAAAATATTGCATTACGATCGAGGTTGCGGAAGCGACCCTCAACCTTACACCCCCGCGATTATTAATTTTATTCAAAAAATCACAAGTCCCAAACTAGGAATCTCTCGGCGTTGCCAATCGATATACGTGTTACTCTGTTAATCAGAATGAATGAAAAAAATATTGCATCCCGATCGAGGTTGCGGAAGCCGGCCTTAACCTGACGACCCCGCGATTATTAACTTTCTTCAAAAAATTACAAGTCCTAAACTAGGAATCTCTCGGCGTTGCAAATCGACATACGTGTTACTCTGATGATCAGAATGTATGAAAAAAAAAATCCATATCGATCGAGGTTGCGGAAGCCACCCTTAACGTGACACCCCCGCGAGTGATGATTTTCTTTGAAAAATTACAAGTCCCAAACTAGAAATCTCTCGTCGTTGCCAATCGACGTACGTGTTACTCTGATAATCAGAATGTATGGAGGATAGATTGCATCCCGATCAAGGTTGCGGAAGCCACCCCTAACCTGACACCCCCGCGATTATTAATTTTATTCAAAAAATCACAAGTCCCAAACTAGGGATCTTTCGGCGTTGCAAATCGATATACGTGTTACTATGATGATCAGATAGAATGAGAAAAATATTCTATTTCGATCGAGGTTGTGGAAGCCACCCTTAAACTGACACTTCCGCTATTATTACTTTTCTTCAAAAAATCACAAGTCCCAAACTAGAAATCTCTCGGCGTTGCAAATCGACATACGTGTTACTCTGATAATCAGAATGTATAAAGGATGAATTGCATCCCGATCAAGGTTGCGGAAGCCACCCCTAACCTGACACCCCCGCGATTATTAATTTTATTCAAAAAATCACAAGTCCCAAACTAAGAATTTTTTGGCGTTGCAAATCGACGTACGTGTTACTCTGATGATTTGAATGTATGGAAAAAATATTGCATTTCGATCGAGGTTGCGGAAGCCACCCTTAACCTGACACCCCCGCGATTATTAATTTTCTTCGAAAAATTACAAGTCCCAAACTAAGAATCTCTCGGCGTCGCAAATCGACGTACGTGTTAGTCTGATAATCAGAATGTATGAAAAGCATATTGCATCTCGATCGAGGTTGCAAAAGCCACTCCTAACCTGACACCCCCACAATTAATAATTTTCTTCAAAAAATCACAAGTCCCAAACTAGGGATCTCTCGGCGTTGCAAATCGATATACGTGTTACTGTGATGATCAGAATGTATAAAAAAAATATTTTATATCGATCGAGGTTGCGGAAGCCACCCTCAACTTAACACCCCCGCGATTATTAATTTTCATCAAAAAATCACAAGTCCCAAACTAAAAATCTCTCGGCGTTGCAAATCGACGTACGTGTTAGTCTGATAATTAGAATGTATGGGAAGCATATTGCATCTCGATCAAGGTTGCGAAAGCCACCCCTAACCTGACACCTCCGATATTAATAATTTTCTTCAAAAAATCACAAGTCCCAAACTAGGGATCTCTCGGCGTTGCAAATCGATATACGTGTTACTGTGATGATCAGAATGTATAAAAAAAATATTTTCTATCGATCGAGGTTGCGGAAGCCACCCTTAACCTGACACCCCCGCGAGTGATAATTTTCCTCAAAAAATCACAAGTCTCAAACTAGAAATCTCTCGGCGTTGCAAATCGACATACGTGTTACTCTGATAATCAGAATGTATGAGAAAAGTTTTTCATATCGATCGGGGTGGCGGAAGCAACCCTCAACTTAACACCCCCGCGAGTGATAGTTTTCTTGGAATAACCTGACACCGCCGTGAGTGATAATTTTCTTTAAAAATCACAAGTCCCAAACTAGAAATCTCTCGGCGTTGCAAATCGACATACGTGTTACTTTAATAATCAGAATGTATAGAAAAAATATTTCATATTGATCGAGGTTGCGGAAGCCACCCTTAACCTGACACCCCCGCGAGTGATAATTTTCCTCAAAAAATCACAAGTCTCAAACTAGAAATCTCTCGGCGTTGCAAATCGACATACGTGTTACTCCGATAATCAGAATGTATGAGAAAAGTTTTTCATATCGATCGGGGTAGCGGAAGCAACCCTCAACTTAACACCCCCGCGAGTGATAGTTTCCTTGGAATAACCTGACACCGCCGTGAGTAATAATTTTCTTCAAAGAATCACAAGTTCCGAACTAGAAATCTTTCGGCGTTGCATTTTGACGTTCGTGTTACTCCAATAATCAAAATCTTCGAAAAAAAAATTGCATCTCGATCAAGGTTGCGGAAGCCACCCTTAACCTGACACCCCCGCGATTGATAACTTTTTTGAAAAATTACAAGTCCCAAACTAGGAATCTCTCGGCGTTGCAACTCGACGTACGTGTGACTCTGATGATCAGAATGTATGGAAAAAATATCGCATCCCGATCAAGGTTGCGAAAGCCACCCTTAGCCTGACGCCCCCGCGATTGATAACTTTTTTGAAAAATTACAAGTCCCAAACTAGGAATCTCTCGGCGTTGCAACTCGACGTACGTGTGACTCTGATGATCAGAATGTATGGAAAGAATATCGCATCCCGATCAAGGTTGCGAAAGCCACCCTTAGCCTGACACCCCCGCGATTATTAACTTTCTTCAAAAAATCACAAGTCCCAAACTAGAAATCTTTTGGCGTTGATAATCGACGTACGTGTTACTCTGATGATTCGAATGTTTGAAAAAAATATTGCATCTCGATCGAGGTTGCGGAAGCCAACCTTAACCTGACACCCCCGCGATTATTAATTTTTTTCGAAAAATCACAAGTCCCAAACTAGGGATCTCTCGGCGTTGCAAATCGACATACGTGTTACTCTGATAATCAGAATGTTTAAAAAAAATATTCTATATCGATCGAGGTTGCGGAAGCCACCCTTAACCTGACACCCCCGCGAGTGATAATTTTCTTCGAAGAATCACAAGTCCCAAACTAAAGATCTTTTGGCGTTGCAAATCGACATACGTGTTACTCTGATATCCAGAATGAATGAAAGGAATATTGCATCACGATCAAGGTTGTGGAAGCCACCCTCAAACTGATATCCCCGCGATTATTAATTTGATTCGAAAAATCACAAGTCCCAAACTAGAAATCTCTCGGCGTTGCAACTCGACGTACGTGTTACTCTAATGATCAGAATGTATGAAAAAAAAAAATCCATATTGATCGAGGTTGCGGAAGCCACCCTTAACGTGACACCCCCGCGAGTGATGATTTTCTTTGAAAAATTACAAGTCCCAAACTAGAAATCTCTCGGCGTTGCTAATCGACGTACGTGTTACTCTGATGACTTGAATGTATGGAAAAAATATTGCATTTTGATCAAGGTTGCGAAAGCCACCCTTAACCTGACACCCCTGCGATTATTAATTTTCTTTGAAAAATTACAAGTCCCAAACTAAGAATCTCTCGGAGTCGCAAATCGAAAAACGTGTTACTCTGATAATCAGAATGTATGAAGAATAGATTGCATCCCGATCAAGGTTGCGGAAGCCACCCCTAACCTGACACCCCCGCGATTATTAACTTTCTCCAAAAAATTACAAGTCCTAAACTAGGAATCTCTCGGCGTTGCAAATCGACATACGTGTTACTCTGATAATCAAAATGTATGAAGAAAAAAATTTCATATTGATCGAGGTTGCGGAAGCCACCCTTAACGTGACACCCCCGCGAGTGATGATTTTCTTTGAAAAATTACAAGTCCCAAACTAGAAATCTCTCGGCGTTGCCAATCGACGTACGTGTTACTCTGATGACTTGAATGTATGGAAAAAATATCGCATCTTGATCAAGGTTGCGAAAGCCACCCTTAACCTGACACCCCCGCGATTATTAATTTTCTTTGAAAAATTACAAGTCTCAAACTAAGAATCTCTCGGCGTCGCAAATCGACGTACGTGTTACTCTGATAATCAGAATGTATGAAGGATGAATTGCATCCCGATCAAGGTTGCGGAAGCCACCCCTAACCTGACACCCCCGCGATTATTAATTTTATTAAAAAAATCACAAGTCCCAAACTAGGGATCTTTCGGCGTTGCAAATCGATATACGTGTTACTCTGATGATCAGATAGGATGAGAAAAATATTCTATCTCGATCGAGGTTGCGGAAGCCACCCTTAAACTGACACTTCCGCTATTATTACTTTTCTTCAAAAAATCACAAGTCCCAAACTAGAAATCTCTCGGCGTTGCAAATCGACATACGTGTTACTCTGATAATCAGAATGTATGAAAAAAATATCTTATATCGATCGAGTCTGCGGAAGCTTCCCTCAACTCAACACCCCCGCGATTATTAATTTTCTTCAAAAAATCACAAGTCCCAAACTAGGGATCTCTCGGCGTTGCAAATCGATATACGTGTTACTGTGATGATCAGAATGTATGAGAAAGATATTTTATATCGATCGAGGTTGCGGAAGCCACCCTTAACCTGACACCCCCGCGAGTGATAATTTTCCTCAAAAAATCACAAGTCTCAAACTAGAAATCTCTCGGCGTTGCAAATCGACATACGTGTTACTCTGATAATCAGAATGTATGAGAAAAGTTTTTCATATCGATCGGGGTGGCGGAAGCAACCCTCAACTTAACACCCCCGCGAGTGATAGTTTTCTTGGAATAACCTGACACCCCCGCGAGTGATAATTTTCTTCAAAAAATCACAAGTCCCAAACTAAACATCTTTTGGCGTTGCGAATCGACATACGTTTTACTCTGATGTTCAGAATGTATGAAAAGAATATTGCCTTACGATCGAGGTTGCGGAAGCGACCCTCAACCTGACACCCCCGCGATTATCAATTTTATTCAAAAAATCCCAAGTCCCAAACGAGAGATCTCTTGGCGTTGCCAATCGATATACGTGTTACTCTGATGATCAGAATGAATGAAAAAAATATTGCATCCCGATCGAGGTTGCGGAAGACACCCTTAACCTGACACCACCGAGATTATTACTTTTCTTCAAAAAATCACAAGTCCCAAACTGGAAATCTTTCGGCGTTGCAACTCGACGTACGTGTGACTCTGATGATCAGAATGTATGAAAAAAATATTGCATTCCGATCAAGGTTGCGGAAGCAACCCTTAACCTGACACCCCCGCGATTATTAACTTTCTTCAAAAAATTACAAGTCCTAAACTAGGAATCTCTCGGCGTTGCAAATCGACGTACGTGTTACTCTGATGATCAGAATGTATGAACAAAAAAAATCCATATTGATCGAGGTTGCGGAAGCCACCCTTCACCTGACACCCCCGCGAGTGATAATTTTCTTTGAAAAATTGCAAGTCCCAAACTAGAAATCTCTCGGCGTTGCCAATCGACGTACGTGTTACTCTGATGACTTGAATGTATGGAAAAAATATTGCATCTTGATCAAGGTTGCGAAAGCCACCCTTAACCTGACACCCCTGCGATTATTAATTTTCTTTGAAAAATTACAAGTCCCAAACTAAGAATCTCTCGGCGTCGCAAATCGACGTACGTGTTACTCTGATAATCAGAATGTATGAAGAATAGATTGCATCCCGATCAAGGTTGCGGAAGCCACCCTCAACCTGACAGCCCCGCGATTATTAATTTTATTCAAAAAATCACAGGTCCCAAACTAGGAATCTTTTGGCGTTGCTAATCGAAAAACGTGTTACTCTGATAATCAGAATGTATGAAGAATAGATTGCATCCCGATCAAGGTTGCGGAAGCCACCCCTAACCTGACACCCCCGCGATTATTAACTTTCTCCAAAAAATTACAAGTCCCAAACTAGAAATCTCTCGGCGTTGCCAATCGACGTACGTGTTACTCTGATGACTTGAATGTATGGAAAAGATATCGCATCTTGATCAAGGTTGCGAAAGCCACCCTTAACCTGACACCCCCGCGATTATTAATTTTCTTTGAAAAATTACAAGTCTCAAACTAAGAATCTCTCGGCGTCGCAAATCGACGTACGTGTTACTCTGATAATCAGAATGTATGAAGGATGAATTGCATCCCGATCAAGGTTGCGGAAGCCACCCCTAACCTGACACCCCCGCGATTATTAATTTTATTAAAAAAATCACAAGTCCCAAACTAGGGATCTTTCGGCGTTGCAAATCGATATACGTGTTACTCTGATGATCAGATAGGATGAGAAAAATATTCTATCTCGATCGAGGTTGCGGAAGCCACCCTTAAACTGACACTTCCGCTATTATTACTTTTCTTCAAAAAATCACAAGTCCCAAACTAGAAATCTCTCGGCGTTGCAAATCGACATACGTGTTACTCTGATAATCAGAATGTATGAAAAAAATATCTTATATCGATCGAGTCTGCGGAAGCTTCCCTCAACTCAACACCCCCGCGATTATTAATTTTCTTCAAAAAATCACAAGTCCCAAACTAGGGATCTCTCGGCGTTGCAAATCGATATACGTGTTACTGTGATGATCAGAATGTATGAGAAAGATATTTTATATCGATCGAGGTTGCGGAAGCCACCCTTAACCTGACACCCCCGCGAGTGATAATTTTCCTCAAAAAATCACAAGTCTCAAACTAGAAATCTCTCGGCGTTGCAAATCGACATACGTGTTACTCTGATAATCAGAATGTATGAGAAAAGTTTTTCATATCGATCGGGGTGGCGGAAGCAACCCTCAACTTAACACCCCCGCGAGTGATAGTTTTCTTGGAATAACCTGACACCCCCGCGAGTGATAATTTTCTTCAAAAAATCACAAGTCCCAAACTAAACATCTTTTGGCGTTGCGAATCGACATACGTTTTACTCTGATGTTCAGAATGTATGAAAAGAATATTGCCTTACGATCGAGGTTGCGGAAGCGACCCTCAACCTGACACCCCCGCGATTATCAATTTTATTCAAAAAATCCCAAGTCCCAAACGAGAGATCTCTTGGCGTTGCCAATCGATATACGTGTTACTCTGATGATCAGAATGGATGAAAAAAATATTGCATCCCGATCGAGGTTGCGGAAGACACCCTTAACCTGACACCACCGAGATTATTACTTTTCTTCAAAAAATCACAAGTCCCAAACTGGAAATCTTTCGGCGTTGCAACTCGACGTACGTGTGACTCTGATGATCAGAATGTATGAAAAAAATATTGCATTCCGATCAAGGTTGCGGAAGCAACCCTTAACCTGACACCCCCGCGATTATTAACTTTCTTCAAAAAATTACAAGTCCTAAACTAGGAATCTCTCGGCGTTGCAAATCGACGTACGTGTTACTCTGATGATCAGAATGTATGAACAAGAAAAATCCATATTGATCGAGGTTGCGGAAGCCACCCTTCACCTGACACCCCCGCGAGTGATAATTTTCTTTGAAAAATTGCAAGTCCCAAACTAGAAATCTCTCGGCGTTGCCAATCGACGTACGTGTTACTCTGATGACTTGAATGTATGGAAAAAATATTGCATCTTGATCAAGGTTGCGAAAGCCACCCTTAACCTGACACCCCTGCGATTATTAATTTTCTTTGAAAAATTACAAGTCCCAAACTAAGAATCTCTCGGCGTCGCAAATCGACGTACGTGTTACTCTGATAATCAGAATGTATGAAGAATAGATTGCATCCCGATCAAGGTTGCGGAAGCCACCCTCAACCTGACAGCCCCGCGATTATTAATTTTATTCAAAAAATCACAGGTCCCAAACTAGGAATCTTTTGGCGTTGCTAATCGATATACGTGTTACTCTGATGATCAGAATAGATGAAAAAAATATTGCATCCCGATCGAGGTTGTGGAAGCCACCCTTCAACTGACACTTCCGCTATTATTACTTTTCTTCAAAAAATCACAAGTCCCAAACTAGAAATCTCTCGGCGTTGCGAATCGACATACGTGTTACTCTGATGATCGGAATGTATGAAAAAAATATCTTATATCGATCGAGTCTGCGGAAGCCACCCTCAACTCAACACCCCCGCGATTATTAATTTTCTTCAAAAAATCACAAGTCCCAAACTAAAAATCTTTTGGCGTTGCCAATCGACGTACGTGTTACTCTAATGATTTGAATGTATGGAAAAAATATTGCATCTTGATCGAGGTTGCGGAAGCCACCCTTAACCTGACACCCCCGCGATTATTAATTTTCTTCGAAAAATTACAAGTCCCAAACTAAGAATCACTTGGCGTCGCAAATCGACGTACGTGTTAGTCTGATAATCAGAATGTATAAAAAAAATACTTTATATCGATTGAGGTTGCGGAAGCCACCCTTAACCTGACACCCCCGCGAGTGATAATTTTCCTCAAAAAATCACAAGTCTCAAACTAGAAATCTCTCGGCGTTGCAAATCGACATACGTGTTACTCTGATGATCAGATAGGATGAGAAAAATATTCTATTCCGATCGAGGTTGTGGAAGCCACCCTTCAACTGACACTTCCGCTATTATTACTTTTCTTCAAAAAATCACAAGTCCCAAACTAGAAATCTCTCGGCGTTGCGAATCGACATACGTGTTACTCTGATAATCAGAATGTATAAAAAAAATACTTTATATCGATTGAGGTTGCGGAAGCCACCCTTAACCTGACACCCCCGCGAGTGATAATTTTCCTCAAAAAATCACAAGTCTCAAACTAGAAATCTCTCGGCGTTGCAAATCGACATACGTGTTACTCTGATAATCAGAATGTATGAGAAGCATATTGCATCCCGATTAAGGTTGCGAAAGCCACCCCCAACCTGACACCCCCGCAATTATTAATTTTCTTCGTAAAATCACAAGTCCCAAACTAGGGATCTCTCGGCGTTGCAAATCGATATACGTGTTACTCTGATGATCAGAATGTATGAAAAAAATTTTCTATATACATTGAGGTTGCGGAAGCCACCCTTAACTTAACACCCCCGCAAGTAATAGTTTCCTTGGAATAACCTGACACCGCCGTGAGTGATAATTTTCTTCAAAAAATCACAAGTCCCAAACTAAACATCTTTCGGCGTTGCGAATCTACATACGTTTTACTCTGATAATCAGAATGTATGAAAAAAGTTTTTCATATCGATCGGGGTGGCGGAAGCAACCCTCAACCTAACACCCCCGCGAGTGATAGTTTTCTTGGAATAACCTGACACCGCCGTGAGTGATAATTTTCTTCAAAAAATCACAAGTCCCAAACTAAACATCTTTCGGCGTTGCGAATCGACATACGTTTTACTCTGATGTTCAGAATGTATGAAAAAAATATTGCATTACGATCGAGGTTGCGAAAGCCACCCTCAACCTGACACCCCCGCGATTATTAATTTTATTCAAAAAATCACAAGTCCCAAACTAGGAATCTCTCGGCGTTGCCAATCGATATTCGTGTTACTCTGATGATCAGAATGGATGAAAAGAATATTGCATCCCGATCGAGGTTGCGGAAGCCACCCTTAACCTGACACCCCCGCGAGTGATAATTTTCCTCAAAAAATCACAAGTCTCAAACTAGAAATCTCTCGGCGTTGCAAATCGACATACGTGTTACTCTGATGATCAGAATGTATGAAAGAAGTTTTTCATATCGATTGGGGTGGCGGAAGCAACCCTCAACTTAACACCCCCGCGAGTGATAGTTTTCTTGGAATAACCTGACACCGCCGTGAGTGATAATTTTCTTCAAAAAATCACAAGTCCCAAACTAAACATCTTTCGGCGTTGCAAATTGACAAACGTTTTACTCTGATGTTAAGAATATATGAAAAGAATATTGCATTACGATCGAGGTTGCGGAAGCGACCCTCAACCTGACACCCCCGCGATTATTAATTTTATTCAAAAAATCACAAGTCCCAGAATAGGAATCTTTCGACGTTGCCAATCGATATACGTGTTACTCTGATGATCAGAATAAATGAAAAAAATATTGCATCCCGATCGAGGTTGCGGAAGCCACCCTTAACCTGACACCCCTGCGATTATTACTTTTCTTCAAAAAATCACAAGTCCCAAACTAAAAATCTCTCGGCGTTGCAACTCGACGTGCGTGTGACTCTGATGATCAGAATGTATGGGAAGGATATCGCATTTCGATCAAGGTTGCGGAAGCCACCCTTAACCTGACACCCCCGCGATTAATCACTTTCTTCAAAAAATTACAAGTCCTAAACTAGGAATCTTTCGGCGTTGCGAATCGACATACGTGTTACTCTGATGATCAGAATGTATGAAAAAAAAATCCGTATTGATCGAGGTTGCGGGAGCCACCCTTCACCTGACACCCCCGCAAGTGATAATTTTCTTTGAAAAATTACAAGTCCCAAACTAGAAATCTCTCGGCGTTGCCAATCGACGTACGTGTTACTCTGATGACTTGAATGTATGCAGAAAATATTGCATCTTTATCAAGGTTGCGAAAGCCACCCTTAACCTGACACCCCTGCGATCATTAATTTTCTTTGAAAAATTACAAGTCCCAAACTAAAAATCTCTCGGCGTCGCAAATCGACGTACGTGTTACTCTGATATTCAGAATGTATGAAGAATAGATTGCATCCCGATCAAGGTTGCGGAAGCCACCCCTAACCTGACACCCCCGCGATTATTAATTTTATTCAAAAAATCACAAGTCCCAAACTAGGGATCTTTCGGCGTTGCAAATCGATATACGTGTTACTCTGATGATCAGATAGGATGAGAAAAATATTCTATTTCGATCGAGGTTGTGGAAGCCACCCTTAAACTGACACTTCCGCTATTATTACTTTTCTTCAAAAAATCACAAGTCCCAAACTAGAAATCTCTCGGCGTTGCGAATCGACGTACGTGTTACTCTGATAATCAGAATGTATGAAAAAAGTATTTCATATCGATCGGGGTGACGGAAGCAACCCTCAACTTAACACCCCCGCGAGTGATAGTTTTCTTGGAATAACCTGACACCGCCGTGAGTGATAATTTTCTTCAAAAAATCACAAGTCCCAAACTAAACATCTTTCGGCGTTGCGAATTGACATACGTTTTATTCTGATGTTCAGAATGTATGAAAAAAATATTGCTTCACGATCGAGGTAGCGGAAGCGACCCTCAACCTGACACCCCCGCGATTATTAATTTTATTCAAAAAATCACAAGTCCCAAACTAGGAATCTCTCGGCGTTGCCAATCGATATACGTGTTACTCTGATGATCAGAATGAATGAAAAAAATATTGCATTTCGATCGAGGTTGCGGAAGCCACCCTTAACCTGACACCCCCGCGATTATTAACTTTCTTCAAAAAATTACAAGTCCTAAACTAGGAATCTTTTGGCGTTGCAAATCGACATACGTGTTACTCTGATAATCAGAATGTATAAGAAGAATATCTCATATCGATCGAGGTTGCGGAAGCCACCCTCAACTTAACACCCCCGCGAGTGATAGTTTCCTTGGAATAACCTGACACCGCCGTGAGTGATAATTTTTTTCAAAAAATCACAAGTCCCGAACTAGAAATCTTTCGGCGTTGCATTTCGACGTACGTGTTAGTCCAATGATCAGAATCTTCAAAAAAAATATTGCATTTCGATCAAGGTTGCGGAAGCCACCCTTAACCTGACACCCCCGCGATTATTAACTTTCTTTGAAAAATTACAAGTCCCAAACTAGGAACTTTTCGGCGTTGCAAATCGACGTACGTGTTGAGCTAATGATGAGAATGTATGAGAAGAATATTGCATCCCGATCAAGGTTGCGAAAGCCCCCCTAACCTGACACCCCCGCGATCATTAATTTTCTTCAAAAGATCACAAGTCCAAAACTAGGAATCTTTTGGCGTTGCAACTCGACATACGTGTTACTCTGATGATCAGAATGTATGAAAAAAATATTGCATCGTAATCAAGGTTGCGGAAGCCACCCTTAACCTGACATCCCCGCGATTATTACTTTTCTTCAAAAAATCACAAGTCCCAAACTAGGAATCTCTCGGCGTTGCAAATCGACATACGTGTTACTCTGATAGTCAGAATGTATGAAAAAAATATCTCATATCGATCGAGTTTGCGGAAGCCACCCCCAACTTAACACCCCCGCGATTATTAATTTTCATCAAAAAATCACAAGTCCCAAACTAAGAATCTCTCGGCGTTGCAAATCGACGTACGTGTTAGTCTGATAATCAGAATGTATGAGAAGCATATTGCATCCCGATTCAGGTTGCGAAAGCCACCCCCAACCTGACACCCCCGCAATTATTAATTTTCTTCGAAAAATCACAAGTCCCAAACTAGGGATCTCTCGGCGTTGCAAATCGATATACGTGTTACTCTGATGATCAGAATGTATGAAAAAAATTTTTTATATACATCGAGGTTGCGGAAGCCACCCTTAACTTAACACCCCCGCAAGTAATAGTTTCCTTGGAATAACCTGACACCGCCGTGAGTGATAATTTTCTTCAAAAAATCACAAGTCCCAAACTAAACATCTTTCGGCGTTGCGAATCTACATACGTTTTACTCTGATAATCAGAATGTATGAAAAAAGTTTTTCATATCGATCGGGGTGGCGGAAGCAACCCTCAACTTAACACCCCCGCGAGTGATAGTTTTCTTGGAATAACCTGACACCGCCGTGAGTGATAATTTTCTTCAAAAAATCACAAGTCCCAAACTAAACATCTTTCGGCGTTGCGAATCGACATACGTTTCACTCTGATGTTCAGAATGTATGAAAAAAATATTGCATTACGATCGAGGTTGCGAAAGCCACCCTCAACCTGACACCCCCGCGATTATTAATTTTATTCAAAAAATCACAAGTCCCAAACTAGGAATCTCTCGGCGTTGCCAATCGATATTCGTGTTACTCTGATGATCAGAATGGATGAAAAGAATATTGCATCCCGATCGAGGTTGCGGAAGCCACCCTTAACCTGACACCCCCGCGATTATTACTTTTCTTCAAAAAATCACAAGTCCCAAACTAGAATTCTCTCGGCGTTGCAACTCGAAGTACGTGTGACTTTGATGATTAGAATGTATGGAAAGAATATCGCATCCCGATCAAGGTTGCGGAAGCCACCCTTAACCTGACACCCCCGCGATTATTAACTTTCTTCAAAAAATTACAAGTCCCAAACTAGGAATCTTTCGGCGTTGCAAATCGACATACGTGTTACTCTGATAATCAGAATGTATAAAAAAAGTATTTCATATCGATCGGGGTGGCGGAAGCAACCCTCAACTTAACACCCCCGCGAGTGATAGTTTTCTTGGAATAACCTGACACCGCCGTGAGTGATAATTTTCTTCAAAAAATCACAAGTCCCAAACTAAACATCTTTCGGCGTTGCGAATTGACATACGTTTTACTCTGATGTTCAGAATGTATGAAAAAAATATTGCTTCACGATCGAGGTAGCGGAAGCGACCCTCAACCTGACACCCCCGCGATTATTAATTTTATTCAAAAAATCACAAGTCCCAAACTAGGAATCTCTCGGCGTTGCCAATCGATATACGTGTTACTCTGATGATCAGAATGAATGAAAAAAATATTGCATTCCGAACGAGGTTGCGGAAGCCACCCTTAACCTGACACCCCCGCGATTATTACTTTTCTTCAAAGAATCACAAGTCCCAAACTAGAAATCTCTCGGCGTTGCAACTCGACGTACGTGTGACTCTGATGATTAGAATGTATGGAAGAAATATCGCATTCTGATCAAGGTTGCGTAAGCCACCCTTAACCTGACACCCCCGCGATTATTAACTTTCTTCAAAAAATTACAAGTCCTAAACTAGGAATCTTTTGGCGTTGCAAATCGACATAAGTGTTACTCTGATAATCAGAATGTATAAGAAGAATATTTCATATCGATCGAGGTTGCGGAAGCCACCCTCAACTTAACACCCCCGCGAGTGATAGTTTCCTTGGAATAACCTGACACCGCCGTGAGTGATAATTTTTTTCAAAAAATCACAAGTCCCGAACTAGAAATCTTTCGGCGTTGCATTTCGACGTACGTGTTAGTCCAATGATCAGAATCTTCAAAAAAAATATTGCATCTCGATCAAGGTTGCGGAAGCCACCCTTAACCTGACACCCCCGCGATTATTAACTTTCTTTGAAAAATTACAAGTCCCAAACAAGGAACTTTCCGGCGTTGCAAATCGACGTACGTGTTGAGCTAATGAAGAGAATGTATTAGAAGAATATTGCATCCCGATCAAGGTTGCAAAAGCCCCCCTAACCTGACACCCCCGCGATCATTAATTTTCTTCAAAAGATCACAAGTCCCAAACTAGGGATCTCTCGGCGTTGCAAATCGATATACGTGTTACTCTGATGATCAGAATGTATAAAAAGAATATTTTATATCGATCGAGGTTGCGGGAGCCACCCTTAACCTGACACCCCCGCGAGTGATAATTTTCATCAAAAAATCACAAGTCCCAAACTAAGAATCTCTCGGCGTTGCAAATCGACGTACGTGTTAGTCTGTTAATCAGAATGTATGAGAAGCATATTGCATCCCGATTAAGGTTGCGAAAGCCACCCCCAACCTGACACCCCCGCAATTATTAATTTTCTTCGAAAAATCACAAGTCCCAAACTAGGGATCTCTCGGCGTTGCAAATCGATATACGTGTTACTCTGATGATCAGAATGTATGAAAAAAATTTTTTATATACATCGAGGTTGCGGAAGCCACCCTTAACTTAACACCCCCGCAAGTAATAGTTTCCTTGGAATAACCTGACACCGCCGTGAGTGATAATTTTCTTCAAAAAATCACAAGTCCCAAACTAAACATCTTTCGGCGTTGCGAATCTACATACGTTTTACTCTGATAATCAGAATGTATGAAAAAAGTTTTTCATATCGATCGGGGTGGCGGAAGCAACCCTCAACTTAACACCCCCGCGAGTGATAGTTTTCTTGGAATAACCTGACACCGCCGTGAGTGATAATTTTCTTCAAAAAATCACAAGTCCCAAACTAAACATCTTTCGGCGTTGCGAATCGACATACGTTTTACTCTGATGTTCAGAATGTATGAAAAAAATATTGCATTACGATCGAGGTTGCGAAAGCCACCCTCAACCTGACACCCCCGCGATTATTAATTTTATTCAAAAAATCACAAGTCTCAAACTAGGAATCTCTCGGCGTTGCAAATCGATATTCGTGTTACTCTGATGATCAGAATGGATGAAAAGAATATTGCATCCCGATCGAGGTTGCGGAAGCCACCCTTAACCTGACACCCCCGCGATTATTACTTTTCTTCAAAAAATCACAAGTCCCAAACTAGAATTCTCTCGGCGTTGCAACTCGAAGTACGTGTGACTTTGATGATTAGAATGTATGGAAAGAATATCGCATCCCGATCAAGGTTCCGGAAGCCACCCTTAACCTGACAGCCCCGCGATTATTAACTTTCTTCAAAAAATTACAAGTCCCAAACTAGGAATCTTTCGGCGTTGCAAATCGACATACGTGTTACTCTGATAATCAGAATGTATAAAAAAAGTATTTCATATCGATCGGGGTGGCGGAAGCAACCCTCAACTTAACACCCCCGCGAGTGATAGTTTTCTTGGAATAACCTGACACCGCCGTGAGTGATAATTTTCTTCAAAAAATCACAAGTCCCAAACTAAACATCTTTCGGCGTTGTCAATTGACATACGTTTTACTCTGATGTTCAGAATGTATGAAAAAAATATTGCTTCACGATCGAGGTAGCGGAAGCGACCCTCAACCTGACACCCCCGCGATTATTAATTTTATTCAAAAAATCACAAGTCCCAAACTAGGAATCTCTCGGCGTTGCCAATCGATATACGTGTTACTCTGATGATCAGAATGAATGAAAAAAATATTGCATTCCGAACGAGGTTGCGGAAGCCACCCTTAACCTGACACCCCCGCGATTATTACTTTTCTTCAAAGAATCACAAGTCCCAAACTAGAAATCTCTCGGCGTTGCAACTCGACGTACGTGTAACTCTGATAATCAGAATGTATGGAAAGAATATCGCATTCCGATCACGGTCGCGGAAGCCACCCTTAACCTGACACCCCCGCGATTATTAACTTTCTTCAAAAAATCACAAGTTCCAAACTAGAAATCTCTTGGCGTTGCCAATCGACGTACGTGTTACTCTGATGATTTGAATGTATGGAGGAAATGGTGCATCCCGATTGAGGTTGCAAAAGCCACCCCTAACCTGACACCCCCGCGATTATTAACTTTCTTTGAAAAATTACAAGTCCCAAACAAGGAACTTTTCGGCGTTGCAATTCGACGTACGTGTTGAGCTAATGATGAGAATGTATGAGGAGAATATTGCATCCCGATCAAGGTTGCGAAAGCCCCCCTAACCTGACACCCCCGCGATCATTAATTTTCTTCAAAAGATCACAAGTCCAAAACTAGGAATCTTTTGGCGTTGCAACTCGACATACGTGTTACTCTGATGATCAGAATGTATGAAAAAAATATTGCATCGTAATCGAGGTTGCGGAAGCCACCCTTAACCTGACACCCCCGCGATTATTAACTTCCTTTGAAAAATTAAAAGTCCCAAACTAAAAATCTTTCGGCGTTGCAAATCGACGTACGTGTTACTCTGATGATCAGAATGAATGAAAAGAATATTCTTTACCGATCGAGGTTGCGGAAGCCACCCTTAACCTGACATCCCCGCGATTATTACTTTTCTTCAAAAAATCACAAGTCCCAAACTAGGAATCTCTCGGCGTTGCAAATCGACATACGTGTTACTCTGATAGTCAGAATGTATGAAAAAAATATCTCATATCGATCGAGTTTGCGGAAGCCACCCTCAACTTAACACCCCCCCGATTATTAATTTTCATCAAAAAATCACAAGTCCCAAACTAAGAATCTCTCGGCGTTGCAAATCGACGTACGTGTTAGTCTGTTAATCAGAATGTATGAGAAGCATATTGCATCCCGATTAAGGTTGCGAAAGCCACCCCCAACCTGACACCCCCGCAATTATTAATTTTCTTCGAAAAATCACAAGTCCCAAACTAGGGATCTCTCGGCGTTGCAAATCGATATACGTGTTACTCTGATGATCAGAATGTATGAAAAAAATTTTTTATATACATCGAGGTTGCGGAAGCCACCCTTAACTTAACACCCCCGCAAGTAATAGTTTCCTTGGAATAACCTGACACCGCCGTGAGTGATAATTTTCTTCAAAAAATCACAAGTCCCAAACTAAACATCTTTCGGCGTTGCGAATCTACATACGTTTTACTCTGATAATCAGAATGTATGAAAAAAGTTTTTCATATCGATCGGGGTGGCGGAAGCAACCCTCAACTTAACACCCCCGCGAGTGATAGTTTTCTTGGAATAACCTGACACCGCCGTGAGTGATAATTTTCTTCAAAAAATCACAAGTCCCAAACTAAACATCTTTCGGCGTTGCGAATCGACATACGTTTTACTCTGATGTTCAGAATGTATGAAAAAAATATTGCATTACGATCGAGGTTGCGAAAGCCACCCTCAACCTGACACCCCCGCGATTATTAATTTTATTCAAAAAATCACAAGTCCCAAACTAAGAATCTCTCGGCGTCGCAAATCGACATACGTTTTACTCTGATGATCAGAATGAATGAAAAGAATTTCGCATCCCGATCGAGGTTGCGGAAGCCACCCTTAACCTGACACCCCCGCGATTATTACTTTTCTTCAAAAAATCACAAGTCTCAAACTAGAAATCTCTCGGCGTTGCAAATCGATATCCGTGTTACTCTGATGATCAGAATGTATGGAAGGAATATTGCATCCCGATCGAGGTTGCGAAAGCCACCCTTAACCTGACACCCCCGCGATTATTAACTTTCTTTGAAAAATTCAAAGTCCCAAACTAAAAATCTTTCGGCGTTGCAAATCGACATACGTGTTACTCTGATAATCAGAATGTATGAAAAAAATATCTCATATCGATCGAGTTTGCGGAAGCCACCCTCAACTTAACACCCCCGCGATTATTAATTTTCATCAAAAAATCACAAGTCCCAAACTGAGAATCTCTCGGCGTTGCAAATCGACGTACGTGTTAGTCTGATAATCAGAATGTATGGAAAGCATATCGCATCCCGATCAAGGTTGCAAAAGCCACCCCTAACCTGACACCCCCGCAATTATTAATTTTCTTCAAAAAATCACAAGTCCCAAACTAGGGATCTCTCGGCGTTGCAAATCGATATACGTGTTACTCTGATGATCAGAATGTATGAAAAAAATATCCTATATACATCGAGGTTGCGGAAGCCACCCTCAACTTAACACCCCCGCAAGTGATAGTTTCTTTGGAATAACCTGACACCGCCGTGAGTGATAATTTTCTTCAAAAGATCACAAGTCCAAAACTAGGAATCTTTTGGCGTTGCAACTCGACATACGTGTTACTCTGATGATCAGAATGTATGAAAAAAATATTGCATCGTAATCGAGGTTGCGGAAGCCACCCTTAACCTGACACCCCCGCGATTATTAACTTTCTTTGAAAAATTAAGAGTCCCAAACTAAAAATCTTTCGGCGTTGCAAATCGACATACGTGTTACTCTGATGATCAAAATGAATTAAAATAATATTGCATTATGATCGAGGTTGCGGAAGCCACCCTTAACCTGACACCCCCGCGATTATTACTTTTCTTCAAAAAATCACAAGTCCCAAACTAGAAATCTCTCGGCGTTGCAACTCGACGTACGTGTAACTCTGATAATCAGAATGTATAGAAAGAATATCGCATTCCGATCACGGTCGCGGAAGCCACCCTTAACCTGACACCCCCGCGATTATTAACTTTCTTCAAAAAATCACAAGTTCCAAACTAGAAATCTCTTGGCGTTGCCAATCGACGTACGTGTTACTCTGATGATTTGAATGTATGGAGGAAATGGTGCATCCCGATTGAGGTTGCAAAAGCCACCCCTAACCTGACACCCCCGCGATTATTAACTTTCTTTGAAAAATTACAAGTCCCAAACAAGGAACTTTTCGGCGTTGCAATTCGACGTACGTGTTGAGCTAATGATGAGAATGTATGAGGAGAATATTGCATCCCGATCAAGGTTGCGAAAGCCCCCCTAACCTGACACCCCCGCGATCATTAATTTTCTTCAAAAGATCACAAGTCCAAAACTAGGAATCTTTTGGCGTTGCAACTCGACATACGTGTTACTCTGATGATCAGAATGTATGAAAAAAATATTGCATCGTAATCGAGGTTGCGGAAGCCACCCTTAACCTGACACCCCCGCGATTATTAACTTTCTTTGAAAAATTAAGAGTCCCAAACTAAAAATCTTTCGGCGTTGCAAATCGACGTACGTGTTACTCTGATGATCAGAATGTATAAGAAGAATATTTCATATCGATCGAGGTTGCGGAAGCCACCCTTAACCTGACACCCCCGCGATTATTAACTTTCTTTGAAAAATTACAAGTCCCAAACAAGGAACTTTTCGGCGTTGCAAATCGACGTACGTGTTGAGCTAATGATGAGAATGTATGAGAAGAATATTGCATCCCGATCAAGGTTGCGAAAGCCCCCCTAACCTGACACCCCCGCGATCATTAATTTTCTTCAAAAGATCACAAGTCCAAAACTAGGAATCTTTTGGCGTTGCAACTCGACATACGTGTTACTCTGATGATCAGAATGTATGAAAAAAATATTGCATCGTAATCGAGGTTGCGGAAGCCACCCTTAACCTGACATCCCCGCGATTATTACTTTTCTTCAAAAAATCACAAGTCCCAAACTAGGAATCTCTCGGCGTTGCAAATCGACATACGTGTTACTCTGATAGTCAGAATGTATGAAAAAAATATCTCATATCGATCGAGTTTGCGGAAGCCACCCTCAACTTAACACCCCCGCGATTATTAATTTTCATCAAAAAATCACAAGTCGCAAACTAAGAATCTCTCGGCGTTGCAAATCGACGTACGTGTTAGTCTGTTAATCAGAATGTATGAGAAGCATTTTGCATCCCGATTAAGGTTGCGAAAGCCACCCCCAACCTGACACCCCCGCAATTATTAATTTTCTTCGAAAAATCACAAGTCCCAAACTAGGGATCTCTCGGCGTTGCAAATCGATATACGTGTTACTCTGATGATCAGAATGTATGAAAAAAATTTTCTATATACATCGAGGTTGCGGAAGCCACCCTTAACTTAACACCCCCGCAAGTAATAGTTTCCTTGGAATAACCTGACACCGCCGTGAGTGATAATTTTCTTCAAAAAATCACAAGTCCCAAACTAAACATCTTTCGGCGTTGCGAATCTACATACGTTTTACTCTGATGTTCAGAATGTATGAAAAAAATATTGCATCACAATCGAGGTTGCGGAAGCCACCCTCAACCTGACACCCCCGCGATTATTAATTTTATTCAAAAAATCACAAGTCCCAAACTAGGAATCTTTCGGCGTTGCCAATCGATATTCGTATTACTCTGATGATCAGAATGGATGGAAAAAATATTGCATCCCGATCGAGGTTGCGGAAGCCACCCTTAACCTGACACCCCTGCGATTATTACTTTTCTCCAAAAAATCACAAGTCCCAAACTAGAAATCTCTTTGCGTTGCCAATCGACGTACGTGTTACTCTGATGATTTGAATGTATGGAAAAAATATTGCATCTTGATCGAGGTCGCGGAAGCCACCCTTAACCTGACACCCCTGCGATTATTAATTTTCTTCGAAAAATTACAAGTCCCAAACTAAGAATCTCTCGGCGTCGCAAATCGACGTACGTGTTAGTCTGATAATCAGAATGTATGAAAAGCATATTGCATCCCGATCGAGGTTGCAGAAGCCACCCCTAACCTGACACCCCCGCAATTAATAATTTTCTTCAAAAAATCACAAGTCCCAAACTAGGGATCTTTCGGCGTTGCAAATCGATATACGTGTTACTCTGATGATCAGAATGTATAAAAAGAATATTTTATATCGATCGAGGTTGCGGGAGCCACCCTTAACCTGACATTCCCGCGAGTGATAATTTTCCTCAAAAAATCACAAGTCTCAAACTAGAAATCTCTCGGCATTGCAAATCGACATACGTGTTACTCTGATAATCAGAATGTATGAAAAAAGTATTTTATATCGATCGGGGTGGCGGAAGCAACCCTCAACTTAACACCCCCGCGAGTGATAGTTTTCTTGGTATAACCTGACACCGCCGTGAGTGATAATTTTCTTCGAAAAATCACAAGTCCCAAACTAAACATCTTTCGGCGTTGCAAATTGACATACGTTTTACTCTGATGTTCAGAATGTATAAAAAAAATATTGCATCACGGTCGAGGTTGCGGAAGCGACCCTCAACCTGACACCCCCGCGATTATTAATTTTATTCAAAAAATCACAAGTCCCAAATTAGAAATCTCTCGGCGTTGCCAATCGATGTACGTGTTACTCTGATGATCAGAATAAATGAAAAAAATTTCGCATCCCGATCGAGGTTGCGGAAGCCACCCTTAACCTGACACCCCCGCGATTATGACTTTTCTTCAAAAAATCACAAGTCTCAAACTAGAAATCTCTTGGCGTTGCAACTCGAAGTACGTGTGACTCTGATGATCAGAATGTATGGAGAAAATATCGCATCCCGAACAAGGTCTCGGAAGCCACCCTTAACCTGACACCCCCGCGATTATTAACTTTCTTCAAAAAATTACAAGTCCCAAACTAGGAATCTCTCGGCGTTGCAAATCGATATCCGTGTTACTCTGATGATCAGAATGTATGGAAGGAATATTGCATCCCGATCGAGGTTGCGAAAGCCACCCTTAACCTGACACCCCCGCGATTATTAACTTTCTTTGAAAAATTCAAAGTCCCAAACTAAAAATCTTTCGGCGTTGCAAATCAACGTACGTGTTACTCTGATGATCAAAATGAATGGAAAGAATATTCTATATCGATTGAGGTTGCGAAAGCCACCCTTAACCTGACATCCCCGCGATTATTACTTTTCTTCAAAAAATCACAAGTCCCAATCTAGGAATCTTTCGGCGTTGCAAATCGACATACGTGTTACTCTGATAATCAGAATGTATGAAAAAGATATCTCATATCGATCGAGTTTGCGGAAGCCACCCTCAACTTAACACCCCCGCGATTATTAATTTTCATCAAAAAATCACAAGTCCCAAACTGAGAATCTCTCGGCGTTGCAAATCGACGTACGTGTTAGTCTGATAATCAGAATGTATGGAAAGCATATCGCATCCCGATCAAGGTTGCAAAAGCCACCCCTAACCTGACACCCCCGCAATTATTAATTTTCTTCAAAAAATCACAAGTCCCAAACTAGGGATCTCTCGGCGTTGCAAATCGATATACGTGTTACTCTGATGATCAGAATGTATGAAAAAAATATCCTATATACATCGAGGTTGCGGAAGCCACCCTCAACTTAACACCCCCGCAAGTGATAGTTTCTTTGGAATAACCTGACACCGCCGTGAGTGATAATTTTCTTCAAAAAATCACAAGTCCCAAACTAAACATCTTTCGGCGTTGCGAATCGACATACGTTTTACTCTGATGTTCAGAATGTATGAAAAAAATATTGCATCACGATCGAGGTTGCGGAAGCCACCCTCATTCTGACACCCCCGCGATTATTACTTTTCTTCAAAAAATCACAAGTCCCAAACTAGGAATCTTTCGGCGTTGCAAATCAACATACGTGTTACTCTGATGATCAAAATGAATTAAAATGATATTGCATTATGATCGAGGTTGCGGAAGCCACCCTTAACCTGACACCCCCGCGATTATTACTTTTCTTCAAAAAATCACAAGTCCCAAACTAGAAATCTCTCGGCGTTGCAACTCGACGTACGTGTAACTCTGATAATCAGAATGTATGGAAAGAATATCGCATTCCGATCACGGTCGCGGAAGCCACCCTTAACCTGACACCCCCGCGATTATTAACTTTCTTCAAAAAATCACAAGTTCCAAACTAGAAATCTCTTGGCGTTGCCAATCGACGTACGTTTTACTCTGATGATTTGAATGTATGGAGGAAATGGTGCATCCCGATTGAGGTTGCAAAAGCCACCCCTAACCTGACACCCCCGCGATTATTAACTTTCTTTGAAAAATTACAAGTCCCAAACAAGGAACTTTTCGGCGTTGCAAATCGACGTACGTGTTGAGCTAATGATGAGAATGTATGAGAAGAATATTGCATCCCGAACAAGGTTGCGAAAGCCCCCCTAACCTGACACCCCCGCGATCATTAATTTTCTTCAAAAGATCACAAGTCCAAAACTAGGAATCTTTTGGCGTTGCAACTCGACATACGTGTTACTCTGATGATCAGAATGTATGAAAAAAATATTGCATCGTAATCGAGGTTGCGAAAGCCACCCTTAACCTGACACCCCCGCGATTATTAACTTTCTTTGAAAAATTCAAAGTCCCAAACTAAAAATCTTTCGGCGTTGCAAATCAACGTACGTGTTACTCTGATGATCAAAATGAATGGAAAGAATATTCTATATCGATTGAGGTTGCGAAAGCCACCCTTAACCTGACATCCCAGCGATTATTACTTTTCTTCAAAAAATCACAAGTCCCAATCTAGGAATCTTTCGGCGTTGCAAATCGACATACGTGTTACTCTGATAATCAGAATGTATGAAAAAAATATCTCATATCGATCGAGTTTGCGGAAGCCACCCTCAACTTAACACCCCCGCGATTATTAATTTTCATCAAAAAATCACAAGTCCCAAACTGAGAATCTCTCGGCGTTGCAAATCGACGTACGTGTTAGTCTGATAATCAGAATGTATGGAAAGCATATCGCATCCCGATCAAGGTTGCAAAAGCCACCCCTAACCTGACACCCCCGCAATTATTAATTTTCTTCAAAAAATCACAAGTCCCAAACTAGGGATCTCTCGGCGTTGCAAATCGATATACGTGTTACTCTGATGATCAGAATGTATGAAAAAAATATCCTATATACATCGAGGTTGCGGAAGCCACCCTCAACTTAACACCCCCGCAAGTGATAGTTTCTTTGGAATAACCTGACACCGCCGTGAGTGATAATTTTCTTCAAAAAATCACAAGTCCCAAACTAAACATCTTTCGGCGTTGCGAATCGACATACGTTTTACTCTGATGTTCAGAATGTATGAAAAAAATATTGCATCACGATCGAGGTTGCGGAAGCCACCCTCATTCTGACACCCCCGCGATTATTACTTTTCTTCAAAAAATCACAAGTCCCAAACTAGGAATCTTTCGGCGTTGCAAATCGACATACGTGTTACTCTGATGATCAAAATGAATGAAAATAATATTGCATTATGATCGAGGTTGCGGAAGCCACCCTTAACCTGACACCCCCGCGATTATTACTTTTCTTCAAAAAATCACAAGTCCCAAACTAGAAATCTCTCGGCGTTGCAACTCGACGTACGTGTAACTCTGATAATCAAAATGTATGGAAAGAATATCGCATTTCGATCACGGTCGCGGAAGCCACCCTTAACCTGACACCCCCGCGATTATTAACTTTCTTCAAAAAATCACAAGTTCCAAACTAGAAATCTCTTGGCGTTGCCAATCGACGTACGTGTTACTCTGATGATTTGAATGTATGGAGGAAATGGTGCATCCCGATTGAGGTTGCAAAAGCCACCCCTAACCTGACACCCCCGCAATTAATAATTTTCTTCAAAAAATCACAAGTCCCAAACTAGGGATCTCTCGGCGTTGCAAATCGATATACGTGTTACTCTGATGATCAGAATGTATAAAAAGAATATTTTATATCGATCGAGGTTGCGGAAGCCACCCTCAACCTGACACCCCCGCGAGTGATAATTTTCCTCGAAAAATCACAAGTCTCAAACTAGAAATCTCTCGGCATTGCAAATCGACATACGTGTTACTCTGATAATCAAAATGTATGGAAAGAATATCGCATTTCGATCACGGTCGCGGAAGCCACCCTTAACCTGACACCCCCGCGATTATTAACTTTCTTCAAAAAATCACAAGTTCCAAACTAGAAATCTCTTGGCGTTGCCAATCGACGTACGTGTTACTCTGATGATTTGAATGTATGGAGGAAATGGTGCATCCCGATTGAGGTTGCAAAAGCCACCCCTAACCTGACACCCCCGCAATTAATAATTTTCTTCAAAAAATCACAAGTCCCAAACTAGGGATCTCTCGGCGTTGCAAATCGATATACGTGTTACTCTGATGATCAGAATGTATAAAAAGAATATTTTATATCGATCGAGGTTGCGGAAGCCACCCTCAACCTGACACCCCCGCGAGTGATAATTTTCCTCGAAAAATCACAAGTCTCAAACTAGAAATCTCTCGGCATTGCAAATCGACATACGTGTTACTCTGATGATCAGAATAAATGAAAAAAATATTGCATTCCGATCGAGGTTGCAGAAGCCACTCTTAACCTGACACCCCCGCGATTATTAACTTTCTTTGAAAAATTACAAGTCCGAAACGAGAGAGTTTTTGGCGTCGCAGATCGACGTACGTGTTACTCCAATGATCAGGATGTATAAAAAAAAATTGCATCTCGATCGAGGTTGCGGAAGCCACCTTTAACCTGACACCCCCACGATTATTAACTTTCTTTGAAAAATCACAAGTCCCAAACTAGGGATCTCTCGGCGTTGCAAATCGATATACGTGTTACTCTGATGATCAGAATGTATAAAAAGAGTATTTCATATCGATCGGGGTGGCGGAAGCGACCCTCAACCTGACACCCCTGCGATTAATCATTTTATTCAAAAAATCACAAGTCCCAAACTAGGAATCTCTCGGCGTTGCCAATCGATATACGTGTTACTCTTATGATCAGAATAAATGAAAAGAATATTGCATCCCGATCGAGGTCGCGGAAGCCACCCTTAAACTGACACCACCGCGATTATTAATTTTCTTCAAAAAATCACAAGTCCCAAACTAAAGATCTTTTGGCGTTGCTTCTTGACGTACGTGTTACTCCAATGATCAGGATGTATAATAAAAAATTGCATCTCGATCGAGGTTGCGGAAGCCACCTTTAACCTGACACCCCCACGATTATTAACTTTCTTTGAAAAATTACAAGTCCCAAACTAGAGATCTCTCGGCGTTGCAAATCGACGTACGTGTTACTCCAATGATCAGGATGTATGAAAAGAATATTGCATTCCGATCGAGGTGTCGGAAACCACCCCCAACCTGACACCCCCGCGATTAATAACTTTCTTTGAAAAATTACAAGTCCCAAACTAAGAATTTCTCGGCGTTGCAAATCGACGGACGTGTTACTTTGATGATCAGAATGTATGGAAAGGATATTGCATCTCGATCGAGTTCGCGGAAGCCACCCCCAACCTGACACCCCCGCGAATATTAATTTTCTTCAAAAAATCACAAGTCCCAAACTAGGGATTTTTCGGCGTTGTAAATCGACTTACGTGTTACTCTGAAAATCAGAATGTATGAAGGAATATTGCATCTCGATCGAGGTTGCGGAAGCCACCCTTAACCTGACACCCCCGCGATTATTTCTTTTCTTCAAAAAATCACAAGTCCCAAACTAAAAATCTCTCGGCATTGCAAATCGACGTACGTGTTACTCTGATGATTGGAATGTATGAAAAGAATATTGCATCCCGATCAATTTTGCGGAAGCCACCCTTAACCTGACACCCCCGCGATTATCAACTTTCTTTGAAAATTCACAAGTCCCAAACTAGAAATCTTTTGGCGTTGCAAATTGACATACGTGTTACTCTGATAATCAGAATGTATGAAAAGAATGTTGCATCCCGATCGAGGTTGCGGAAGCCACCCTTAACCTGACACCACCGCGATTATTAAATTTCTTCAAAAAATCTCAAGTCCCAAACTAAGGATCTTTCGGCGTTGCATTTCGACGTACGTGTTACTCCAATGATCAGAATGTATGAAAAAAAATTGCATCTCGATCAAGGTTGCGGAAGCCATCTTTAAGCTGACACCCCCACGATTATTAACTTTCTTTGAAAAATTACAAGTCCCAAACTAGGGATCTCTCGGCGTTGCAAATCGACGTACGTGTTAGTCTAATGATCAGGATGTATGGAAAGGATATTGCATCCCGATCGAGGTGTCGGAAACCACCCCCAACCTGACACCCCCGCGATTAATAATTTTCTTCAAAAAATCACAAGTCCCAAACTAGGGATCTTTCGGCGTTGCAAATCGACGTACGTGTTACTCCGATGATTGAAATGTATAGAGAATATATTGCATCTTGATCGAGGTTGCGGAAGCCACCCTTAACCTGACACCCTCGCGATTAATTATTTTCTTTGAAAAATTACAAGTCCCAAACTAAGAATCTCTTGGCGTTGCAAATTGACGTACGTGTTCCTCTGATGATCAGAATGTATGAAAAAAATATTGCATTCCGATCGAGGTTGCAGAAGCCACTCTTAACCTGACACCCCCGCGATTATTAACTTTCTTTGAAAAATTACAAGTCCGAAACGAGAGAGTTTTTGGCGTCGCAGATCGACGTACGTGTTACTCTGATGATCAGAATGAATGAAAAAAATATTTTATATCGATTGAGGTTGCGGAAGCCACCCTTAACCTGACACCCCCGCGATTATTACTTTTCTTCAAAAAATCACAAGTCCCAAACTAGAAATCTTTTGGCGTTGCAAATTGACATACGTGTTAATTTGATGATCAGAATGTATGAAAAAAATATTGCATCCCGATCGAGGTTGCGGAAGCCACCCTTAACCTGACACCCCCGCGATTATTACTTTTCTTCGAAAAATCACAAGTCCCAAACTAAAAATCTCTCGGCATTGCAAATCGACGTACGTGTCACTCTGATGATTAGAAAGTATAAAGAGAATATTGCATCTCGATCGAGGTTGCGGAAGCCACCCTTAACCTGACACCCCCGCGATTAATAACTTTCTTTGAAAAATTACAAGTCCCAAACTAAGAATTTCTCGGCGTTGCAAATCGACATACGTGTTACTCTGATAATCAGAATGTATGAAAAAAATATCTCATATCGATCGAGTTTGCGGAAGCCACCCTCAACTTAACACCCCCGCGATTATTAATTTTCATCAAAAAATCACAAGTCCCAAACTGAGAATCTCTCGGCGTTGCAAATCGACGTACGTGTTAGTCTGATAATCAGAATGTATGAAAAGCATATTGCATCCCGATCAAGGTTGCAAAAGCCACCCCTAACCTGACACCCCCGCAATTATTAATTTTCTTCAAAAAATCACAAGTCCCAAACTAGGGATCTCTCGGCGTTGCAAATCGATATACGTGTTACTCTGATGATCAGAATGTATGAAAAAAATATCCTATATACATCGAGGTTGCGGAAGCCACCCTCAACTCAACACCCCCGCAAGTGATAGTTTCTTTGGAATAACCTGACACCGCCGTGAGTGATAATTTTCTTCAAAAAATCACAAGTCCCAAACTAAACATCTTTCGGCGTTGCGAATCGACATACGTTTTACTCTGATGTTCAGAATGTATGAAAAAAATATTGCATCACGATCGAGGTTGCGGAAGCCACCCTCATTCTGACACCCCCGCGATTATTACTTTTCTTCAAAAAATCACAAGTCCCAAACTAGGAATCTTTCGGCGTTGCCAATCGACATACGTGTTACTCTGATGATCAAAATAAATGAAAATAATATTGCATTATGATCGAGGTTGCGGAAGCTACCCTTAACCTGACACCCCCGCGATTATTACTTTTCTTCAAAAAATCACAAGTCCCAAACTAGAAATCTCTCGGCGTTGCAACTTGACGTACGTGTAACTCTGATGATCAGAATGTATGGAAAGAATATCGCATTCCGATCACGGTCGCGGAAGCCACCCTTAACCTGACACCCCCGCGATTATTAACTTTCTTCAAAAAATCACAAGTCCCAAACTAGAAATCTTTTGGCGTTGCCAATCGACGTACGTGTTACTCTGATGATCAGAATGTATAAAAAAAATATTTTATATCGATCGAGGTTGCGGAAGCCACCCTCAACCTGACACCCCCGCGAGTGATAATTTTCCTCGAAAAATCACAAGTCTCAAACTAGAAATCTCTCGGCATTGCAAATCGACATACGTGTTACTCTGATAATCAGAATGTATGAAAAAAGTATTTCATATTGATCGGGGTGGCGGAAGCGACCCTCAACCTGACACCCCTGCGATTAATCATTTTATTCAAAAAATCACAAGTCCCAAACTAGGAATCTCTCGGCGTTGCCAATCGATATACGTGTTACTCTGATGATCAGAATAAATGAAAAGAATATCGCATCCCGATCGAGGTCGCGGTAGCCACCCTTAACCTGACACCACCGCGATTATTAATTTTCTTCAAAAAATCACAAGTCCCAAACGAAGGATCTTTTGGCGTTGCTTTTCGACGTACGTGTTACTCCAATGATCAGGATGTTTGAAAAGAAATTGCATCTCGATCGAGGTTGCGGAAGCCACCTTTAACCTGACACCCCCACGATTATTAACTTTCTTTGAAAAATTACAAGTCCCAAACTAGAGATCTCTCGGCGTTGCAAATCGACGTACGTGTTACTCCAATGATCAGGATGTATGAAAAGAATATTGCATCCCGATCGAGGTGTCGGAAACCACCCCCAACCTGACACCCCCGCGATTAATAATTTTCTTCAAAAAATCACAAGTCCCAAACTAGGGATCTTTCGGCGTTGCAAATCGACGTACGTGTTACTCTGATGATCAAAATGAATGAAAAAAATATTTCATATCGATCGAGGTTGCGGAAGCCACCCTTAACCTGACACCACCGCGATTATTAATTTTCTTCAAAAAATTACAAGTCCCAAACTAAAAATCTCTCGGCATTGCAAATCGACGTACGTGTCACTCTGATGATTAGAAAGTATAAAGAGAATATTGCATCTCGATCGAGGTTGCGGAAGCCACCCTTAACCTGACACCCCCGCGATTAATAACTTTCTTTGAAAAATTACAAGTCCCAAACTAAGAATTTCTCGGCGTTGCAAATCGACATACGTGTTACTCTGATAATCAGAATGTATGAAAAAAATATCTCATATCGATCGAGTTTGCGGGAGCCACCCTCAACTTAACACCCCCGCGATTGTCAATTTTCATCAAAAAATCACAAGTCCCAAACTGAGAATCTCTCGGCGTTGCAAATCGACGTACGTGTTAGTCTGATAATCAGGATGTATGAAAAGCATATTGCATCCCGATCAAGGTTGCAAAAGCCACCCCTAACCTGACACCCCCGCAATTATTAATTTTCTTCAAAAAATCACAAGTCCCAAACTAGGGATCTCTCGGCGTTGCAAATCGATATACGTGTTACTCTGATGATCAGAATGTATGAAAAAAATATCCTATATACATCGAGGTTGCGGAAGCCACCCTCAACTTAACACCCCCGCAAGCGATAGTTTCTTTGGAATAACCTGACACCGCCGTGAGTGATAATTTTCTTCAAAAAATCACAAGTCCCAAACTAAACATCTTTCGGCGTTGCGAATCGACATACGTTTTACTCTGATGTTCAGAATGTATGGAAAGAATATTGCATCACGATCGAGGTTGCGGAAGCCACCCTCATTCTGACACCCCCGCGATTATTACTTTTCTTCAAAAAATCACAAGTCCCAAACTAGGAATCTTTCGGCGTTGCAAATCGACATACGTACTACTCTGATGATCAAAATAAATGAAAATAATATTGCATTATGATCGAGGTTGCGGAAGCTACCCTCAACCTGACACCCCCGCGATTATTACTTTTCTTCAAAAAATCACAAGTCCCAAACTAGAAATCTCTCGGCGTTGCAACTCGACGTACGTGTAACTCTGATGATCAGAATGTATGGAAAAAATATCGCATTCCGATCACGGTCGCGGAAGCCACCCTTAACCTGACACCCCCGCGATTATTAACTTTCTTCAAAAAATCACAAGTCCCAAACTAAAAATCTTTTGGCGTTGCCAATCGACGTACGTGTTACTCTGATGATTTGAATGTATGGAGAGAATGATGCATCCCGATTGAGGTTGCAAAAGCCACCCCTAACCTGACACCCCCGCAATTAATAATTTTCTTCAAAAAATCACAAGTCCCAAACTAGGGATCTCTCGGCGTTGCAAATCGATATACGTGTTACTCTGATGATCAGAATGTATAAAAAGAATATTTTATATCGATCGAGGTTGCGGAAGCCACCCTCAACCTGACACCCCCGCGAGTGATAATTTTCCTCAAAAAATCACAAGTCTCAAACTAGAAATCTCTCGGCATTGCAAATCGACATACGTGTTACTCTGATAATCAGAATGTATAAAAAAAGTATTTCATATCGATCGGGGTGGCGGAAGCGACCCTCAACCTGACACCCCTGCGATTAATCATTTTATTCAAAAAATCACAAGTCCCAAACTAGGAATCTCTCGGCGTTGCCAATCGATATACGTGTTACTCTGATGATCAGAATAAATGAAAAGAATATCGCATCCCGATCGAGGTCGCGGTAGCCACCCTTAACCCGACACCACCGCGATTATTAATTTTCTTCAAAAAATCACAAGTCCCAAACTAAGGATCTTTTGGCGTTGCTTTCCGACGTACGTGTTACTCCAATGATCAGGATGTTTGAAAAAAAATTGCATCTCGATCGAGGTTGCGGAAGCCACCTTTAACCTGACACCCCCACGATTATTAACTTTCTTTGAAAAATTACAAGTCCCAAACTAGAGATCTCTCGGCGTTGCAAATCGACGTACGTGTTACTCCAATGATCAGGATGTATGAAAAGAATATTGCATCCCGATCGAGGTGTCGGAAACCACCCCCAACCTGACACCCCCGCGATTAATAATTTTCTTCAAAAAATCACAAGTCCCAAACTAGGGATCTTTCGGCGTTGCAAATCGACGTACGTGTTACTCTGATGATCAGAATAAATGAAAAAAATATTTCATATCGATCGAGGTTGCGGAAGCGACTCTTAACCTGACACCCCCGCGATTATTAACTTTCTTTGAAAAATTACAAGTCCGAAACGAGAAATTTTTTGGCGTCGCAAATCGATGTACGTGTTACTCTGATGATCAGAAGGGATGAAAAAAATATTTCATATTGATCGAGGTTGCGGAAGCCACCCTTAACCTGACACCCCCGCGATTATTACTTTTCTTCAAAAAATCACAAGTCCCAAACTAGAGATCTCTCGGCATTGCAAATCGACGTACGTGTTACTCTGATGATTAGAAAGTATAAAGAGAATATTGCATCTCGATCGAGGTTGCGGAAGCCACCCTTAACCTGACACCCCCGCGATTAATAACTTTCTTTGAAAAATTACAAGTCCCAAACTAAGAATTTCTCGGCGTTGCAAATCGACGTACGTGTTACTTTGATGATCAGAATAAATGAAAAAAATATTTTATATCGATCAAGGTTGCGGAAGCCACCCTTAACCTGACACCCCCGCGATTATTACTTTTCTTCAAAAAATCACAAGTCCCAAACTAGAGATCTCTCGGCATTGCAAATCGACGTACGTGTTTCTCTGATGATAAGAATTAATGAAAAAAATTATTCATATCGATCGAGGTTGCGGAAGCCAACCTTAACCTGACACCCCCGCGATTATTACTTTTCTTCAAAAAATCACAAGTCCCAAACTAGAGATCTCTCGGCATTGCAAATCGACGTACGTGTTACTCTGATAATTGGAATGTATGAAGAAAATATTGCATCCCGATCAAGGTTGCGGAAGCCACCCTTAACCTGACACCCCCGCGATTATCAACTTCCTTTGAAAATTTACAAGTCCCAAACTAAGAATCTCTCGGCGTTGCAAATCGACGTACGTGTTAGTCTGATAATCAGAATGTATGAGAAGCATATTGCATCCCGATTAAGGTTGCGAAAGCCACCCCCAACCTGACACCCCCGCAATTATTAATTTTCTTCGAAAAATCACAAGTCCCAAACTAGGGATCTCTCGGCGTTGCAAATCGATATACGTGTTACTCTGATGATCAGAATGTATGAAAAAAATTTTCTATATACATCGAGGTTGCGGAAGCCACCCTTAACTTAACACCCCCGCAAGTAATAGTTTCCTTGGAATAACCTGACACCGCCGTGAGTGATAATTTTCTTCAAAAAATCACAAGTCCCAAACTAAACATCTTTCGGCGTTGCGAATCTACATACGTTTTACTCTCATGTTCAGAATGTATGAAAAAAATATTGCATCACAATCGAGGTTGCGGAAGCCACCCTCAACCTGACACCCCCGCGATTATTAATTTTATTCAAAAAATCACAAGTCCCAAACTAGGAATCTTTCGGCGTTGCCAATCGATATTCGTATTACTCTGATGATCAGAATGGATGGAAAAAATATTGCATCCCGATCGAGGTTGCGGAAGCCACCCTTAACCTGACACCCCTGCGATTATTACTTTTCTCCAAAAAATCACAAGTCCCAAACTAGAAATCTCTTTGCGTTGCCAATCGACGTACGTGTTACTCTGATGATTTGAATGTATGGAAAAAATATTGCATCTTGATCGAGGTTGCGGAAGCCACCCTTAACCTGACGTCCCTGCGATTATTAATTTTCTTCGAAAAATTACAAGTCCCAAACTAAGAATCTCTCGGCATTGCAAATCGACATACGTGTTACTCTGATAATCAGAATGTATGAAAAAAGTATTTTATATCGATCGGGGTGGCGGAAGCAACCCTCAACTTAACACCCCCGCGAGTGATAGTTTTCTTGGTATAACCTGACACCGCCGTGAGTGATAATTTTCTTCAAAAAATCACAAGTCCCAAACTAAACATCTTTCGGCGTTGCAAATTGACATACGTTTTACTCTGATGTTCAGAATGTATAAAAGAAATATTGCATCACGGTCGAGGTTGCGGAAGCGACCCTCAACCTGACACCCCCGCGATTATTACATTTCTTCAAAAAATCACAAGTCTCAAACTAGAAATCTCTTGGCGTTGCAACTCGAAGTACGTGTGACTCTGATGATCAGAATGTATGGAGAAAATATCGCATCCCGATCAAGGTCTCGGAAGCCACCCTTAACCTGACACCCCCGCGATTATTAACTTTCTTCAAAAAATTACAAGTCCCAAACTAGGAATCTCTCGACGTTGCAAATCGATATCCGTGTTACTCTGATGATCAGAATGTATGGAAGGAATATTGCATCCCGATCGAGGTTGCGAAAGCCACCCTCAACCTGACACCCCCGCGATTATTAACTTTCTTTGAAAAATTCAAAGTCCCAAACTAAAAATCTTTCGGCGTTGCAAATCAACGTACGTGTTACTCTGATGATCAAAATGAATGGAAAGAATATTTTATATTGATTGAGGTTGCGAAAGCCACCCTTAACCTGACATCCCCGCGATTATTACTTTTCTTCAAAAAATCACAAGTCCCAATCTAGGAATCTTTCGGCGTTGCAAATCGACATACGTGTTACTCTGATAATCAGAATGTATGAAAAAAATATCTCATATCGATCGAGTTTGCGGAAGCCACCCTCAACTTAACACCCCCGCGATTATTAATTTTCATCAAAAAATCACAAGTCCCAAACTGAGAATCTCTCGGCGTTGCAAATCGACGTACGTGTTAGTCTGATGATCAGAATGTATGAAAAGCATATCGCATCCCGATCAAGGTTGTAAAAGCCACCCCTAACCTGACACCCCCGCAATTATTAATTTTCTTCAAAAAATCACAAGTCCCAAACTAGGGATCTCTCGGCGTTGCAAATCGATATACGTGTTACTCTGATGATCAGAATGTATGAAAAAAATATCCTATATACATCGAGGTTGCGGAAGCCACCCTCAACTTAACACCCCCGCAAGTGATAGTTTCTTTGGAATAACCTGACACCGCCGTGAGTGATAATTTTCTTCAAAAAATCACAAGTCCCAAACTAAACATCTTTCGGCGTTGCGAATCGACATACGTTTTACTCTGATGTTCAGAATGTATGAAAAAAATATTGCATCACGATCGAGGTTGCGGAAGCCACCCTCATTCTGACACCCCCGCGATTATCACTTTTCTTCAAATAATCACAAGTCCCAAACTAGGAATCTTTCGGCGTTGCAAATCGACATACGTGTTACTCTGATGATCAAAATGAATGAAAATAATATTGCATTATGATCGAGGTTGCGGAAGCCACCCTTAACCTGACACCCCCGCGATTATTACTTTTCTTCAAAAAATCACAAGTCCCAAACTAGAAATCTCTCGGCGTTGCAACTCGACGTACGTGTAACTCTGATAATCAGAATGTATGGAAAGAATATCGCATTTCGATCACGGTCGCGGAAGCCACCCTTAACCTGACACCCCCGCGATTATTAACTTTCTTCAAAAAATCACAAGTTCCAAACTAGAAATCTCTTGGCGTTGCCAATCGACGTACGTGTTACTCTGATGATTTGAATGTATGGAGGAAATGGTGCATCCCGATTGAGGTTGCAAAAGCCACCCCTAACCTGACACCCCCGCAATTAATAATTTTCTTCAAAAAATCACAAGTCCCAAACTAGGGATCTCTCGGCGTTGCAAATCGATATACGTGTTACTCTGATGATCAGAATGTATAAAAAGAATATTTTATATCGATCGAGGTTGCGGAAGCCACCCTTAACCTGACACCACCGCGATTATTAATTTTCTTCAAAAAATCACAAGTCCCAAACTAAGGATCTTTTGGCGTTGCCAATCGATATACGTGTTACTCTGATGATCAGAATAAATGAAAAGAATATTGCATCCCGATCGAGGTCGCGGAAGCCACCCTCAACCTGACACCCCCGCGAGTGATAATTTTCCTCGAAAAATCACAAGTCCCAAATTAGGAATCTCTCGGCGTTGCCAATCGATATACGTGTTACTCTGATGATCAGAATGAATGAAAAAAATATTGCATCCCGATCGAGGTCGCGGAAGCCACCCTTAACCTGACACCACCGCGATTATTAATTTTCTTCAAAAAATCACAAGTCCCAAACTAAGGATCTTTTGGCGTTGCTTTTCGACGTACGTGTTACTCCAATGATCAGAATGTATAAAAAAAAATTGCATCTCGATCGAGGTTGCGGAAGCCACCTTTAACCTGACACCCCCACGATTATTAACTTTCTTTGAAAAATTACAAGTCCCAAACTAGAGATCTTTTGGCGTTGCAAATCGACGTACGTGTTACTCCAATGATCAGGATGTATGAAAAGAATATTGCATCCCGATCGAGGTGTCGGAAACCACCCCCAACCTGACACCCCCGCGATTAATAATTTTCTTCAAAAAATCACAAGTCCCAAACTAGGGATCTTTCGGCGTTGCAAATCGACGTACGTGTTACTCTGATGATCAGAATGAATGAAAAAAATATTTTATATCTATCGAGGTTGCGGAAGCCACCCTTAACCTGACACCACCGCGATTATTAATTTTCTTCAAAAAATTACAAGTCCCAAACTAAGAATCTCTTGGCGTTGCAAATCGACGTACGTGTTACTTTGATGATCAGAATGTATGAAAAAAATATTGCATTCCGATCGAGGTTGCAGAATCCACTCTTAACCTGACACCCCCGCGATTATTAACTTTCTTTGAAAAATTACAAGTCCGAAACGAGAAATTTTTCGGCGTCGCAAATCGATGTACGTGTTACTCTGATGATCAGAATGAATGAAAAAAATATTTCATATTGATCGAGGTTGCGGAAGCCACCCTTAACCTGACACCCCCGCGATTATTACTTTTCTTCAAAAAATCACAAGTCCCAAACTAGAGATCTCTCGGCATTGCAAATCGACGTACGTGTTACTCTGATGATTAGAAAGTATAAAGAGAATATTGCATTTCGATCGAGGTCGCGGAAGCCACCCTTAACCTGACACCCCCGCGATTAATAACTTTCTTTGAAAAATTACAAGTCCCAAACTAGGGATCTTTCGGCGTTGTAAATCGACTTACGTGTTACTCTGAAAATCAGAATGTATGAAGAAATATTGCATCTCGATCGAGGTCGCGGAAGCCACCCTTAACCTGACACCCCCGCGATTATCAACTTCCTTTGAAAATTTACAAGTCCCAAACTAGAAATCTTTTGGCGTTGCAAATTGACATACGTGTTAATCTGATAATCAGAATGTATGAAAAAAATATTGCATCCCGATCGAGGTTGCGGAAGCCACCCTTAACCTGACACCCCCGCGATTATTACTTTTCTTCGAAAAATCACAAGTCCCAAACTAAAAATCTCTCGGCATTGCAAATCGACGTACGTGTTACTCTGATGATTGGAATGTATGAATAGAATATTGCATCCCGATCAATTTTGCGGAAGCCACCCTTAACCTGACACCCCCGCGATTATCAACTTTCTTTGAAAATTCAC
This sequence comes from Athalia rosae, assembly GCF_917208135.1. NCBI lineage: Eukaryota > Metazoa > Arthropoda > Insecta > Hymenoptera > Athaliidae > Athalia > Athalia rosae. The sequence continues at coordinate 11,977,199 of NC_064028.1, forward strand.
AAGTCCCAAACTAGAAATCTTTTGGCGTTGCAAATTGACATACGTGTTACTCTGATAATCAGAATGTATGAAAAGAAAATTGCATCCCGATCGAGGTTGCGGAAGCCACCCTTAACCTGACACCACCGCGATTATTAATTTTCTTCAAAAAATCACAAGTCCCAAACTAAGGATCTTTCGGCGTTGCATTTCGACGTACGTGTTACTCCAATGATCAGAATGTATGAAAAAAAATTGCATCTCGATCAAGGTTGCGGAAGCCACCTTTAAGCTGACACCCCCACGATTATTAACTTTCTTTGAAAAATTACAAGTCCCAAACTAGGGATCTCTCGGCGTTGCAAATCGACGTACGTGTTACTCTAATGATCAGGATGTATGGAAAGGATATTGCATCCCGATCGAGGTGTCGGAAACCACCCCCAACCTGACACCCCCGCGATTAATAATTTTCTTCAAAAAATCACAAGTCCCAAACTAGGGATCTTTCGGCGTTGCAAATCGACGTACGTGTTACTCCGATGATTGAAATGTATAGAGAAAATATTGCATCTTGATCGAGGTTGCGGAAGCCACCCTTAACCTGACACCCCCGCGATTAATTATTTTCTTTGAAAAATTACAAGTCCCAAACTAAGAATCTCTTGGCGTTGCAAATCGACGTACGTGTTACTTTGATGATCAGAATGTATGAAAAAAATATTGCATTCCGATCGAGGTTGCAGAAGCCACTCTTAACCTGACACCCCCGCGATTATTACTTTTCTTCAAAAAATTACAAGTCCCAAACTAGGAATCTCTCGGCGTTGCAAATCGATATCCGTGTTACTCTGATGATCAGAATGTATGGAAGGAATATTGCATCCCGATCGAGGTCGCGAAAGCCACCCTTAACCTGACACCCCCGCGATTATTAACTTTCTTTGAAAAATTCAAAGTCCCAAACTAAAAATCTTTCGGCGTTGCAAATCAACGTACGTGTTACTCTGATGATCAAAATGAATGGAAAGAATATTCTATATCGATTGAGGTTGCGAAAGCCACCCTTAACCTGACATCCCCGCGATTATTACTTTTCTTCAAAAAATCACAAGTCCCAATCTAGGAATCTTTCGGCGTTGCAAATCGACGTACGTGTTAGTCTGATAATCAGAATGTATGAAAAGCATATCGCATCCCGATCAAGGTTGCAAAAGCCACCCCTAACCTGACACCCCCGCAATTATTAATTTTCTTCAAAAAATCACAAGTCCCAAACTAGGGATCTCTCGGCGTTGCAAATCGATATACGTGTTACTCTGATGATCAGAATGTATGAAAAAAATATCCTATATACATCGAGGTTGCGGAAGCCACCCTCAACTTAACACCCCCGCAAGTGATAGTTTCTTTGGAATAACCTGACACCGCCGTGAGTGATAATTTTCTTCAAAAAATCACAAGTCCCAAACTAAACATCTTTCGGCGTTGCGAATCGACATACGTTTTACTCTGATGTTCAGAATGTATGAAAAAAATATTGCATCACGATCGAGGTTGCGGAAGCCACCCTCATTCTGACACCCCCGCGATTATTACTTTTCTTCAAAAAATCACAAGTCCCAAACTAGGAATCTTTCGGCGTTGCAAATCGACATACGTGTTACTCTGATGATCAAAATGAATGAAAATAATATTGCATCATGATCGAGGTTGCGGAAGCCACCCTTAACCTGACACCCCCGCGATTATTACTTTTCTTCAAAAAATCACAAGTCCCAAACTAGAAATCTCTCGGCGTTGCAACTCGACGTACGTGTAACTCTGATAATCAGAATGTATGGACAGAATATCGCATTCCGATCACGGTCGCGGAAGCCACCCTTAACCTGACACCCCCGCGATTATTAACTTTCTTCAAAAAATCACAAGTTCCAAACTAGAAATCTCTTGGCGTTGCCAATCGACGTACGTGTTACTCTGATGATTTGAATGTATGGAGGAAATGGTGCATCCCGATTGAGGTTGCAAAAGCCACCCCTAACCTGACACCCCCGCAATTAATAATTTTCTTCAAAAAATCACAAGTCCCAAACTAGGGATCTCTCGGCGTTGCAAATCGATATACGTGTTACTCTGATGATCAGAATGTATAAAAAGAATATTTTATATTGATCGAGGTTGCGGAAGCCACCCTCAACCTGACACCCCCGCGAGTGATAATTTTCCTCGAAAAATCACAAGTCTCAAACTAGAAATCTCTCGGCATTGCAAATCGACATACGTGTTACTCTGATAATCAAAATGTATGAAAAGAGTATTTCATATCGATCGGGGTGGCGGAAGCGACCCTCAACCTGACACCCCTGCGATTAATCATTTTATTCAAAAAATCACAAGTCCCAAACTAGGAATCTCTCGGCGTTGCCAATCGATATACGTGTTACTCTGATGATCAGAATAAATGAAAAGAATATTGCATCCCGATCGAGGTCGCGGAAGCCACCCTTAACCTGACACCACCGCGATTATTAATTTTCTTCAAAAAATCACAAGTCCCAAACTAAGGATCTTTTGGCGTTGCTTTTCGACGTACGTGTTACTCCAATGATCAGGATGTTTAAAGGAAAATTGCATCTCGATCGAGGTTGCGGAAGCCACCTTTAACCTGACACCCCCACGATTATTAACTTTCTTTGAAAAATTACAAGTCCCAAACTAGAGATCTCTCGGCGTTGCAAATCGACGTACGTGTTACTCCAATGATCAGAATGTATGAAAAGAATATTGCATCCCGATCGAGGTGTCGGAAACCACCCCCAACCTGACACCCCCGCGATTAATAATTTTCTTCAAAAAATCACAAGTCCCAAACTAAAGATCTCTTGGCGTTGCAAATCGACGTACGTGTTACTTCAATGATCAGAATGTATGAAAAAAATATTGCATTCCGATCGAGGTTGCAGAAGCGACTCTTAACCTGACACCCCCGCGATTATTAACTTTCTTTGAAAAATTACAAGTCCGAAACGAGGAATTTTTCGGCGTCGAAAATCGATGTACGTGTTACTCTGATAATCAGAAGGGATGAAAAAAATATTTCATATCGATCGAGGTTGCGGAAGCCACCCTTAACCTGACACCCCCGCGATTATTACTTTTCTTCAAAGAATCACAAGTCCCAAACTAGAGATCTCTCGGCATTGCAAATCGACGTACGTGTTTCTCTGATGATAAAGGTTAATGGAAAAAATATTTCATATCGATCGAGGTTGCGGAAGCCACCCTTAACCTGACACCCCCGTGATTATTACTTTTCTTCAAAAAATCACAAGTCCCAAACTAGAGATCTCTCGGCATTGCAAATCGACGTACGTGTTACTTTGATAATTGGAATGTATGGAGAAAATATTGCATCCCGATCAAGGTTGCGGAAGCCACCCTTAACCTGACACCCCCGCGATTATCAACTTCCTTTGAAAATTTACAAGTCCCAAACTAGAAATCTTTTGGCGTTGCAAATTGACATACGTGTTAATCTGATAATCAGAATGTATGAAAAAAATATTGCATCCCGATCGAGGTTGCGGAAGCCACCCTTAACTTGACACCCCCGCGATTATTACTTTTCTTCGAAAAATCACAAGTCCCAAACTAAAAATCTCTCGGCATTGCAAATCGACGCACGTGTTACTCTGATGATTGGGATGTATGAAGAGAATATCGCATCTCGATCAAGGTTGCGGAAGCCACCCTTAACCTGACACCCCCGCGATTATCAACTTTCTTTGAAAATTTACAAGTCCCAAACTAGGAATCTTTTGGCGTTGCAAATTGACATACGTGTTATTCCAATAATCAGAATGTATGAAGAAAATAATGCATCTCGATCTAGGTTGCGGAAGCCACCCTTAACCTGACACCCCTGCGATTATTAACTTTCTTTGAAAAATTACAAGTCCCAAACTAGGGATCTCTCAGCGTCGCAAATCGACGTACGTGTTACTCTGATGATCAGAATATATGGAAAAATATCGCATCTGGATCAAGGTTGCGAAAGCCACCCTTAACCTGACACCCCCGCGATTGATTATTTTCTTCAAGAAATCACAAGTCCCAAACTAGAAATCTCTCGGCGTTGCCAATCGATATACGTGTTACTTTGATGATCAGAATGAATGAAAAAAATATTGCATCCCGATCGAGGTTGCGGAAGCCACCCTTAACCTGACACCCCCGCGATTATTACTTTTCTTCAAAAAATCACAAGTCTCAAACTAGAAATCTCTTGGCGTTGCAACTCGAAGTACGTGTGACTCTGATGATCAGAATGTATGGAGAAAATATCGCATCCCGATCAAGGTCTCGGAAGCCACCCTTAACCTGACACCCCCGCGATTATTAACTTTCTTCAAAAAATTACAAGTCCCAAACTAGGAATCTCTCGGCGTTGCAAATCGATATCCGTGTTACTCTGATGATCAGAATGTATGGAAGGAATATTGCATCCCGATCGAGGTCGCGAAAGCCACCCTTAACCTGACACCCCCGCGATTATTAACTTTCTTTGAAAAATTCAAAGTCCCAAACTAAAAATCTTTCGGCGTTGCAAATCAACGTACGTGTTACTCTGATGATCAAAATGAATGGAAAGAATATTCTATATCGATTGAGGTTGCGAAAGCCACCCTTAACCTGACATCCCCGCGATTATTACTTTTCTTCAAAAAATCACAAGTCCCAATCTAGGAATCTTTCGGCGTTGCAAATCGACATACGTGTTACTCTGATAATCAGAATGTATGAAAAAAATATCTCATATCGATCGAGTTTGCGGAAGCCACCCTCAACTTAACACCCCCGCGATTATTAATTTTCATCAAAAAATCACAAGTCCCAAACTGAGAATCTCTCGGCGTTGCAAATCGACGTACGTGTTAGTCTGATAATCAGAATGTATGAAAAGCATATCGCATCCCGATCAAGGTTGCAAAAGCCACCCCTAACCTGACACCCCCGCAATTATTAATTTTCTTCAAAAAATCACAAGTCCCAAACTAGGGATCTCTCGGCGTTGCAAAGCGATATACGTGTTACTCTGATGATCAGAATGTATGAAAAAAATATCCTATATACATCGAGGTTGCGGAAGCCACCCTCAACTTAACACCCCCGCAAGTGATAGTTTCTTTGGAATAACCTGACACCGCCGTGAGTGATAATTTTCTTCAAAAAATCACAAGTCCCAAACTAAACATCTTTCGGCGTTGCGAATCGACATACGTTTTACTCTGATGTTCAGAATGTATGAAAAAAATATTGCATCACGATCGAGGTTGCGGAAGCCACCCTCATTCTGACACCCCCGCGATTATTACTTTTCTTCAAAAAATCACAAGTCCCAAACTAGGAATCTTTCGGCGTTGCAAATCGACATACGTGTTACTCTGATGATCAAAATGAATGAAAATAATATTGCATCATGATCGAGGTTTCGGAAGCCACCCTTAACCTGACACCCCCGCGATTATTACTTTTCTTCAAAAAATCACAAGTCCCAAACTAGAAATCTCTCGGCGTTGCAACTCGACGTACGTGTAACTCTGATAATCAGAATGTATGGAAAGAATATCGCATTCCGATCACGGTCGCGGAAGCCACCCTTAACCTGACACCCCCGCGATTATTAACTTTCTTCAAAAAATCACAAGTTCCAAACTAGAAATCTCTTGGCGTTGCCAATCGACGTACGTGTTACTCTGATGATTTGAATGTATGGAGGAAATGGTGCATCCCGATTGAGGTTGCAAAAGCCACCCCTAACCTGACACCCCCGCAATTAATAATTTTCTTCAAAAAATCACAAGTCCCAAACTAGGGATCTCTCGGCGTTGCAAATCGATATACGTGTTACTCTGATGATCAGAATGTATAAAAAGAATATTTTATATCGATCGAGGTTGCGGAAGCCACCCTCAACCTGACACCCCCGCGAGTGATAATTTTCCTCGAAAAATCACAAGTCTCAAACTAGAAATCTCTCGGCATTGCAAATCGACATACGTGTTACTCTGATAATCAAAATGTATGAAAAGAGTATTTCATATCGATCGGGGTGGCGGAAGCGACCCTCAACCTGACACCCCTGCGATTAATCATTTTATTCAAAAAATCACAAGTCCCAAACTAGGAATCTCTCGGCGTTGCCAATCGATATACGTGTTACTCTGATGATCAGAATAAATGAAAAGAATATTGCATCCCGATCGAGGTCGCGGAAGCCACCCTTAACCTGACACCACCGCGATTATTAATTTTCTTCAAAAAATCACAAGTCCCAAACTAAGGATCTTTTGGCGTTGCAAATCGACGTACGTGTTACTCCAATGATCAGGATGTATGAAAAGAATATTGCATCCCGATCGAGGTGTCGGAAACCACCCCCAACCTGACACCCCCACGATTAATAATTTTCTTCAAAAAATCACAAGTCCCAAACTAGGGATCTTTCGGCGTTGCAAATCGACGTACGTGTTACTCTGATGATCAGAATGAATGAAAAAAATATTTAATATCGATCAAGGTTGCGGAAGCCACCCTTAACCTGACACCACCGCGATTATTAATTTTCTTCAAAAAATTACAAGTCCCAAACTGAGAATCTCTCGGCGTTGCAAATCGACGTACGTGTTAGTCTGATAATCAGAATGTATGAAAAGCATATTGCATCCCGATCAAGGTTGCAAAAGCCACCCCTAACCTGACACCCCCGCAATTATTAATTTTCTTCAAAAAATCACAAGTCCCAAACTAGGGATCTCTCGGCGTTGCAAATCGATATACGTGTTACTCTGATGATCAGAATGTATGGAAAAAATATCCTATATACATCGAGGTTGCGGAAGCCACCCTCAACTTAACACCCCCGCAAGTGATAGTTTCTTTGGAATAACCTGACACCGCCGTGAGTGATAATTTTCTTCAAAAAATCACAAGTCCCAAACTAAACATCTTTCGGCGTTGCGAATCGACATACGTTTTACTCTGATGTTCAGAATGTATGAAAAAAATATTGCATCACGATCGAGGTTGCGGAAGCCACCCTCATTCTGACACCCCCGCGATTATTACTTTTCTTCAAAAAATCACAAGTCCCAAACTAGGAATCTTTCGGCGTTGCAAATCGACATACGTGTTACTCTGATGATCAAAATGAATGAAAATAATATTGCATTATGATCGAGGTTGCGGAAGCTACCCTTAACCTGACACCCCCGCGATTATTACTTTTCTTCAAAAAATCACAAGTCCCAAACTAGAAATCTTTTGGCGTTGCCAATCGACGTACGTGTTACTCTGATGATTTGAATGTATGGAGGAAATGGTGCATCCCGATTGAGGTTGCAAAAGCCACCCCTAACCTGACACCCCCGCAATTAATAATTTTCTTCAAAAAATCACAAGTCCCAAACTAGGGATCTCTCGGCGTTGCAAATCGATATACGTGTTACTCTGATGATCAGAATGTATAAAAAGAATATTTTATATCGATCGAGGTTGCAGAAGCCACCCTCAACCTGACACCCCCGCGAGTGATAATTTTCCTCGAAAAATCACAAGTCTCAAACTAGAAATCTCTCGGCATTGCAAATCGACATACGTGTTACTCTGATAATCAGAATGTATAAAAAAAGTATTTCATATCGATCGGGGTGGCGGAAGCGACCCTCAACCTGACACCCCTGCGATTAATCATTTTATTCAAAAAATCACAAGTCCCAAACTAGGAATCTCTCGACGTTGCCAATCGATATACGTGTTACTCTGATGATCAGAATGAATGAAAAGAATATCGCATCCCGATCGAGGTCGCGGTAGCCACCCTTAACCTGACACCACCGCGATTATTAATTTTCTTCAAAAAATCACAAGTCCCAAACTAAGGATCTTTTGGCGTTGCTTTTCGACGTACGTGTTACTCCAATGATCAGGATGTTTAAAGAAAAATTGCATCTCGATCGAGGTTGCGGAAGCCACCTTTAACCTGACACCCCCACGATTATTAACTTTCTTTGAAAAATTACAAGTCCCAAACTAGAGATCTCTCGGCGTTGCAAATCGACGTACGTGTTACTCCAATGATCAGGATGTATGAAAAGAATATTGCATCCCGATCGAGGTGTCGGAAACCACCCCCAACCTGACACACCCGCGATTAATAATTTTCTTCAAAAAATCACAAGTCCCAAACTAAAGATCTCTTGGCGTTGCAAATCGACGTACGTGTTACTTCAATGATCAGAATGTATGAAAAAAATATTGCATTCCGATCGAGGTTGCAGAAGCGACTCTTAACCTGACACCCCCGCGATTATTAACTTTCTTTGAAAAATTACAAGTCCGAAACGAGAAATTTTTCGGCGTCGCAAATCGATGTACGTGTTACTCTGATGATCAGAAGGGATGAAAAAAATATTTCATATCGATCGAGGTTGCGGAAGCCACCCTTAACCTGACACCCCCGCGATTATTACTTTTCTTCAAAAAATCACAAGTCCCAAACTAGAGATCTCTCGGCATTGCAAATCGACGTACGTGTTTCTCTGATGATAAAAATTAATGGAAAAAATATTTCATATCGATCGAGGTTGCGGAAGCCACCCTTAACCTGACACCCCCGCGATTATTACTTTTCTTCAAAAAATCACAAGTCCCAAACTAGAGATCTCTCGGCATTGCAAATCGACGTACGTGTTACTTTGATAATTGGAATGTATGGAGAAAATATTGCATCCCGATCAAGGTTGCGGAAGCCACCCTTAACCTGACACCCCCGCGATTATCAACTTCCTTTGAAAATTTACAAGTCCCAAACTAGAAATCTTTTGGCGTTGCAAATTGACATACGTGTTAATCTGATAATCAGAATGTATGAAAAAAATATTGCATCCCGATCGAGGTTGCGGAAGCCACCCTTAACTTGACACCCCCGCGATTATTACTTTTCTTCGAAAAATCACAAGTCCCAAACTAAAAATCTCTCGGCATTGCAAATCGACGCACGTGTTACTCTGATGATTGGGATGTATGAAGAGAATATCGCATCTCGATCAAGGTTGCGGAAGCCACCCTTAACCTGACACCCCCGCGATTATCAACTTTCTTTGAAAATTTACAAGTCCCAAACTAGAAATCTTTTGGCATTGCAAATTGACATACGTGTTATTCCAATAATCAGAATGTATGAAAAAAATAATGCATCTCGATCTAGGTTGCGGAAGCCACCCTTAACCTGACACCCCTGCGATTATTAACTTTCTTTGAAAAATTACAAGTCCCAAACTAGGGATCTCTCAGCGTTGCAAATCGACGTACGTGTTACTCTGATGATCAGAATATATGGAAAAATATCGCATCTGGATCAAGGTTGCGAAAGCCACCCTTAACCTGACACCCCCGCGATTGATTATTTTCTTCAAGAAATCACAAGTCCCAAACTAGGAATCTCTCGGCGTTGCCAATCGATATACGTGTTACTTTGATGATCAGAATGAATGAAAAAAATATTGCATCCTGATCGAGGTTGCGGAAGCCACCCTTAACCTGACACCCCCGCGATTATTAACTTTCTTCAAAAAATTACAAGTCCCAAACTAGGAATCTCTCGGCGTTGCAAATCGATATCCGTGTTACTCTGATGATCAGAATGTATGGAAGGAATATTGCATCCCGATCGAGGTCGCGAAAGCCACCCTTAACCTGACACCCCCGCGATTATTAACTTTCTTTGAAAAATTCAAAGTCCCAAACTAAAAATCTTTCGGCGTTGCAAATCAACGTACGTGTTACTCTGATGATCAAAATGAATGGAAAGAATATTCTATATCGATTGAGGTTGCGAAAGCCACCCTTAACCTGACATCCCCGCGATTATTACTTTTCTTCAAAAAATCACAAGTCCCAATCTAGGAATCTTTCGGCGTTGCAAATCGACATACGTGTTACTCTGATAATCAGAATGTATGAAAAAAATATCTCATATCGATCGAGGTTGCGGAAGCCACCCTCAACTTAACACCCCCGCAAGTGATAGTTTCCTTGGAATAACCTGACACCGCCGTGAGTGATAATTTTCTTCAAAAAATCACAAGTCCCAAACTAAACATCTTTTGGCGTTGCGAATCGACATACGTTTTACTCTGATGTTCAGAATGTATGAAAAAAATATTGCATCACGATCGAGGTTGCGGAAGCCACCCTCATTCTGACACCCCCGCGATTATTACTTTTCTTCAAAAAATCACAAGTCCCAAACTAGGAATCTTTCGGCGTTGCAAATCGACATACGTGTTACTCTGATGATCAAAATGAATGAAAATAATATTGCATCATGATCGAGGTTGCGGAAGCCACCCTTAACCTGACACCCCCGCGATTATTACTTTTCTTCAAAAAATCACAAGTCCCAAACTAGAAATCTCTCGGCGTTGCAACTCGACGTACGTGTAACTCTGATAATCAGAATGTATGGAAAGAATATCGCATTCCGATCACGGTCGCGGAAGCCACCCTTAACCTGACACCCCCGCGATTATTAACTTTCTTCAAAAAATCACAAGTTCCAAACTAGAAATCTCTTGGCGTTGCCAATCGACGTACGTGTTACTCTGATGATTTGAATGTATGGAGGAAATGGTGCATCCCGATTGAGGTTGCAAAAGCCACCCCTAACCTGACACCCCCGCAATTAATATCTTTCTTCAAAAAATCACAAGTCCCAAACTAGGGATCTCTCGGCGTTGCAAATCGATATACGTGTTACTCTGATGATCAGAATGTATAAAAAGAATATTTTATATCGATCGAGGTTGCGGAAGCCACCCTCAACCTGACACCCCCGCGAGTGATAATTTTCCTCGAAAAATCACAAGTCTCAAACTAGAAATCTCTCGGCATTGCAAATCGACATACGTGTTACTCTGATAATCAAAATGTATGAAAAGAGTATTTCATATCGATCGGGGTGGCGGAAGCGACCCTCAACCTGACACCCCTGCGATTAATCATTTTATTCAAAAAATCACAAGTCCCAAACTAGGAATCTCTCGGCGTTGCCAATCGATATACGTGTTACTCTGATGATCGGAATAAATGAAAAAAATATTGCATCCCGATCGAGATCGCGGAAGCCACCCTTAACCTGACACCACCGCGATTATTAATTTTCTTCAAAAAATCACAAGTCCCAAACTAAGGATCTTTTGGCGTTGCAAATCGACGTACGTGTTACTCCAATGATCAGAATGTATGAAAAGAATATTGCATCCCGATCGAGGTGTCGGAAACCACCCCCAACCTGACACCCCCGCGATTAATAATTTTCTTCAAAAAATCACAAGTCCCAAACTAGGGATCTTTCGGCGTTGCAAATCGACGTACGTGTTACTCTGATGATCAGAATGAATGAAAAAAATATTTAATATCGATCAAGGTTGCGGAAGCCACCCTTAACCTGACACCACCGCGATTATTAATTTTCTTCAAAAAATTACAAGTCCCAAACTAAGAATCTCTCGGCGTTGCAAATCGACGTACGTGTTACTTTGATGATCAGAATGTATGAAAAAAATATTGCATTCTGATCGAGGTTGCAGAAGCGACTCTTAACCTGACACCCCTGCGATTAGTAACTTTCTTTGAAAAATTACAAGTCCGAAACGAGAAATTTTTCGGCGTCGCAAATCGATGTACGTGTTACTCTGATGATCAGAATGAATGAAAAAAATATTTCATATTGATCGAGGTTGCGGAAGCCACCCTTAACCTGACACCCCCGCGATTATTACTTTTCTTCAAAAAATCACAAGTCCCAAACTAGAGATCTCTCGGCCTTGCAAATCGACGTACGTGTTACTCTGATGATTAGAAAGTATAAAGAGAATATTGCATCTCGATCGAGGTTGCGGAAGCCACCCTTAACCTGACACCCCCGCGATTAATAACTTTCTTTGAAAAATTACAAGTCCCAAACTAAGAATTTCTCGGCGTTGCAAATCGACGGACGTGTTACTTTGATGATCAGAATGTATGAAAAGGATATTGCATCTCGATCGAGTTCGCGGAAGCCACCCCCAACCTGACACCCCCGCGAATATTAATTTTCTTCAAAAAATCACAAGTCCCAAACTAAGGATCTTTTGGCGTTGCTTTTCGACGTACGTGTTACTCCAATGATCAGGATGTTTAAAGAAAAATTGCATCTCGATCGAGGTTGCGGAAGCCACCTTTAACCTGACACCCCCACGATTATTAACTTTCTTTGAAAAATTACAAGTCCCAAACTAGAAATCTCTCGGCGTTGCAAATCGACGTACGTGTTACTCCAATGATCAGGATGTATGAAAAAAATATTGCATCCCGATCGAGGTGTCGGAAACCACCCCCAACCTGACACACCCGCGATTAATAATTTTCTTCAAAAAATCACAAGTCCCAAACTAAAGATCTCTTGGCGTTGCAAATCGACGTACGTGTTACTTCAATGATCAGAATGTATGAAAAAAATATTGCATTCCGATCGAGGTTGCAGAAGCGACTCTTAACCTGACACCCCCGCGATTATTAACTTTCTTTGAAAAATTACAAGTCCGAAACGAGAAATTTTTCGGCGTCGCAAATCGATGTACGTGTTACTCTGATGATCAGAAGGAATGAAAAAAATATTTCATATCGATCAAGTTGCGGAAGCCACCCTTAACCTGACACCCCCGCGATTATTACTTTTCTTCAAAAAATCACAAGTCCCAAACTAGAGATCTCTCGGCATTGCAAATCGACGTACGTGTTTCTCTGATGATAAAAATTAATGGAAAGAATATTTCATATCGATCGAGGTTGCGGAAGCCACCCTTAACCTGACACCCCCGCGATTATTACTTTTCTTCGAAAAATCACAAGTCCCAAACTAAAAATCTCTCGGCATTGCAAATCGACGCACGTGTTACTCTGATGATTGGGATGTATGAAGAGAATATCGCATCTCGATCAAGGTTGCGGAAGCCACCCTTAACCTGACACCCCCGCGATTATCAACTTTCTTTGAAAATTTACAAGTCCCAAACTAGAAATCTTTTGGCATTGCAAATTGACATACGTGTTATTACAATAATCGGAATGTATGAAAAAAATAATGCATCTCGATCTAGGTTGCGGAAGCCACCCTTAACCTGACACCCCTGCGATTATTAACTTTCTTTGAAAAATTACAAGTCCCAAACTAGGAATCTCTCAGCGTTGCAAATCGACGTACGTGTTACTCTGATGATCAGAATATATGGAAAAATATCGCATCTGGATCAAGGTTGCGAAAGCCACCCTTAACCTGACACCCCCGCGATTGATTATTTTCTTCAAGAAATCACAAGTCCCAAACTAGGAATCTCTCGGCGTTGCCAATCGATATACGTGTTACTTTGATGATCAGAATGAATGAAAAAAATATTGCATCCCGATCGAGGTTGCGGAAGCCACCCTTAACCTGACACCCCCGCGATTATTAACTTTCTTCAAAAAATTACAAGTCCCAAACTAGGAATCTCTCGGCGTTGCAAATCGATATCCGTGTTACTCTGATGATCAGAATGTATGGAAGGAATATTGCATCCCGATCGAGGTCGCGAAAGCCACCCTTAACCTGACACCCCCGCGATTATTAACTTTCTTTGAAAAATTCAAAGTCCCAAACTAAAAATCTTTCGGCGTTGCAAATCAACGTACGTGTTACTCTGATGATCAAAATGAATGGAAAGAATATTCTATATCGATTGAGGTTGCGAAAGCCACCCTTAACCTGACATCCCCGCGATTATTACTTTTCTTCAAAAAATCACAAGTCCCAATCTAGGAATCTTTCGGCGTTGCAAATCGACATACGTGTTACTCTGATAATCAGAATGTATGAAAAAAATATCTCATATCGATCGAGTTTGCGGAAGCCACCCTCAACTTAACACCCCCGCAAGTGATAGTTTCTTTGGAATAACCTGACACCGCCGTGAGTGATAATTTTCTTCAAAAAATCACAAGTCCCAAACTAAACATCTTTCGGCGTTGCGAATCGACATACGTTTTACTCTGATGTTCAGAATGTATGAAAAAAATATTGCATCACGATCGAGGTTGCGGAAGCCACCCTCATTCTGACACCCCCGCGATTATTACTTTTCTTCAAAAAATCACAAGTCCCAAACTAGGAATCTTTCGGCGTTGCAAATCGACATACGTGTTACTCTGATGATCAAAATGAATGAAAATAATATTGCATCATGATCGAGGTTGCGGAAGCCACCCTTAACCTGACACCCCCGCGATTATTACTTTTCTTCAAAAAATCACAAGTCCCAAACTAGAAATCTCTCGGCGTTGCAACTCGACGTACGTGTAACTCTGATAATCAGAATGTATAGAAAGAATATCGCATTCCGATCACGGTCGCGGAAGCCACCCTTAACCTGACACCCCCGCGATTATTAACTTTCTTCAAAAAATCACAAGTTCCGAACTAGAAATCTCTTGGCGTTGCCAATCGACGTACGTGTTACTCTGATTATTTGAATGTATGGAGGAAATGGTGCATCCCGATTGAGGTTGCAAAAGCCACCCCTAACCTGACACCCCCGCAATTAATAATTTTCTTCAAAAAATCACAAGTCCCAAACTAGGGATCTCTCGGCGTTGCAAATCGATATACGTGTTACTCTGATGATCAGAATGTATAAAAAGAATATTTTATATCGATCGAGGTTGCGGAAGCCACCCTCAACCTGACACCCCCGCGAGTGATAATTTTCCTCGAAAAATCACAAGTCTCAAACTAGAAATCTCTCGGCATTGCAAATCGACACACGTGTTACTCTGATAATCAAAATGTATGAAAAGAGTATTTCATATCGATCGGGGTGGCGGAAGCGACCCTCAACCTGACACCCCTGCGATTAATCATTTTATTCAAAAAATCACAAGTCCCAAACTAGGAATCTCTCGGCGTTGCCAATCGATATACGTGTTACTCTGATGATCGGAATAAATGAAAAAAATATTGCATCCCGATCGAGATCGCGGAAGCCACCCTTAACCTGACACCACCGCGATTATTAATTTTCTTCAAAAAATCACAAGTCCCAAACTAAGGATCTTTTGGCGTTGCAAATCGACGTACGTGTTACTCCAATGATCAGAATGTATGAAAAGAATATTGCATCCCGATCGAGGTGTCGGAAACCACCCCCAACCTGACACCCCCGCGATTATTAATTTTCTTCAAAAAATCACAAGTCCCAAACTAGGGATCTTTCGGCGTTGCAAATCGACGTACGTGTTACTCTGATGATCAGAATGAATGAAAAAAATATTTAATATCGATCAAGGTTGCGGAAGCCACCCTTAACCTGACACCACCGCGATTATTAATTTTCTTCAAAAAATTACAAGTCCCAAACTAAGAATCTCTCGGCGTTGCAAATCGACGTACGTGTTACTTTGATGATCAGAATGTATGAAAAAAATATTGCATTCTGATCGAGGTTGCAGAAGCGACTCTTAACCTGACACCCCTGCGATTATTAACTTTCTTTGAAAAATTACAAGTCCGAAACGAGAAATTTTTCGGCGTCGCAAATCGACGTACGTGTTACTCTGATGATCAGAATGAATGAAAAAAATATTTCATATTGATCGAGGTTGCGGAAGCCACCCTTAACCTGACACCCCCGCGATTATTACTTTTCTTCAAAAAATCACAAGTCCCAAACTAGAGATCTCTCGGCCTTGCAAATCGACGTACGTGTTACTCTGATGATTAGAAAGTATAAAGAGAATATTGCATCTCGATCGAGGTTGCGGAAGCCACCCTTAACCTGACACCCCCGCGATTAATAACTTTCTTTGAAAAATTACAAGTCCCAAACTAAGAATTTCTCGGCGTTGCAAATCGACGGACGTGTTACTTTGATGATCAGAATGTATGAAAAGGATATTGCATCTCGATCGAGTTCGCGGAAGCCACCCCCAACCTGACACCCCCGCGATTATTAATTTTCTTCAAAAAATCACAAGTCCCAAACTAGGGATCTTTCGGCGTTGTAAATCGACTTACGTGTTACTCTGAAAATCAGAATGTATAAAGAAATATTGCATCTCGATCGAGGTTGCGGAAGCCACCCTTAACCTGACACCCCCGCGATTATTACTTTTCTTCAAAAAATCACAAGTCCCAAACTAGAGATCTCTCGGCATTGCAAATCGACGTACGTGTTACTCTGATGATTAGAAAGTATAAAGAGAATATTGCATCTCGATCGAGGTTGCGGAAGCTACCCTTAACCTGACACCCCCGCGATTAATAACTTTCTTTGAAAAATTACAAGTCCCAAACTAAGAATCTCTTGGCGTTGCAAATCGACGTACGTGTTACTTTGATGATCAGAATGTATGAAAAGGATATTGCATCCCGATCGAGGTTGCGGAAGCCACCCCCAACCTGACACCCCCGCGATTATTACTTTTCTTCAAAAAATCACAAGTCCCAAACTAAAAATCTCTCGGCATTGCAAATCGACGTACGTGTTACTCTGATGATTGGAATGTATGAAGAGAATATTGCATCCCGATCAACGTTGCGGAAGCCACCCTTAACCTGACACCCCCGCGATTATCAACTTTCTTTGAAAATTCACAAGTCCCAAACTAGGGATCTCTCGGCGTTGCAAATCGACGTACGTGTTACTCTAATGATCAGGATGTATGAAAAGGATATCGCATCCCGATCGAGGTGTCGGAAACCACCCCCAACCTGACACCCCCGCGATTAATAATTTTCTTCAAAAAATCACAAGTCCCAAACTAGGGATCTTTCGGCGTTGCAAATCGACGTACGTGTTACTCTGATGATTGGAATGTATAGAGAAGATATTGCATCTTGATCGAGGTTGCGGAAGCCACCCTTAACCTGACACCCCCGCGATTAATTATTTTCTTTGAAAAATTACAAGTCCCAAACTAAGAATCTCTTGGCGTTGCAAATCGACGTACGTGTTACTCTGATGATCAGAATGTATGAAAAAAATATTGCATTCCGATCGAGGTTGCAGAAGCCACTCTTAACCTGACACCCCCGCGATTATTAACTTTCTTTGAAAAATTACAAGTCCGAAACGAGAAAATTTTTCGGCGTCGCAAATTGACGTACGTGTTACTCTGATGATCAGAATGAATGAAAAAAATATTTCATATTGATCGAGGTTGCGGAAGCCACCCTTAACCTGACACCCCCGCGATTATTACTTTTCTTCAAAAAATCACAAGTCCCAAACTAGAGATCTCTCGGCATTGCAAATCGACGTACGTGTTACTCTGATGATTGGAATGTATAAAGAGAATATTGCATCTCGATCGAGGTTGCGGAAGCCACCCTTAACCTGACACCCCCGAGATTATTAATTTTCTTTGAAAAATTACAAGTCCCAAACTAAGAATCTCTTGGCGTTGCAAATCGACGGACGTGTTACTTTGATGATCAGAATGTATGAAAAGGATATTGCATCCCGATCGAGGTTGCGGAAGCCACCCCCAACCTGACACCCCCGCGATTATTAATTTTCTTCAAAAAATCACAAGTCCCAAACTAAAAATCTCTCGGCATTGCAAATCGACGTACGTGTTACTCTGATGATTGGAATGTATGAAGAGAATATTGCATCCCGATCAATTTCGCGGAAGCCACCCTTAACCTGACACCCCCGCGATTATCAACTTTCTTTGAAAATTCACAAGTCCCAAACTAGAAATCTTTTGGCGTTGCAAATTGACATACGTGTTACTCTGATAATCAGAATGTATGAAAAGAATATTGCATCCCGATCGAGGTTGCGGAAGCCACCCTTAACCTGACACCACCGCGATTATTAATTTTCTTCAAAAAATCACAAGTCCCAAACTAAGGATCTTTCGGCGTTGCATTTCGACGTACGTGTTACTCCAATAATCAGAATGTATGAAAAAATATTGCATCTCGATCAAGGTTGCGGAAGCCACCTTTAACCTGACACCCCCACGATTATTAACTTTCTTTGAAAAATTACAAGTCCCAAACTAGGGATCTCTCGGCGTTGCAAATCGACGTACGTGTTACTCTAATGATCAGGATGTATGAAAAGGATATTGCATCCCGATCGAGGTGTCGGAAACCACCCCCAACCTGACACCCCCGCGATTAATAATTTTCTTCAAAAAATCACAAGTCCCAAACTAGGGATCTTTCGGCGTTGCAAATCGACGTACGTGTTACTCCGATGATTGGAATGTATAGAGAAGATATTGCATCTTGATCGAGGTTGCGGAAGCCACCCTTAACCTGACACCCCCGCGATTAATTATTTTCTTTGAAAAATTACAAGTCCCAAACTAAGAATCTCTTGGCGTTGCAAATCGACGTACGTGTTACTCTGATGATCAGAATGTATGAAAAAAATATTGCATTCCGATCGAGGTTGCAGAAGCCACTCTTAACCTGACACCCCCGCGATTATTAACTTTCTTTGAAAAATTACAAGTCCGAAACGAGAAATTTTTCGGCGTCGCAGATTGACGTACGTGTTACTCTGATGATCAGAATGAATGAAAAAAATATTTCATATCGATCGAGGTTGCGGAAGCCACCCTTAACCTGACACCCCCGCGATTATTACTTTTCTTCAAAAAATCACAAGTCCCAAACTAGAGATCTCTCGGCATTGCAAATCGACGTACGTGTTTCTCTGATGATAAGAATGAATGGAAAAAATATTTCATATCGATCGAGGTTGCGGAAGCCACCCTTAACCTGACACCCCCGCGATTATCAACTTCCTTTGAAAATTTACAAGTCCCAAACTAGAAATCTTTTGGCGTTGCAAATTGACATACGTGTTACTCTGATAATCAGAATGTATGAAAAAAATATTGCATCCCGATCGAGGTTGCGGAAGCCACCCTTAACCTGACACCCCCGCGATTATTACTTTTCTTCGAAAAATCACAA
Source organism: Athalia rosae (assembly GCF_917208135.1). Classification (NCBI taxonomy): domain Eukaryota; kingdom Metazoa; phylum Arthropoda; class Insecta; order Hymenoptera; family Athaliidae; genus Athalia; species Athalia rosae. Next base: position 11,996,253 of record NC_064028.1, read on the forward strand.
GTCCCAAACTAAAAATCTCTCGGCATTGCAAATCGACGTACGTGTTACTCTGATGATTAGAATGTATGAAGAGAATATTGCATCTCGATCGAGGTTGCGGAAGCCACCCTTAAACTGACACCCCCGCGATTAATAACTTTCTTTGAAAAATTACAAGTCCCAAACTAAGAATTTCTCAGCGTTGCAAATCGACATACGTGTTACTCTGATAATCAGAATGTATGAAAAAAATATCTCATATCGATCGAGTTTGCGGAAGCCACCCTCAACTTAACACCCCCGCGATTATTAATTTTCATCAAAAAATCACAAGTCCCAAACTGAGAATCTCTCGGCGTTGCAAATCGACGTACGTGTTAGTCTGATAATCAGAATGTATGAAAAGCATATTGCATCCCGATCAAGGTTGCAAAAGCCACCCCTAACCTGACACCCCCGCAATTATTAATTTTCTTCAAAAAATCACAAGTCCCAAACTAGGGATCTCTCGGCGTTGCAAATCGATATACGTGTTACTCTGATGATCAGAATGTATGGAAAAAATATCCTATATACATCGAGGTTGCGGAAGCCACCCTCAACTTAACACCCCCGCAAGTGATAGTTTCTTTGGAATAACCTGACACCGCCGTGAGTGATAATTTTCTTCAAAAAATCACAAGTCCCAAACTAAACATCTTTCGGCGTTGCGAATCGACATACGTTTTACTCTGATGTTCAGAATGTATGAAAAAAATATTGCATTATGATCGAGGTTGCGGAAGCTACCCTTAACCTGACACCCCCGCGATTATTACTTTTCTTCAAAAAATCACAAGTCCCAAACTAGAAATCTCTCGGCGTTGCAACTCGACGTACGTGTAACTCCGATGATCAGAATGTATGGAAAGAATATCGCATTTCGATCACGGTCGCGGAAGCCACCCTTAACCTGACACCCCCGCGATTATTAACTTTCTTCAAAAAATCACAAGTCCCAAACTAGAAATCTTTTGGCGTTGCCAATCGACGTACGTGTTACTCTGATGATTTGAATGTATGGAGGAAATGGTGCATCCCGATTGAGGTTGCAAAAGCCACCCCTAACCTGACACCCCCGCAATTAATAATTTTCTTCAAAAAATCACAAGTCCCAAACTAGGGATCTCTCGGCGTTGCAAATCGATATACGTGTTACTCTGATGATCAGAATGTATAAAAAGAATATTTTATATCGATCGAGGTTGCGGAAGCCACCCTCAACCTGACACCCCCGCGAGTGATAATTTTCCTCGAAAAATCACAAGTCTCAAACTAGAAATCTCTCGGCATTGCAAATCGACACACGTGTTACTCTGATAATCAAAATGTATGAAAAGAGTATTTCATATCGATCGGGGTGGCGGAAGCGACCCTCAACCTGACACCCCTGCGATTAATCATTTTATTCAAAAAATCACAAGTCCCAAACTAGGAATCTCTCGGCGTTGCCAATCGATATACGTGTTACTCTGATGATCGGAATAAATGAAAAAAATATTGCATCCCGATCGAGATCGCGGAAGCCACCCTTAACCTGACACCACCGCGATTATTAATTTTCTTCAAAAAATCACAAGTCCCAAACTAGGGATCTTTTGGCGTTGCAAATCGACGTACGTGTTATTGCAATGATCAGAATGTATGAAAAGAATATTGCATCCCGATCGAGGTGTCGGAAACCACCCCCAACCTGACACCCCCGCGATTATTAATTTTCTTCAAAAAATCACAAGTCCCAAACTAGGGATCTTTCGGCGTTGCAAATCGACGTACGTGTTACTCTGATGATCAGAATGAATGAAAAAAATATTTAATATCGATCAAGGTTGCGGAAGCCACCCTTAACCTGACACCCCCGCGATTATTATTCTTCATCAAAAAATCACAAGTCCCAAACTAGGAATCTCTCGGCATTGCAAATCGACGTACGTGTTACTTTGATGATCAGAATGTATGAAAAAAATATTGCATTCTGATCGAGGTTGCAGAAGCGACTCTTAACCTGACACCCCTGCGATTATTAACTTTCTTTGAAAAATTACAAGTCCGAAACGAGAAATTTTTCGGCGTCGCAAATCGATGTACGTGTTACTCTGATGATCAGAATGAATGAAAAAAATATTTCATATTGATCGAGGTTGCGGAAGCCACCCTTAACCTGACACCCCCGCGATTATTACTTTTCTTCAAAAAATCACAAGTCCCAAACTAGAGATCTCTCGGCCTTGCAAATCGACGTACGTGTTACTCTGATGATTAGAAAGTATAAAGAGAATATTGCATCTCGATCGAGGTTGCGGAAGCCACCCTTAACCTGACACCCCCGCGATTAATAACTTTCTTTGAAAAATTACAAGTCCCAAACTAAGAATCTCTTGGCGTTGCAAATCGACGTACGTGTTACTTTGATGATCAGAATGTATGAAAAGGATATTGCATCCCGATCGAGGTTGCGGAAGCCACCCCCAACCTGACACCCCCGCGAATATTAATTTTCTTCAAAAAATCACAAGTCCCAAACTAGGGATCTTTCGGCGTTGTAAATCGACTTACGTGTTACTCTGAAAATCAGAATGTATAAAGAAATATTGCATCTCGATCGAGGTTGCGGAAGCCACCCTTAACCTGACACCCCCGCGATTATTACTTTTCTTCAAAAAATCACAAGTCCCAAACTAGAGATCTCTCGGCATTGCAAATCGACGTACGTGTTACTCTGATGATTAGAAAGTATAAAGAGAATATTGCATCTCGATCGAGGTTGCGGAAGCTACCCTTAACCTGACACCCCCGCGATTAATAACTTTCTTTGAAAAATTACAAGTCCCAAACTAAGAATTTCTCGGCGTTGCAAATCGACGGACGTGTTACTTTGATGATCAGAATGTATGAAAAGGATATTGCATCCCGATCGAGGTTGCGGAAGCCACCCCCAACCTGACACCCCCGCGATTATTTCTTTTCTTCAAAAAATCACAAGTCCCAAACTAAAAATCTCTCGGCATTGCAAATCGACGTACGTGTTACTCTGATGATTGGAATGTATGAAGAGAATATTGCATCCCGATCAATTTTGCGGAAGCCACCCTTAACCTGACACCCCCGCGATTATCAACTTTCTTTGAAAATTCACAAGTCCCAAACTAGGGATCTCTCGGCGTTGCAAATCGACGTACGTGTTACTCTAATGATCAGGATGTATGAAAAGGATATCGCATCCCGATCGAGGTGTCGGAAACCACCCCCAACCTGACACCCCCGCGATTAATAATTTTCTTCAAAAAATCACAAGTCCCAAACTAGGGATCTTTCGGCGTTGCAAATCGACGTACGTGTTACTCCGATGATTGAAATGTATAGAGAATATATTGCATCTTGATCGAGGTTGCGAAAGCCACCCTTAACCTGACACCCTCGCGATTAATTATTTTCTTTGAAAAATTACAAGTCCCAAACTAAGAATCTCTTGGCGTTGCAAATCGACGTACGTGTTACTCTGATGATCAGAATGTATGAAAAAAATATTGCATTCCGATCGAGGTTGCAGAAGCCACTCTTAACCTGACACCCCCGCGATTATTAACTTTCTTTGAAAAATTACAAGTCCGAAACGAGAAAATTTTTCGGCGTCGCAAATCGATGTACGTGTTACTCTGATGATCAGAATAAATGAAAAAAATATTTCATATTGATCGAGGTTGCGGAAGCCACCCTTAACCTGACACCCCCGCGATTATTACTTTTCTTCAAAAAATCACAAGTCCCAAACTAGAGATCTCTCGGCATTGCAAATCGACGTACGTGTTACTCTGATGATTGGAATGTATAAAGAGAATATTGCATCTCGATCGAGGTTGCGGAAGCCACCCTTAACCTGACACCCCCGCGATTAATAACTTTCTTTGAAAAATTACAAGTCCCAAACTAAGAATTTCTCGGCGTTGCAAATCGACGGACGTGTTACTTTGATGATCAGAATGTATGAAAAGGATATTGCATCTCGATCGAGGTTGCGGAAGCCACCCCCAACCTGACACCCCCGCGAATATTAATTTTCTTCAAAAAATCACAAGTCCCAAACTAAAAATCTCTCGGCATTGCAAATCGACGTACGTGTTACTCTGATGATTGGAATGTATGAAGAGAATATTGCATCCCGATCAATTTCGCGGAAGCCACCCTTAACCTGACACCCCCGCGATTATCAACTTTCTTTGAAAATTCACAAGTCCCAAACTAGAAATCTTTTGGCGTTGCAAATTGACATACGTGTTACTCTGATAATTAAAATGTATGAAAAGAAAATTGCATCCCGATCGAGGTTGCGGAAGCCACCCTTAACCTGACACCACCGCGATTATTAATTTTCTTCAAAAAATCACAAATCCCAAACTAAGGATCTTTCGGCGTTGCATTTCGACGTACGTGTTACTCCAATAATCAGAATGTATGAAAAAAAATTGCATCTCGATCAAGGTTGCGGAAGCCACCTTTAAGCTGACACCCCCACGATTATTAACTTTCTTTGAAAAATTACAAGTCCCAAACTAGGGATCTTTCGGCGTTGCAAATCGACGTACGTGTTACTCTAATGATCAGAATGTATGAAAAGGATATTGCATCCCGATCGAGGTGTCGGAAACCACCCCCAACCTGACACCCCCGCGATTATTAATTTTCTTCAAAAAATCACAAGTCCCAAACTAGGGATCTTTCGGCGTTGCAAATCGACGTACGTGTTACTCTGATGATTGGAATGTATAGAGAAGATATTGCATCTTGATCGAGGTTGCGGAAGCCACCCTTAACCTGACACCCCCGCGATTAATTATTTTCTTTGAAAAATTACAAGTCCCAAACTAAGAATCTCTTGGCGTTGCAAATCGACGTACGTGTTACTCTGATGATCAGAATGTATGAAAAAAATATTGCATTCCGATCGAGGTTGCAGAAGCCACTCTTAACCTGACACCCCCGCGATTATTAACTTTCTTTGAAAAATTACAAGTCCGAAACGAGAAATTTTTCGGCGTCGCAGATTGACGTACGTGTTACTCTGATGATCAGAATGAATGAAAAAAATATTTCATATCGATCGAGGTTGCGGAAGCCACCCTTAACCTGACACCCCCGCGATTATTACTTTTCTTCAAAAAATCACAAGTCCCAAACTAGAGATCTCTCGGCATTGCAAATCGACGTACGTGTTTCTCTGATGATAAGAATGAATGGAAAAAATATTTCATATCGATCGAGGTTGCGGAAGCCACCCTTAACCTGACACCCCCGCGATTATCAACTTCCTTTGAAAATTTACAAGTCCCAAACTAGAAATCTTTTGGCGTTGCAAATTGACATACGTGTTAATCTGATAATCAGAATGTATGAAAAAAATATTGCATCCCGATCGAGGTTGCGGAAGCCACCCTTAACCTGACACCCCCGCGATTATTACTTTTCTTCGAAAAATCACAAGTCCCAAACTAAAAATCTCTCGGCATTGCAAATCGACGTACGTGTTACTCTGATGATTAGAAAGTATAAAGAGAATATTGCATCTCGATCGAGGTTGCGGAAGCCACCCTTAAACTGACACCCCCGCGATTAATAACTTTCTTTGAAAAATTACAAGTCCCAAACTAAGAATTTCTCAGCGTTGCAAATCGACATACGTGTTACTCTGATAATCAGAATGTATGAAAAAAATATCTCATATCGATCGAGTTTGCGGAAGCCACCCTCAACTTAACACCCCCGCGATTATTAATTTTCATCAAAAAATCACAAGTCCCAAACTGAGAATCTCTCGGCGTTGCAAATCGACGTACGTGTTAGTCTGATAATCAGAATGTATGAAAAGCATATTGCATCCCGATCAAGGTTGCAAAAGCCACCCCTAACCTGACACCCCCGCAATTATTAATTTTCTTCAAAAAATCACAAGTCCCAAACTAGGGATCTCTCGGCGTTGCAAATCGATATACGTGTTACTCTGATGATCAGAATGTATGGAAAAAATATCCTATATACATCGAGGTTGCGGAAGCCACCCTCAACTTAACACCCCCGCAAGTGATAGTTTCTTTGGAATAACCTGACACCGCCGTGAGTGATAATTTTCTTCAAAAAATCACAAGTCCCAAACTAAACATCTTTCGGCGTTGCGAATCGACATACGTTTTACTCTGATGTTCAGAATGTATGAAAAAAATATTGCATTATGATCGAGGTTGCGGAAGCTACCCTTAACCTGACACCCCCGCGATTATTACTTTTCTTCAAAAAATCACAAGTCCCAAACTAGAAATCTCTCGGCGTTGCAACTCGACGTACGTGTAACTCCGATGATCAGAATGTATGGAAAGAATATCGCATTTCGATCACGGTCGCGGAAGCCACCCTTAACCTGACACCCCCGCGATTATTAACTTTCTTCAAAAAATCACAAGTCCCAAACTAGAAATCTTTTGGCGTTGCCAATCGACGTACGTGTTACTCTGATGATTTGAATGTATGGAGGAAATGGTGCATCCCGATTGAGGTTGCAAAAGCCACCCCTAACCTGACACCCCCGCAATTAATAATTTTCTTCAAAAAATCACAAGTCCCAAACTAGGGATCTCTCGGCGTTGCAAATCGATATACGTGTTACTCTGATGATCAGAATCTATAAAAAGAATATTTTATATCGATCGAGGTTGCGGAAGCCACCCTCAACCTGACACCCCCGCAAGTGATAATTTTCCTCGAAAAATCACAAGTCTCAAACTAGAAATCTCTCGGCATTGCAAATCGACATACGTGTTACTCTGATAATCAGAATGTATAAAAAAAGTATTTCATATCGATCGGGGTGGCGGAAGCGACCCTCAACCTGACACCCCTGCGATTAATCATTTTATTCAAAAAAGCACAAGTCCCAAACTAGAAATCTCTCGGCGTTGCCAATCGATATACGTGTTACTCTGATGATCAGAATAAATGAAAAGAATATCGCATCCCGATCGAGGTCGCGGTAGCCACCCTTAACCTGACACCACCGCGATTATTAATTTTCTTCAAAAAATCACAAGTCCCAAACTAAGGATCTTTTGGCGTTGCTTTTTGACGTACGTGTTACTCCAATGATCAGGATGTTTAAAAAAAAATTGCATCTCGATCGAGGTTGCGGAAGCCACCTTTAACCTGACACCCCCACGATTATTAACTTTCTTTGAAAAATTACAAGTCCCAAACTAGAGATCTCTCGGCGTTGCAAATCGACGTACGTGTTACTCCAATGATCAGGATGTATGAAAAGAATATTGCATCCCAATCGGGGTGTCGGAAACCACCCCCAACCTGACACCCCCGCGAATAATAATTTTCTTCAAAAAATCACAAGTCCCAAACTAGGGATTTTTCGGCGTTGCAAATCGACGTACGTGTTACTCTGATGATCAGAATGAATGAAAAAAATATTTCATATCGATCGAGGTTGCGGAAGCCACCCTTAACCTGACACCACCGTGATTATTAATTTTCTTCAAAAAATTACAAGTCCCAAACTAAAAATCTCTTGGCGTTGCAAATCGACGTACGTGTTACTTTGATGATCAGAATGTATGAAAAAAATATTGCATTCCGATCGAGGTTGCAGAAGCGACTCTTAACCTGACACCCCCGCGATTAATAACTTTCTTTGAAAAATTACAAGTCCCAAACTAAGAATTTCTCGGCGTTGCAAATCGACGTACGTGTTACTTTGATGATCAGAATGAATGAAAAGAATATTTAATATCGATCGAGGTTGCGGAAGCCACCCTTAACCTGACACCCCCGCGATTATTACTTTTCTTCAAAAAATCACAAGTCCCAAACTAGAGATCTTTCGGCATTGCAAATCGACGTACGTGTTTCTCTGATGATGAGAATTAATGGAATAAATATTTCATATCGATCGAGGTTGCGGAAGCCACCCTTAACCTGACACCCCCGCGATTATTACTTTTCTTCAAAAAATCACAAGTCCCAAACTAGAGATCTCTCGGCATTGCAAATCGACGTACGTGTTACTCTGATAATTGGAATGTATGAAGAAAATATTGCATCCCGATCAAGGTTGCGGAAGCCACCCTTAACCTGACACCCCCGCGATTATCAACTTCCTTTGAAAATTTACAAGTCCCAAACTAGAAATCTTTTGGCGTTGCGAATTGACATACGTGTTAATCTGATAATCAGAATGTATGAAAAAAATATTGCATCCCGATCGAGGTTGCGGAAGCCACCCTTAACCTGACACCCCCGCGATTATTACTTTTCTTCGAAAAATCACAAGTCCCAAACTAAAAATCTCTCGGCATTGCAAATCGACGCACGTGTTACTCTGATGATTGGGATGTATGAAGAGAATATCGCATCTCGATCAAGGTTGCGGAAGCCACCCTTAACCTGACACCCCCGCGATTATCAACTTTCTTTGAAAATTTACAAGTCCCAAACTAGAAATCTTTTGGCGTTGCAAATTGACATACGTGTTATTCCAATAATCAGAATGTATGAAAAAAATAATGCATCTCGATCTAGGTTGTGGAAGCCACCCTTAACCTGACACCCCCGCGATTGATAATTTTCTTCAAAAAATCACAAGTCCCAAACTAGGAATCTTTTGGCGTTGCATTCCGACGTACGTGTTACTCTAATGATCAGAATGTATGAAAAAAAAATTGCATCCCGATCAAGGTTGCGGAAGCCACCCTTAACCTGACACCCCTGCAATTAATAACTTACTTTGAAAAATTACAAGTTCCAAACTAGGAATCTCTTGGCGTTGCGAATCGACGTACGTGTTACTCTGATAATCAGAATGTATGGAAGAAAGAATGCATTCCGATCGAGGTTGCGGAAGCCACCCTAACCTGAAACCCCCGCGATTATTAATTTTCTTCAAGAAATCACAAGTCCCAAACTAGAAATCTTTAGGCGTTGCATTCCGACGTACGTGTTACTTCAATGATCAGAATCTATAAAAAAAATATTGCATTTTGATCAAGGTAGCGGAAGCCACCCTAACCTGAAACCCCCGCGATTATTAATTTTCTTCAAAAAATCACAAGTCCCAAACTAGATATCTTTCGGCATTGCGATTCGACGTACGTGTTACTCTAATGATCAGAATGTATGAAAAGAATATTTCATCCCGATCAAAGTGGCGAAAGCCACCCTTAACCGGACACCCCCGCGATTATTAACTTCTCTTGAAAAATTACAAGTCCCAAACTAGAAATTTCTCGGCGTTGCAAATCGACGTGCGTTTTCAACCGATGATCAAGAAGTATGAAAAGAATATTGTATCCCGATCGAGGTCGCGGAAGCCACCCTTAACCTGACACCCCCGCGATTATTACTTTTCTTCAAAAAATCACAAGTCCCAAACTAGAGATCTTTCGGCATTGCAAATCGACGTACGTATTTCTCTGATGATAAGAATTAATGGAAAAAATATTTCATATCGATCGAGGTTGCGGAAGCCACCCTTAACCTGACACCCCCGCGATTATTACTTTTCTTCAAAAAATCACAAGTCCCAAACTAGAAATCTCTCGGCATTGCAAATCGACGTACGTGTTACTCTGATGATTGGAATGTATGGAAAGAATATTGCATCCCGATCAAGGTTGCGGAAGCCACCCTTAACCTGACACCCCCGCGATTATCAACTTTCTTTGAAAATTTACAAATCCCAAACTAGAAATCTTTTGGCGTTGCAAATTGACATACGTGTTACTCTAATAATCAGAATGTATGAAAAAAATATTGCATCCAGATCGAGGTTGCGTGAGCCACCCTTAACCTGACACCACCGCGATTATTAATTTTCTTCAAAAAATTACAAGTCCCAAACTAGAAATCTTTTGGCGTTGCATTCCGGAGTACGTGTTACTCCAATGATCAGAATGTATGAAAAAAATATTGCATCCCAATTAAGGTTGCGGAAGCCACCTTTAACCTGACACCCCCGCAATTATCAACTTTCTTTGAAAATTTACAAGTCCCAAACTAAGAATTTCTCGGCGTTGCAAATCGACGGACGTGTTACTTTGATGATCAGAATGTATGAAAAGGATATTGCATCTCGATCGAGTTCGCGGAAGCCACCCCCAACCTGACACCCCCGCGATTATTTCTTTTCTTCAAAAAATCACAAGTCCCAAACTAAAAATCTCTCGGCATTGCAAATCGACGTACGTGTTACTCTGATGATTGGAATGTATGAAGAGAATATTGCATCCCGATCAATTTTGCGGAAGCCACCCTTAACCTGACACCCCCGCGATTATCAACTTTCTTTGAAAATTCACAAGTCCCAAACTAGGGATCTCTCGGCGTTGCAAATCGACGTACGTGTTACTCTAATGATCAGGATGTATGAAAAGGATATTGCATCCCGATCGAGGTGTCGGAAACCACCCCCAACCTGACACCCCCGCGATTAATAATTTTCTTCAAAAAATCACAAGTCCCAAACTAGGGATCTTTCGGCGTTGCAAATCGACGTACGTGTTACTCCGATGATTGAAATGTATAGAGAATATATTGCATCTTGATCGAGGTTGCGAAAGCCACCCTTAACCTGACACCCTCGCGATTAATTATTTTCTTTGAAAAATTACAAGTCCCAAACTAAGAATCTCTTGGCGTTGCAAATCGACGTACGTGTTCCTCTGATGATCAGAATGTATGAAAAAAATATTGCATTCCGATCGAGGTTGCAGAAGCCACTCTAAACCTGACACCCCCGCGATTATTAACTTTCTTTGAAAAATTACAAGTCCGAAACGAGAAAATTTTTCGGCGTCGCAAATCGATGTACGTGTTACTCTGATGATCAGAATGAATGAAAAAAATATTTCATATTGATCGAGGTTGCGGAAGCCACCCTTAACCTGACACCCCCGCGATTATTACTTTTCTTCAAAAAATCACAAGTCCCAAACTAGAGATCTCTCGGCATTGCAAATCGACGTACGTGTTACTCTGATGATTAGAAAGTATAAAGAGAATATTGCATCTCGATCGAGGTTGCGGAAGCCACCCTTAACCTGACACCCCCGCGATTAATAACTTTCTTTGAAAAATTACAAGTCCCAAACTAAGAATTTCTCGGCGTTGCAAATCGACGGACGTGTTACTTTGATGATCAGAATGTATGAAAAGGATATTGCATCTCGATCGAGGTTGCGGAAGCCACCCCCAACCTGACACCCCCGCGATTATTAATTTTCTTCAAAAAATCACAAGTCCCAAACTAAAAATCTCTCGGCATTGCAAATCGACGTACGTGTTACTCTGATGATTGGAATGTATGAAGAGAATATTGCATCCCGATCAATTTCGCGGAAGCCACCCTTAACCTGACACCCCCGCGATTATCAACTTTCTTTGAAAATTCACAAGTCCCAAACTAGAAATCTTTTGGCGTTGCAAATTGACATACGTGTTACTCTGATAATTAAAATGTATGAAAAGAAAATTGCATCCCGATCGAGGTTGCGGAAGCCACCCTTAACCTGACACCACCGCGATTATTAATTTTCTTCAAAAAATCACAAATCCCAAACTAAGGATCTTTCGGCGTTGCATTTCGACGTACGTGTTACTCCAATAATCAGAATGTATGAAAAAAAATTGCATCTCGATCAAGGTTGCGGAAGCCACCTTTAAGCTGACACCCCCACGATTATTAACTTTCTTTGAAAAATTACAAGTCCCAAACTAGGGATCTCTCGGCGTTGCAAATCGACGTACGTGTTACTCTAATGATCAGAATGTATGAAAAGGATATTGCATCCCGATCGAGGTGTCGGAAACCACCCCCAACCTGACACCCCCGCGATTAATAATTTTCTTCAAAAAATCACAAGTCCCAAACTAGGGATCTTTCGGCGTTGCAAATCGACGTACGTGTTACTCCGATGATTGAAATGTATAGAGAATATATTGCATCTTGATCGAGGTTGCGAAAGCCACCCTTAACCTGACACCCTCGCGATTAATTATTTTCTTTGAAAAATTACAAGTCCCAAACTAAGAATCTCTTGGCGTTGCAAATCGACGTACGTGTTCCTCTGATGATCAGAATGTATGAAAAAAATATTGCATTCCGATCGAGGTTGCAGAAGCCACTCTTAACCTGACACCCCCGCGATTATTAACTTTCTTTGAAAAATTACAAGTCCGAAACGAGAGAATTTTTGGCGTCGCAGATCGACGTACGTGTTACTCTGATGATCAGAATGAATGAAAAAAATATTTTATATCGATCGAGGTTGCGGAAGCCACCCTTAACCTGACACCCCCGCGATTATTACTTTTCTTCAAAAAATCACAAGTCCCAAACTAGAGATCTCTCGGCATTGCAAATCGACGTACGTGTTTCTCTGATGATAAGAATGAATGGAAAAAATATTTCATATCGATCGAGGTTGCGGAAGCCACCCTTAACCTGACACCCCCGCGATTATCAACTTCCTTTGAAAATTTACAAGTCCCAAACTAGAAATCTTTTGGCGTTGCAAATTGACATACGTGTTAATCTGATAATCAGAATGTATGAAAAAAATATTGCATCCCGATCGAGGTTGCGGAAGCCACCCTTAACCTGACACCCCCGCGATTATTACTTTTCTTCGAAAAATCACAAGTCCCAAACTAAAAATCTCTCGGCATTGCAAATCGACGTACGTGTTACTCTGATGATTAGAAAGTATAAAGAGAATATTGCATCTCGATCGAGGTTGCGGAAGCCACCCTTAAACTGACACCCCCGCGATTAATAACTTTCTTTGAAAAATTACAAGTCCCAAACTAAGAATTTCTCAGCGTTGCAAATCGACATACGTGTTACTCTGATAATCAGAATGTATGAAAAAAATATCTCATATCGATCGAGTTTGCGGAAGCCACCCTCAACTTAACACCCCCGCGATTATTAATTTTCATCAAAAAATCACAAGTCCCAAACTGAGAATCTCTCGGCGTTGCAAATCGACGTACGTGTTAGTCTGATAATCAGAATGTATGAAAAGCATATTGCATCCCGATCAAGGTTGCAAAAGCCACCCCTAACCTGACACCCCCGCAATTATTAATTTTCTTCAAAAAATCACAAGTCCCAAACTAGGGATCTCTCGGCGTTGCAAATCGATATACGTGTTACTCTGATGATCAGAATGTATGGAAAAAATATCCTATATACATCGAGGTTGCGGAAGCCACCCTCAACTTAACACCCCCGCAAGTGATAGTTTCTTTGGAATAACCTGACACCGCCGTGAGTGATAATTTTCTTCAAAAAATCACAAGTCCCAAACTAAACATCTTTCGGCGTTGCGAATCGACATACGTTTTACTCTGATGTTCAGAATGTATGAAAAAAATATTGCATTATGATCGAGGTTGCGGAAGCTACCCTTAACCTGAGACCCCCGCGATTATTACTTTTCTTCAAAAAATCACAAGTCCCAAACTAGAAATCTCTCGGCGTTGCAACTCGACGTACGTGTAACTCCGATGATCAGAATGTATGGAAAGAATATCGCATTTCGATCACGGTCGCGGAAGCCACCCTTAACCTGACACCCCCGCGATTATTAACTTTCTTCAAAAAATCACAAGTCCCAAACTAGAAATCTTTTGGCGTTGCCAATCGACGTACGTGTTACTCTGATGATTTGAATGTATGGAGGAAATGGTGCATCCCGATTGAGGTTGCAAAAGCCACCCCTAACCTGACACCCCCGCAATTAATAATTTTCTTCAAAAAATCACAAGTCCCAAACTAGGGATCTCTCGGCGTTGCAAATCGATATACGTGTTACTCTGATGATCAGAATGTATAAAAAGAATATTTTATATCGATCGAGGTTGCGGAAGCCACCCTCAACCTGACACCCCCGCAAGTGATAATTTTCCTCGAAAAATCACAAGTCTCAAACTAGAAATCTCTCGGCATTGCAAATCGACATACGTGTTACTCTGATAATCAGAATGTATAAAAAAAGTATTTCATATCGATCGGGGTGGCGGAAGCGACCCTCAACCTGACACCCCTGCGATTAATCATTTTATTCAAAAAAGCACAAGTCCCAAACTAGAAATCTCTCGGCGTTGCCAATCGATATACGTGTTACTCTGATGATCAGAATAAATGAAAAGAATATCGCATCCCGATCGAGGTCGCGGTAGCCACCCTTAACCTGACACCACCGCGATTATTAATTTTCTTCAAAAAATCACAAGTCCCAAACTAAGGATCTTTTGGCGTTGCTTTTTGACGTACGTGTTACTCCAATGATCAGGATGTTTAAAAAAAAATTGCATCTCGATCGAGGTTGCGGAAGCCACCTTTAACCTGACACCCCCACGATTATTAACTTTCTTTGAAAAATTACAAGTCCCAAACTAGAGATCTCTCGGCGTTGCAAATCGACGTACGTGTTACTCCAATGATCAGGATGTATGAAAAGAATATTGCATCCCAATCGGGGTGTCGGAAACCACCCCCAACCTGACACCCCCGCGAATAATAATTTTCTTCAAAAAATCACAAGTCCCAAACTAGGGATTTTTCGGCGTTGCAAATCGACGTACGTGTTACTCTGATGATCAGAATGAATGAAAAAAATATTTCATATCGATCGAGGTTGCGGAAGCCACCCTTAACCTGACACCACCGTGATTATTAATTTTCTTCAAAAAATTACAAGTCCCAAACTAAAAATCTCTTGGCGTTGCAAATCGACGTACGTGTTACTTTGATGATCAGAATGTATGAAAAAAATATTGCATTCCGATCGAGGTTGCAGAAGCGACTCTTAACCTGACACCCCCGCGATTAATAACTTTCTTTGAAAAATTACAAGTCCCAAACTAAGAATTTCTCGGCGTTGCAAATCGACGTACGTGTTACTTTGATGATCAGAATGAATGAAAAGAATATTTAATATCGATCGAGGTTGCGGAAGCCACCCTTAACCTGACACCCCCGCGATTATTACTTTTCTTCAAAAAATCACAAGTCCCAAACTAGAGATCTTTCGGCATTGCAAATCGACGTACGTGTTTCTCTGATGATGAGAATTAATGGAATAAATATTTCATATCGATCGAGGTTGCGGAAGCCACCCTTAACCTGACACCCCCGCGATTATTACTTTTCTTCAAAAAATCACAAGTCCCAAACTAGAGATCTCTCGGCATTGCAAATCGACGTACGTGTTACTCTGATAATTGGAATGTATGAAGAAAATATTGCATCTCGATCAAGGTTGCGGAAGCCACCCTTAACCTGACACCCCCGCGATTATCAACTTCCTTTGAAAATTTACAAGTCCCAAACTAGAAATCTTTTGGCGTTGCGAATTGACATACGTGTTAATCTGATAATCAGAATGTATGAAAAAAATATTGCATCCCGATCGAGGTTGCGGAAGCCACCCTTAACCTGACACCCCCGCGATTATTACTTTTCTTCGAAAAATCACAAGTCCCAAACTAAAAATCTCTCGGCATTGCAAATCGACGCACGTGTTACTCTAATGATCAGAATGTATGAAAAGAATATTTCATCCCGATCAAAGTGGCGAAAGCCACCCTTAACCGGACACCCCCGCGATTATTAACTTCTCTTGAAAAATTACAAGTCCCAAACTAGAAATTTCTCGGCGTTGCAAATCGACGTGCGTTTTCAACCGATGATCAAGAAGTATGAAAAAAATATTGTATCCCGATCGAGGTCGCGGAAGCCACCCTTAACCTGACACCCCCGCGATTATTACTTTTCTTCAAAAAATCACAAGTCCCAAACTAGAGATCTTTCGGCATTGCAAATCGACGTACGTATTTCTCTGATGATAAGAATTAATGGAAAAAATATTTCATATCGATCGAGGTTGCGGAAGCCACCCTTAACCTGACACCCCCACGATTATTACTTTTCTTCAAAAAATCACAAGTCCCAAACTAGAAATCTCTCGGCATTGCAAATCGACGTACGTGTTACTCTGATGATTGGAATGTATAAAGAGAATATTGCATCCCGATCAACGTTGCGGAAGCCACCCTTAACCTGACACCCCCGCGATTATCAACTTTCTTTGAAAATTTACAAATCCCAAACTAGAAATCTTTTGGCGTTGCAAATTGACATACGTGTTACTCTAATAATCAGAATGTATGAAAAAAATATTGCATCCAGATCGAGGTTGCGTGAGCCACCCTTAACCTGACACCACCGCGATTATTAATTTTCTTCAAAAAATTACAAGTCCCAAACTAGAAATCTTTTGGCGTTGCATTCCGGAGTACGTGTTACTCCAATGATCAGAATGTATGAAAAAAATATTGCATCCCAATTAAGGTTGCGGAAGCCACCTTTAACCTGACACCCCCGCAATTATCAACTTTCTTTGAAAATTTACAAGTCCCAAACTAGAAATCTTTTGGCGTTGCAAATTGACATACGTGTTACTCCAATAATCAGAATGTATGAAAAAAATATTGCATCCAGATCAAGGTTGCGTGAGCCACCCTTAACCTGACACCACCGCGATTATTAATTTTCTTCAAAAAATTACAAGTCCCAAACTAGAAATCTTTTGGCGTTGCATTCCGACGTACGTGTTACTCTAATGATCAGAATGTATGAAAAAAATATTGCATCCCGATTAAGGTTGCGGAAGCCACCTTTAACCTGACACCCCCGCAATTATTAACTTTCTTTGAAAAATTACAAGTCCCAAACTAGGGATCTCTTGGCGTTGCAAATTGACGTACGTGTTACTTTGATAATCAGAATGTATGAAAAAAATATCGCATCCTGATCGAGGTGTCGGAAGCCACCCCCAACCTGACACCCCCGCGATTATTAATTTTCTTCGAAAAATCACAAGTCCCAAACTAGAGATCTCTCAGCATTGCAAATCGACGTACGTGTTACTCTGATGATAAGAATGTATAAAGAGAATATTGCATCTCGATCGAGGTTGCGGAAGTCACCTTTAACCTGACAGCCCCGCGATTATTAATTTTCTTTGAAAAATTACAAGTCCCAAACCAAAAATCTCTCGGCATTGCGAATTGACGTACGTGTTACTCTGATGATCAGAATGGATAAAATAAAAATTTCATATCGATCGAGGTTGCGGAAGCCACCCTTAACCTGACACCCCCACGATTATTACTTTTCTTCAAAAAATCACAAGTCCCAAACTAGGAATCTCTCGGCATTGCAAATCGACGTACGTGGTACTCTGATGATTGGAATGTATAAAGAGGATATTGCATCCCGATCAAGGTTGCGGAAGCCACCCTTAACCTGACACCCCCGCGATTTCCAACTTTCTTTGAAAATTTTCAAGTCCCAAACTAGAAATCTTTTGGCGTTGCAAATTGACATACGTGTTACTCTAATAATCAGAATGTATGAAAAAAATATTGCATTCCGATCGAGGTTGCGGAAGCCACCCTTAACCTGACACCCCCGCGATTATTACTTTTCTTCAAAAAATCACAAGTCCCAAACTAGAAATCTTTCGGCATTGCAAATACACGTACGTGTTACTCTGATGATTGAAATGTATAAAGAGAATATTGCATCCCGATCAAGGTTGCGGAAGCCACCCTTAACCTGACACCCCCGCGATTATTAACTTTCTTTGAAAAATTACAAGTCCCAAACTAGGAACTTTTCGGCGTTGCAAATCGACGTACGTGTTGAGCTAATGATGAGAATGTATGAGAAGAATATTGCATCCCGATCAAGGTTAGGAAAGCCCCCCTAACCTGACACCCCCGCGATCATTAATTTTCTTCAAAAGATCACAAGTCCAAAACTAGGAATCTTTTGGCGTTGCAACTCGACATACGTGTTACTCTGATGATCAGAATGTATAAAAAAAATATTGCATCGTAATCGAGGTTGCGGAAGCCACCCTTAACCTGACACCCCCGCGATTATTAACTTTCTTTGAAAAATTAAAAGTCCCAAACTAAAAATCTTTCGGCGTTGCAAATCGACGTACGTGTTACTCTGATGATCAGAATGAATGGAAAGAATATTCTTCACCGATCGAGGTTGCGGAAGCCACCCTTAACCTGACATCCCCGCGATTATTACTTTTCTTCAAAAAATCACAAGTCCCAAACTAGGAATCTCTCGGCGTTGCAAATCGACATACGTGTTACTCTGATAGTCAGAATGTATGAAAAAAATATCTCATATCGATCGAGTTTGCGGAAGCCACCCTCAACTTAACACCCCCGCGATTATTAATTTTCATCAAAAAATCACAAGTCCCAAACTAAGAATCTCTCGGCGTTGCAAATCGACGTACGTGTTAGTCTGATAATCAGAATGTATGAAAAGCATATTGCATCCCGATTAAGGTTGCGAAAGTCACCCCCAACCTGACACCCCCGCAATTATTAATTTTCTTCGAAAAATCACAAGTCCCAAACTAGGGATCTCTCGGCGTTGCAAATCGATATACGTGTTACTCTGATGATCAGAATGTATGAAAAAAATTTTCTATATACATCGAGGTTGCGGAAGCCACCCTCAACTTAACACCCCCGCAAGTGATAGTTTCTTCGGAATAACCTGACACCGCCGTGAGTGATAATTTTCTTCAAAAAATCACAAGTCCCAAACTAAACATCTTTCGGCGTTGCGAATCGACATACGTTTTACTCTGATGTTCAGAATGTATGAAAAAAATATTGCATCACGATCGAGGTTGCGGAAGCCACCCTCATTCTGACACCCCCGCGATTATTACTTTTCTTCAAAAAATCACAAGTCCCAAACTAGGAATCTTTCGGCGTTGCAAATCGACATACGTGTTACTCTGATGATCAAAATGAATGAAAATAATATTGCATTATGATCGAGGTTGCGGAAGCCACCCTTAACCTGACACCCCCGCGATTATCACTTTTCTTCAAAAAATCACAAGTCCCAAACTAGAAATCTCTCGGCGTTGCAACTCGACGTACGTGTAACTCTGATAATCAGAATGTATGTAAAGAATATCGCATTCCGATCACGGTCGCGAATGCCACCCTTAACCTGACACCCCCGCGATTATTAACTTTCTTCAAAAAATCACAAGTCCCAAACTAGAAATCTCTTGGCGTTGCCAATCGACGTACGTGTTACTCTAATGATTTGAATGTATGAAGGAAATGGTGCATCCCGATTGAGGTTGCAAAAGCCACCCCTAACCTGACACCCCCGCAATTAATAATTTTCTTCAAAGAATCACAAGTCCCAAACTAGGGATCTCTCGGCGTTGCAAATCGATATACGTGTTACTCTGATGATCAGAATGTATAAAAAGAATATTTTATATCGATCGAGGTTGCGGAAGCCACCCTCAACCTGACACCCCCGCGAGTGATAATTTTCCTCGAAAAATCACAAGTCTCAAACTAGAAATCTCTCGGCATTGCAAATCGACATACGTGTTACTCTGATAATCAGAATGTATGAAAAGAGTATTTCATATCGATCGGGGTGGCGGAAGCGACCCTCAACCTGACACCCCTGCGATTAATCATTTTATTCAAAAAATCACAAGTCCCAAACTAGGAATCTCTCGGCGTTGCCAATCGATATACGTGTTACTCTGATGATCAGAATAAATGAAAAGAATATTGCATCCCGATCAAGGTCGCGGAAGCCACCCTTAACCTGACACCACCGCGATTATTAATTTTCTTCAAAAAATCACAAGTCCCAAACTAAGAATCTTTTGGCGTTGTTTTTTGACGAACGTGTTACTCCAATGATCAGGATGTATAAAAAAAAATTGCATCTCGATCGAGGTTGCGGAAGCCACCTTTAACCTGACACCCCCACGATTATTAACTTTCTTTGAAAAATTACAAGTCCCAAACTAGAGATCTCTCGGCGTTGCAAATCGACGTACGTGTTACTCCAATGATCAGGATGTATGAAAAAAATATTGCATCCCGATCGAGGTGTCGGAAACCACCCCCAACCTGACACCCCCGCGATTAATAATTTTCTTCAAAAAATCACAAGTCCCAAACTAGGGATCTTTCGGCGTTGCAAATCGACGTACGTGTTACTCTGATGATCAGAATAGATGAAAAAAATATTTGATATCGATCGAGGTTGCGGAAGCCACCCTTAACCTGACACCACCGCGATTATTAATTTTCTTCAAAAAATTACAAGTCCCAAACTAAGAATCTCTTGGCGTTGCAAATCAACGTACGTGTTACTTTGATGATCAGAATGTATGAAAAAAATATTGCATTCCGATCGAGGTTGCAGAAGCGACTCTTAACCTGACACCCCCGCGATTATTAACTTTCTTTGAAAAATTACAAGTCCGAAACGAGAAATTTTTCGGCGTCGCAAATCGATGTACGTGTTACTCTGATGATCAGAATGAATGAAAAAAATATTTCATATTGATCGAGGTTGCGGAAGCCACCCTTAACCTGACACCCCCGCGATTATTACTTTTCTTCAAAAAATCACAAGTCCCAAACTAGAGATCTCTCGGCATTGCAAATCAACGTACGTGTTACTCTGATGATTAGAAAGTATAAAGAAAATATTGCATCTCGATCGAGGTTGTGGAAGCCACCCTTAACCTGACACCCCCGCGATTAATAACTTTCTTTGAAAAATTACAAGTCCCAAACTAGGGATCTCTCGGCGTTGCAAATCGATATACGTGTTACTCTGATGATCAGAATGTATGAAAAAAATATCCTATATACATCGAGGTTGCGGAAGCCACCCTCAACTCAACACCCCCGCAAGTGATAGTTTCTTCGGAATAACCTGACACCGCCGTGAGTGATAATTTTCTTCAAAAAATCACAAGTCCCAAACTAAACATCTTTCGGCGTTGCGAATCGACATACGTTTTACTCTGATGTTCAGAATGTATGAAAAAAATATTGCATCACGATCGAGGTTGCGGAAGCCACCCTCATTCTGACACCCCCGCGATTATTACTTTTCTTCAAAAAATCACAAGTCCCAAACTAGGAATCTCTCGGCGTTGCCAATCGATATACGTGTTACTCTGATGATCAGAATGAATGAAAAGAATATTGCATCCCGATCGAGGTTGCGGAAGCCACCCTTAACCTGACACCCCCGCGATTATTACTTTTCTTCAAAAAATCACAAGTCTCAAACTAGAAATCTCTTGGCGTTGCAACTCGAAGTACGTGTGACTCTGATGATCAGAATGTATGGAGAAAATATCGCATCCCGATCAAGGTCTCGGAAGCCACCCTTAACCTGACACCCCCGCGATTATTAACTTTCTTCAAAAAATTACAAGTCCCAAACTAGGAATCTCTCGGCGTTGCAAATCGATATCCGTGTTACTCTGATGATCAGAATGTATGGAAGGAATATTGCATCCCGATCGAGGTTGCGAAAGCCACCCTTAACCTGACACCCCCGCGATTATTAACTTTCTTTGAAAAATTCAAAGTCCCAAACTAAAAATCTTTCGGCGTTGCAAATCAACGTTCGTGTTACTCTGATGATCAAAATGAATGGAAAGAATATTCTATATCGATTGAGGTTGCGAAAGCCACCCTTAACCTGACATCCCCGCGATTATTACTTTTCTTCAAAAAATCACAAGTCCCAAACTAGGAATCTTTCGGCGTTGCAAATCGACATACGTGTTACTCTGATAATCAGAATGTATGAAAAAAATATCTCATATCGATCGAGTTTGCGGAAGCCACCCTCAACTTAACACCCCCGCGATTATTAATTTTCATCAAAAAATCACAAGTCCCAAACTGAGAATCTTTCGGCGTTGCAAATCGACGTACGTGTTAGTCTGATGATCAGAATGTATGAAAAGCATATCGCATCCCGATCAAGGTTGCAAAAGCCACCCCTAACCTGACACCCCCGCAATTATTAATTTTCTTCAAAAAATCACAAGTCCCAAACTAGGGATCTCTCGGCGTTGCAAATCGATATACGTGTTACTCTGATGATCAGAATGTATGAAAAAAATATCCTATATACATCGAGGTTGCGGAAGCCACCCTCAACTTAACACCCCCGCAAGTGATAGTTTCTTTGGAATAACCTGACACCGCCATGAGTGATAATTTTCTTCAAAAAATCACAAGTCCCAAACTGAACATCTTTCGGCGTTGCGAATCGACATACGTTTTACTCTGATGTTCAGAATGTATGAAAAAAATATTGCATCACGATCGAGGTTGCGGAAGCCACCCTCATTCTGACACCCCCGCGATTATTACTTTTCTTCAAAAAATCACAAGTCCCAAACTAGGAATCTTTCGGCGTTGCAAATCGACATACGTGTTACTCTGATGATCAAAATGAATGAAAATGATATTGCATTATGATCGAGGTTGCGGAAGCCACCCTTAACCTGACACCCCCGCGATTATTACTTTTCTTCAAAAAATCACAAGTCCCAAACTAGAAATCTCTCGGCGTTGCAACTCGACGTACGTGTAACTCTGATAATCAGAATGTATGTAAAGAATATCGCATTCCGATCACGGTCGCGGAAGCCACCCTTAACCTGACACCCCCGCGATTATTAACTTTCTTCAAAAAATCACAAGTCCCAAACTAGAAATCTCTTGGCGTTGCCAATCGACGTACGTGTTACTCTAATGATTTGAATGTATAAAGGAAATGGTGCATCCCGATTGAGGTTGCAAAAGCCACCCCTAACCTGACACCCCCGCAATTAATAATTTTCTTCAAAGAATCACAAGTCCCAAACTAAGGATCTCTCGGCGTTGCAAATCGATATACGTGTTACTCTGATGATCAGAATGTATAAAAAGAATATTTTATATCGATCGAGGTTGCGGAAGCCACCCTCAACCTGACACCCCCGCGAGTGATAATTTTCCTCGAAAAATCACAAGTCTCAAACTAGAAATCTCTCGGCATTGCAAATCGACATACGTGTTACTCCGATAATCAGAATGTATGAAAAGAGTATCTCATATCGATCGGGGTGGCGGAAGCGACCCTCAACCTGACACCCCTGCGATTAATCATTTTATTCAAAAAATCACAAGTCCCAAACTAGAAATCTCTCGGCGTTGCCAATCAATATACGTGTTACTCTGATGATCAGAATAAATGAAAAAAATATTGCATCCCGATCGAGGTCGCGGAAGCCACCCTTAACCTGACACCACCGCAATTATTAGTTTTCTTCAAAAAATCACAAGTCCCAAACTAAGAATCTTTTGGCGTTGTTTTTTGACGTACGTGTTACTCCAATGATCAGGATGTATAAAAAGAAATTGCATCTCGATCGAGTTTGCGGAAGCCACCTTTAACCTGACACCCCCACGATTATTAACTTTCTTTGAAAAATTACAAGTCCCAAACTAGAGATCTCTCGGCGTTGCAAATCGACGTACGTGTTACTCCAATGATCAGGATGTATGAAAATAATATTGCATCCCGATCGAGGTGTAGGAAACCACCCCCAACCTGACACCCCCGCGATTAATAATTTTCTTCAAAAAATCACAAGTCCCAAACTAGGGATCTTTCGGCGTTGCAAATCGACGTACGTGTTACTCTGATGATCAGAATAGATGAAAAAAATATTTTATATCGATCGAGGTTGCGGAAGCCACCCTTAACCTGACACCACCGCGATTATTAATTTTCTTCAAAAAATTACAAGTCCCAAACTAAGAATCTCTTGGCGTTGCACATCGACGTACGTGTTACTTTGATGATCAGAATGTATGAAAAAAATATTGCATTCCGATCGAGGTTGCAGAAGCGACTCTTAACCTGACACCCCCGCGATTATTAACTTTCTTTGAAAAATTACAAGTCCGAAACGAGAAATTTTTCGGCGTCGCAAATCGATGTACGTGTTACTCTGATGATCAGAATGAATGAAAAAAATATTTCATATTGATCGAGGTTGCGGAAGCCACCCTTAACCTGACACCCCCGCGATTATTACTTTTCTTCAAAAAATCACAAGTCCCAAACTAGAGATCTCTCGGCATTGCAAATCGACGTACGTGTTACTCTGATGATTAGAAAGTATAAAGAGAATATTGCATCTCGATCGAGGTTGTGGAAGCCACCCTTAACCTGACACCCCCGCGATTAATAACTTTCTTTGAAAAATTACAAGTCCCAAACTAAGAATTTCTCGGCGTTGCAAATCGACGGACGTGTTACTTTGATGATCAGAATGTATGAAAAGGATATTGCATCTCGATCGAGTTCGCGGAAGCCACCCCCAACCTGACACCCCCGCGAATATTAATTTTCTTCAAAAAATCACAAGTCCCAAACTAGGGAACTTTCGGCGTTGTAAATCGACTTACGTGTTACTCTGATGTTCAGAATGTATAAAAAAAATATTGCATTACGGTCGAGGTTGCGGAAGCGACCCTCAACCTGAAACCCGCGATTATTAATTTTATTCAAAAAATCACAAGTCCCAAACTAGGAATCTCTTGGCGTTGCCAATCGATATACGTGTTACTCTGATGATCAGAATGAATGAAAAGAATATTGCATCCCGATCGAGGTTGCGGAAGCCACCCTTAACCTGACACGCCCGCGATTATCACTTTTCTTCAAAAAATCACAAGTCTCAAACTAGAAATCTCTTGGCGTTGCAACTCGAAGTACGTGTGACTCTGATGATCAGAATGTATAAAAAAAATATTTTATATCGATCGAGGTTGCGGGAGCCACCCTTAACCTGACACCACCGCGATTATTAATTTTCCTCAAAAAATCACAAGTCTCAAACTAGAAATCTCTCGGCATTGCAAATCGACATACGTGTTACTCTGATAATCAGAATGTATGAAAAAAGTATTTTATATCGATCGGGGTGGCGGAAGCAACCCTCAACTTAACACCCCCGCGAGTGATAGTTTTCTTGGTATAACCTGACACCGCCGTGAGTGATAATTTTCTTCAAAAAATCACAAGTCCCAAACTAAACATCTTTCGGCGTTGCGAATTGACATACGTTTTACTCTGATGTTCAGAATGTATAAAAAAAATATTGCATTACGGTCGAGGTTGCGGAAGCGACCCTCAACCTGACACCCCCGCGATTATTAATTTTATTCAAAAAATCACAAGTCCCAAACTAGGAATCTCTCGGCGTTGCCAATCGATATACGTGTTACTCTGATGATCAGAATGAATGAAAAGAATATTGCATCCCGATCGAGGTTGCGGAAGCCACCCTTAACCTGACACCCCCGCGATTATTACTTTTCTTCAAAAAATCACAAGTCTCAAACTAGAAATCTCTTGGCGTTGCAACTCGAAGTACGTGTGACTCTGATGATCAGAATGTATGGAGAAAATATCGCATCCCGATCAAGGTCTCGGAAGCCACCCTTAACCTGACACCCCCGCGATTATTAACTTTCTTCAAAAAATTACAAGTCCCAAACTAGGAATCTCTCGGCGTTGCAAATCGATATCCGTGTTACTCTGATGATCAGAATGTATGGAAGGAATATTGCATCCCGATCGAGGTTGCGAAAGCCACCCTTAACCTGACACCCCCGCGATTATTAACTTTCTTTGAAAAATTCAAAGTCCCAAACTAAAAATCTTTCGGCGTTGCAAATCAACGTTCGTGTTACTCTGATGATCAAAATGAATGGAAAGAATATTCTATATCGATTGAGGTTGCGAAAGCCACCCTTAACCTGACATCCCCGCGATTATTACTTTTCTTCAAAAAATCACAAGTCCCAAACTAGGAATCTTTCGGCGTTGCAAATCGACATACGTGTTACTCTGATAATCAGAATGTATGAAAAAAATATCTCATATCGATCGAGTTTGCGGAAGCCACCCTCAACTTAACACCCCCGCGATTATTAATTTTCATCAAAAAATCACAAGTCCCAAACTGAGAATCTTTCGGCGTTGCAAATCGACGTACGTGTTAGTCTGATGATCAGAATGTATGAAAAGCATATCGCATCCCGATCAAGGTTGCAAAAGCCACCCCTAACCTGACACCCCCGCAATTATTAATTTTCTTCAAAAAATCACAAGTCCCAAACTAGGGATCTCTCGGCGTTGCAAATCGATATACGTGTTACTCTGATGATCAGAATGTATGAAAAAAATATCCTATATACATCGAGGTTGCGGAAGCCACCCTCAACTTAACACCCCCGCAAGTGATAGTTTCTTTGGAATAACCTGACACCGCCATGAGTGATAATTTTCTTCAAAAAATCACAAGTCCCAAACTGAACATCTTTCGGCGTTGCGAATCGACATACGTTTTACTCTGATGTTCAGAATGTATGAAAAAAATATTGCATCACGATCGAGGTTGCGGAAGCCACCCTCATTCTGACACCCCCGCGATTATTACTTTTCTTCAAAAAATCACAAGTCCCAAACTAGGAATCTTTCGGCGTTGCAAATCGACATACGTGTTACTCTGATGATCAAAATGAATGAAAATGATATTGCATTATGATCGAGGTTGCGGAAGCCACCCTTAACCTGACACCCCCGCGATTATTACTTTTCTTCAAAAAATCACAAGTCCCAAACTAGAAATCTCTCGGCGTTGCAACTCGACGTACGTGTAACTCTGATAATCAGAATGTATGTAAAGAATATCGCATTCCGATCACGGTCGCGGAAGCCACCCTTAACCTGACACCCCCGCGATTATTAACTTTCTTCAAAAAATCACAAGTCCCAAACTAGAAATCTCTTGGCGTTGCCAATCGACGTACGTGTTACTCTAATGATTTGAATGTATGGAGGAAATGGTGCATCCCGATTGAGGTTGCAAAAGCCACCCCTAACCTGACACCCCCGCAATTAATAATTTTCTTCAAAAAATCACAAGTCCCAAACTAGGGATCTCTCGGCGTTGCAAATCGATATACGTGTTACTCTGATGATCAGAATGTATAAAAAAAATATTTTATATCGATCGAGGTTGCGGAAGCCACCCTCAACCTGACACCCCCGCGAGTGATAATTTTCCTCGAAAAATCACAAGTCTCAAACTAGAAATCTCTCGGCATTGCAAATTGACATACGTGTTACTCTGATAATCAGAATGTATGAAAAGAGTATTTCATATCGATCGGGGTGGCGGAAGCGACCCTCAACCTGACACCCCTGCGATTAATCATTTTATTCAAAAAATCACAAGTCCCAAACTAGGAATCTCTCGGCGTTGCCAATCGATATACGTATTACTCTGATGATCAGAATAAATGAAAAGAATATTGCATCCCGATCGAGGTCGCGGAAGCCACCCTTAACCTGACACCACCGCGATTATTAATTTTCTTCAAAAAATCACAAGTCCCAAACTAAGAATCTTTTGGCGTTGTTCTTCGTTGTACGTGTTACTCCAATGATCAGGATGTATAAAAAAAAATTGCATCTCGATCGAGGTTGCGGAAGCCACCTTTAACCTGACACCCCCACGATTATTAACTTTCTTTGAAAAATTACAAGTCCCAAACTAGAGATCTCTCGGCGTTGCAAATCGACGTACGTGTTACTCCGAAGATCAGGATGTATAAAAAAAATATTGCATCCCGATCGAGGTGTCGGAAACCACCCCCAACCTGACACCCCCGCGATGATTAATTTTCTTCAAAAAATCACAAGTCCCAAACTAGGGATCTTTCGGCGTTGCAAATCGACGTACGTGTTACTCTGATGATCAGAATGGATGAAAAAAATATTTTATATCGATCGAGGTTGCGGAAGCCACCCTTAACCTGACACC
The DNA here is from genome assembly GCF_917208135.1 of Athalia rosae. Lineage (NCBI taxonomy): Eukaryota > Metazoa > Arthropoda > Insecta > Hymenoptera > Athaliidae > Athalia > Athalia rosae. The sequence goes on from NC_064028.1 coordinate 12,024,116, forward strand.
ACCGCGATTATTAATTTTCTTCAAAAAATTACAAGTCCCAAACTAAGAATCTCTTGGCGTTGCAAATCGACGTACGTGTTACTCTGATGTTCAGAATGAATGAAAAAAATATTTGATATCGATCGAGGTTACGGAAGCCACCCTTAACCTGACACCCCCGCGATTATTACTTTTCTTCAAAAAATCACAAGTCCCAAACTAGGAATCTCTCGGCATTGCGATTCGACGTACGTGTTACTCCAATGATCAGAAGGTATGAAAAAAATATCGCATCCCGATCGAGGTTGCAGAAGCGACTCTTAACCTGACACCCCCGCGATTATTAACTTTCTTTGAAAAATTACAAGTCCGAAACGAGAAATTTTTCGGCGTCGCAAATCGATGTACGTGTTACTCTGATGATCAGAATGAATGAAAAAAATATTTCATATTGATCGAGGTTGCGGAAGCTACCCTTAACCTGACACCCCCGCGATTAATAACTTTCTTTGAAAAATTACAAGTCCCAAACTAAGAATTTCTCGGCGTTGCAAATCGACGGACGTGTTACTTTGATGATCAGAATGTATGAAAAGGATATTGCATCTCGATCGAGTTCGCGGAAGCCACCCCCAACCTGACACCCCCGCGAATATTAATTTTCTTCAAAAAATCACAAGTCCCAAACTAGAAATCTCTCGGCATTGCAATTCGACGTACGTGCTACTCTGATGATTGGAATGTGGGAAGAGAATATTGCATTTTGATCGAGGTTGTGGAAGCCCCCCTCACCTGACACCCCCGCGATTATTAATTTTCTTCAAAAAATCACAAGTCCCAAACTAGGAATTTCTCGGCATTGCAAATCGACGGACGTGTTACTTTGATGATCAGAGAGTATGAAAAGGATATTGCATCCTGATCGAGTTCGCGGAAGCCACCCCCAACCTGACTTCCCCGCGAATATCTATTTTCTTCAAAAAATCACAAGTCCCAAACTAGGGATCTTTCGGCGTTGTAAATCGACTTACGTGTTACTCTGAAAATCAGAATGTGTGGAAAAATATTGCATTTCGATCAAGGTTGCGGAAGCCACCCTCAACCTGACACCCCCGCGATTATTACTTTTCTTCAAAAATCACAAGTCCCAAACTAGAAATCTCTCGGCATTGCAAATCGACGTACGTGTTACTCTGATGATTGGGATGCTTGAAGAGAATATTGCATCCCGATCAAAGTTGCGGAAGCCACCCTTAACCTGACACCCCCGCGATTATCAACTTTCTTTGAAAAATCACAAGTCCCAAACTAGAGATCTCTTGGCGTTGCAAATTGACGTACGTGTTACTTTGATGATCAGAATGTATGAAAAAAATATTGCATCCCGATCGAGGTTGCGGAAGCCACCCTTAACCTGACACCCCCGCGATTATTACTTTTCTTCAAAAAATCACAAGTCCCAACTTAGGAATCTCTTGGCATTGCAAATCGACGTACGTGTTACTCTGATGATCGAAATGCTTGAAGGAAATATTGCATCCCGATCAAGGTTGCGGAAGCCACCCTTAACCTGACACCCCCGCGATTATCAACTTTCTTTGAAAATTGACAAGTCCCAAACTAAAAATCTTTTGGCGTTGCAAATTGACGTACGTGTTACTCTGATGTTCAGAATGAATGAAAAAAATATTTGATATCGATCGAGGTTACGGAAGCCACCCTTAACCTGACACCCCCGCGATTATTACTTTTCTTCAAAAAATCACAAGTCCCAAACTAGGAATCTCTCGGCATTGCGATTCGACGTACGTGTTACTCCAATGATCAGAAGGTATGAAAAAAATATCGCATCCCGATCGAGGTTGCGGAAGCCACCCTTAACCTGACACCCCCGCGATTATTACCTTTTTTTAAAAAATTACAAGTCCCAAACTAGGAATTTCTCGGCGTTGCAAATCGACGGACGTGTTACTTTGATGATTAGAATGTATGAAAAGGATATCGCATCCCGATCGAGGTTGCGGAAGCCACCCTTAACCTGACACCACCGCGATTATTAATTTTCTTCAAAAAATTACGAGTCCCAAACTAGAAATCTTTTATCGTTGCATTTCGACGTACGTGTTACTCCAATGATCAGAATGTATGAAAAGAATATTGCATCCCGATTAAGGTTGCGGAAGCCACCTTTAACCTTACACCCCCGCAATTATTAACTTTCTTTGAAAAATTACAAGTCCCAAACTAGGGATCTCTTGGCGTTGCAAATCGACGTACGTGTTACTCTGATGTTCGGAATGTATGGAGAAAATATTGCATCTTGATCGAGGTTGCGGAAGCCACCCTTAACCTGACACCCCCGCGATTATTAATTTTCTTTGAAAAATTACAAGTCCGAAACGAGAAATTTTTCGGCGTCGCAAATCGACGTACGTGTTACTCTGATGATCAGAATGAATAAAAGGAATATTTTATCTCGATCGAGGTTACGGAAGCCACCCTTAACCTGACACCCCCGCGATTATTACTTTTCTTCAAAAAATCACAAGTCCCAAACTAGAAATCTCTCGGCATTGCAATTCGACGTACGTGCTACTCTGATGATTGGAATGTGGGAAGAGAATATTGCATTTTGATCGAGGTTGTGGAAGCCCCCCTCACCTGACACCCCCGCGATTATTACTTTTCTTCAAAAAATCACAAGTCCCAAACTAGAAATCTCTCGGCATTGCAATTCGACGTACGTGCTACTCTGATGATTGGAATGTGGGAAGAGAATATTGCATTTTGATCGAGGTTGTGGAAGCCCCCCTCACCTGACACCCCCGCGATTATTAATTTTCTTCAAAAAATCACAAGTCCCAAACTAGGAATTTCTCGGCGTTGCAAATCGACGGACGTGTTACTTTGATGATTAGAATGTATGAAAAGGATATCGCATCCCGATCGAGGTTGCGGAAGCCACCCTTAACCTGACACTACCGCGATTATTAATTTTCTTCAAAAAATTACAAGTCCCAAACTAGGGATCTCTTGGCGTTGCAAATCGACGTACGTGTTACTCTGATGTTCGGAATGTATGAAGAGAATATCGCATCTTGATCGAGGTCACGGAAGCCACCCCCAACCTGACACCCCCGCGATTATTAATTTTCTTCAAAAAATCACAAGTCCCAAACTAGAGATCTCTCGGCATTGCAAATCGACGTACGTGTTACTCTGATGATAAGAATGTATAAAGAGAATATTGCATCTCGATCAAGGTTGCGGAAGCCACCTTTAACCTGACACCCCCGCGATTATTAATTTTCTTTGAAAAATTACAAGTCCCAAACCAAAGATCTCTCGGCGTTGCGAATTGACGTACGTGTTACTCTGATGATTAGAATGGATGAAATGAAAATTTCATATCGATCGAGGTTGCGGAAGCCACCCTTAACCTGACACCCCCACGATTATTACTTTTCTTCAAAAAATCACAAGTCCCAAACTACAAATCTCTCGGCATTGCAAATCGACGTACGTGTTACTCTGATGATTGGAATGTATAAAGAGAATATTGCATCCCGATCAAGGTTGCGGAAGCCACCCTTAACCTGACACCCCCGCGATTATCAACTTTCTTTGAAAATTTACAAGTCCCAAACTAGAAATCTTTTGGCGTTGCAAATTGACATACGTGTTACTCTAATACTCAGAATGTATGAAAAAAATATTGCATCCCGATCGAGGTTGCGGAAGCCACCCTTAACCTGACACCCCCGCGATTATTACTTTTCTTCAAAAAATCACAAGTCCCAAACTAGAAATCTTTTGGCGTTGCATTCAGACGTACGTGTTACTTCAATTTCCAGAATGTATGAAAAAAATATTGCATCCCGATTAAGGTTGCGGAAGCCACCTTTAACCTGACACCCCCGCGATTATCAACTTCCTTTGAAAATTTACAAGTCCCAAACTAGAAATCTTTTGGCGTTGCAAATTGACATACGTGTTACTCTAATACTCAGAATGTATGAAAAAAATATTGCATCCCGATCGAGGTTGCGGAAGCCACCCTTAACCTGACACCCCCGCGATTATTACTTTTCTTCAAAAAATCACAAGTCCCAAACTAGAAATCTTTTGGCATTGCATTCCGACGTACGTGTTACTCCAATGATCAGAATGTATGAAAAAAATATTGCATACCGATTAAGTTCGCGGAAGCCACCTTTAACCTGACACCCCCGCAATTATTAACTTTCTTTGAAAAATTACAAGTCCCAAACTAGAGATCTCTTGGCGTTGCAAATTGACGTACGTGTTACTTTGATGATCAGAATGTATGAAAAAAATATTGCATCCCGATCGAGGTTGCGGAAGCCACCCTTAACCTGACACCCCCGCGATTATTACTTTTCTTCAAAAAATCACAAGTCCCAACTTAGGAATCTCTTGGCATTGCGAATCGACGTACGTGTTACTCTGATGATCGAGATGCTTGAAGGAAATATTGCATCCCGATCAAGGTTGCGGAAGCCACCCTTAACCTGACACCCCCGCGATTATCAACTTTCTTTGAAAATTGACAAGTCCCAAACTAAAAATCTTTTGGCGTTGCAAATTGACGTACGTGTTACTCTGATGTTCAGAATGAATGAAAAAAATATTTGATATCGATCGAGGTTACGGAAGCCACCCTTAACCTGACACCCCCGCGATTATTACTTTTCTTCAAAAAATCACAAGTCCCAAACTAGGAATCTCTCGGCATTGCGATTCGACGTACGTGTTACTCCAATGATCAGAAGGTATGAAAAAAATATCGCATCCCGATCGAGGTTGCGGAAGCCACCCTTAACCTGACACCCCCGCGATTATTACCTTTTTTTGAAAAATTACAAGTCCCAAACTAGGAATTTCTCGGCGTTGCAAATCGACGGACGTGTTACTTTGATGATTAGAATGTATGAAAAGGATATCGCATCCCGATCGAGGTTGCGGAAGCCACCCTTAACCTGACACCACCGCGATTATTAATTTTCTTCAAAAAATTACGAGTCCCAAACTAGAAATCTTTTATCGTTGCATTTCGACGTACGTGTTACTCCAATGATCAGAATGTATGAAAAGAATATTGCATCCCGATTAAGGTTGCGGAAGCCACCTTTAACCTTACACCCCCGCAATTATTAACTTTCTTTGAAAAATTACAAGTCCCAACCTAGGGATCTCTTGGCGTTGCGAATCGACGTACGTGTTACTCTGATGTTCGGAATGTATGGAGAAAATATTGCATCTTGATCAAGGTTACGGAAGCCACCCTTAACCTGACACCCCCGCGATTATTAATTTTCTTTGAAAAATTACAAGTCCGAAACGAGAAATTTTTCGGCGTCGCAAATCGACGTACGTGTTACTCTGATGATCAGAATGAATAAAAGAAATATTTTATCTCGATCGAGGTTACGGAAGCCACCCTTAACCTGACACCCCCGCGATTATTACTTTTCTTCAAAAAATCACAAGTCCCAAACTAGAAATCTCTCGGCATTGCAATTTGACGTACGTGCTACTCTGATGATTGGAATGTGGGAAGAGAATATTGCATTTTGATCGAGGTTGTGGAAGCCCCCCTCACCTGACACCCCCGCGATTATTACTTTCCTTCAAAAAATCACAAGTCCCAAACTAGAAATCTCTCGGCATTGCAATTCGACGTACGTGCTACTCTGATGATTGGAATGTGGGAAGAGAATATTGCATTTTGATCGAGGTTGTGGAAGCCCCCCTCACCTGACACCCCCGCGATTATTAATTTTCTTCAAAAAATCACAAGTCCCAAACTAGGAATTTCTCGGCGTTGCAAATCGACGGACGTGTTACTTTGATGATTAGAATGTATGAAAAGGATATCGCATCCCGATCGAGGTTGTGGAAGCCACCCTTAACCTGACACTACCGCGATTATTAATTTTCTTCAAAAAATTACAAGTCCCAAACTAGGGATCTCTTGGCGTTGCAAATCGACGTACGTGTTACTCTGATGTTCGGAATGTATGGAGAGAATATCGCATCTTGATCGAGGTCACGGAAGCCACCCCCAACCTGACACCCCCGCGATTATTAATTTTCTTCAAAAAATCACAAGTCCCAAACTAGAGATCTCTCGGCATTGCAAATCGACGTACGTGTTACTCTGATGATAAGAATGTATAAAGAGAATATTGCATCTCGATCAAGGTTGCGGAAGCCACCTTTAACCTGACACCCCCGCGATTATTAATTTTCTTTGAAAAATTACAAGTCCCAAACCAAAGATCTCTCGGCGTTGCGAATTGACGTACGTGTTACTCTGATGATTAGAATGGATGAAATGAAAATTTCATATCGATCGAGGTTGCGGAAGCCACCCTTAACCTGACACCCCCACGATTATTACTTTTCTTCAAAAAATCACAAGTCCCAAACTACAAATCTCTCGGCATCGCAAATCGACGTACGTGTTACTCTGATGATTGGAATGTATAAAGAGAATATTGCATCCCGATCAAGGTTGCGGAAGCCACCCTTAACCTGACACCCCCGCGATTATCAACTTTCTTTGAAAATTTACAAGTCCCAAACTAGAAATCTTTTGGCGTTGCAAATTGACATACGTGTTACTCTAATACTCAGAATGTATGAAAAAAATATTGCATCCCGATCGAGGTTGCGGAAGCCACCCTTAACCTGACACCCCCGCGATTATTACTTTTCTTCAAAAAATCACAAGTCCCAAACTAGAAATCTTTTGGCGTTGCATTCAGACGTACGTGTTACTCCAATTTCCAGAATGTATGAAAAAAATATTGCATCCCGATTAAGGTTGCGGAAGCCACCTTTAACCTGACACCCCCGCGATTATCAACTTCCTTTGAAAATTTACAAGTCCCAAACTAGAAATCTTTTGGCGTTGCAAATTGACATACGTGTTACTCTAATACTCAGAATGTATGAAAAAAATATTGCATCCCGATCGAGGTTGCGGAAGCCACCCTTAACCTGACACCCCCGCGATTATTACTTTTCTTCAAAAAATCACAAGTCCCAAACTAGAAATCTTTTGGCATTGCATTCCGACGTACGTGTTACTCCAATGATCAGAATGTATGAAAAAAATATTGCATACCGATTAAGTTCGCGGAAGCCACCTTTAACCTGACACCCCCGCAATTATTAACTTTCTTTGAAAAATTACAAGTCCCAAACTAGAGATCTCTTGGCGTTGCAAATTGACGTACGTGTTACTTTGATGATCAGAATGTATGAAAAAAATATTGCATCCCGATCGAGGTTGCGGAAGCCACCCTTAACCTGACACCCCCGCGATTATTACTTTTCTTCAAAAAATCACAAGTCCCAACTTAGGAATCTCTTGGCATTGCAAATCGACGTACGTGTTACTCTGATGATCGAGATGCTTGAAGGAAATATTGCATCCCGATCAAGGTTGCGGAAGCCACCCTTAACCTGACACCCCCGCGATTATCAACTTTCTTTGAAAATTGACAAGTCCCAAACTAAAAATCTTTTGGCGTTGCAAATTGACGTACGTGTTACTCTGATGTTCAGAATGAATGAAAAAAATATTTGATATCGATCGAGGTTACGGAAGCCACCCTTAACCTGACACCCCCGCGATTATTACTTTTCTTCAAAAAATCACAAGTCCCAAACTAGGAATCTCTCGGCATTGCGATTCGACGTACGTGTTACTCCAATGATCAGAAGGTATGAAAAAAATATCGCATCCCGATCGAGGTTGCGGAAGCCACCCTTAACCTGACACCCCCGCGATTATTACCTTTTTTTGAAAAATTACAAGTCCCAAACTAGGAATTTCTCGGCGTTGCAAATCGACGGACGTGTTACTTTGATGATTAGAATGTATGAAAAGGATATCGCATCCCGATCGAGGTTGCGGAAGCCACCCTTAACCTGACACCACCGCGATTATTAATTTTCTTCAAAAAATTACGAGTCCCAAACTAGAAATCTTTTATCGTTGCATTTCGACGTACGTGTTACTCCAATGATCAGAATGTATGAAAAGAATATTGCATCCCGATTAAGGTTGCGGAAGCCACCTTTAACCTTACACCCCCGCAATTATTAACTTTCTTTGAAAAATTACAAGTCCCAAACTAGGGATCTCTTGGCGTTGCGAATCGACGTACGTGTTACTCTGATGTTCGGAATGTATGGAGAAAATATTGCATCTTGATCGAGGTTACGGAAGCCACCCTTAACCTGACACCCCCGCGATTATTAATTTTCTTTGAAAAATTACAAGTCCGAAACGAGAAATTTTTCGGCGTCGCAAATCGACGTACGTGTTACTCTGATGATCAGAATGAATAAAAGAAATATTTTATCTCGATCGAGGTTACGGAAGCCACCCTTAACCTGACACCCCCCCGATTATTACTTTTCTTCAAAAAATCACAAGTCCCAAACTAGAAATCTCTCGGCATTGCAATTCGACGTACGTGCTACTCTGATGATTGGAATGTGGGAAGAGAATATTGCATTTTGATCGAGGTTGTGGAAGCCCCCCTCACCTGACACCCCCGCGATTATTACTTTTCTTCAAAAAATCACAAGTCCCAAACTAGAAATCTCTCGGCATTGCAATTCGACGTACGTGCTACTCTGATGATTGGAATGTGGGAAGAGAATATTGCATTTTGATCGAGGTTGTGGAAGCCCCCCTCACCTGACACCCCCGCGATTATTAATTTTCTTCAAAAAATCACAAGTCCCAAACTAGGAATTTCTCGGCGTTGCAAATCGACGGACGTGTTACTTTGATGATTAGAATGTATGAAAAGGATATCGCATCCCGATCGAGGTTGCGGAAGCCACCCTTAACCTGACACTACCGCGATTATTAATTTTCTTCAAAAAATTACAAGTCCCAAACTAGGGATCTCTTGGCGTTGCAAATCAACGTACGTGTTACTCTGATGTTCGGAATGTATGGAGAGAATATCGCATCTTGATCGAGGTCACGGAAGCCACCCTTAACCTGACACCCCCGCGATTATTTATTTTCTTTAAAGAATTACAAGTCCGAAACGAGAAATTTTTCGGCGTCGCAAATCGACGTACGTGTTACTCTGATGATCAGAATGAATGAAAGAAATATTTTATCTCGATCGAGGTTACGGAAGCCACCCTTAACCTGACACCCCCGCGATTATTACTTTTCTTCAAAAAATCACAAGTCCCAAACTAGAAATCTCTCGGCATTGCAATTCGACGTACGTGCTACTCTGATGATTGGAATGTGGGAAGAGAATATTGCATTTTGATCGAGGTTGTGGAAGCCCCCCTCACCTGACACCCCCGCGATTATTAATTTTCTTCAAAAAATCACAAGTCCCAAACTAGGAATTTCTCGGCGTTGCAAATCGACGGACGTGTTACTTTGATGATCAGAGAGTATGAAAAGGATATTGCATCCTGATCGAGTTCGCGGAAGCCACCCCCAACCTGACTTCCCCGCGAATATCTATTTTCTTCAAAAAATCACAAGTCCCAAACTAGGGATCTTTCGGCGTTGTAAATCGACTTACGTGTTACTCTGAAAATCAGAATGTGTGGAAAAATATTGCATTTCGATCAAGGTTGCGGAAGCCACCCTCAACCTGACACCCCCGCGATTATTACTTTTCTTCAAAAATCACAAGTCCCAAACTAGAAATCTCTCGGCATTGCAAATCGACGTACGTGTTACTCTGATGATTGGGATGCTTGAAGAGAATATTGCATCCCGATCAAAGTTGCGGAAGCCACCCTTAACCTGACACCCCCGCGATTATCAACTTTCTTTGAAAATTTACAAGTCCCAAACTAGAAATCTTTTGGCGTTGCAAATTGACATACGTGTTACTCCAATAATCAGAATGTATGAAAAAAATATTGCATCCAGATCGAGGTTGCGGAAGCCACCCTTAACCTGACACCACCGCGATTATTAATTTTCTTCAAAAAATTACAAGTCCCAAACTGGGAATCTCTTGGCGTTGCAAATTAACGTACGTGTAACTTTGATAATCAGAATGTATGAAAAGGATATTGCATCCTGATCGAGGTGTCGGAAGCCACCCCCAACCTGACACCCCCGCGATTATTAATTTTCTTCAAAAAATCACAAGTCCCAAACTAGAGATCTCTCGGCATTGCAAATCGACGTACGTGTTACTCTGATGATAAGAATGTATAAAGAGAATATTGCATCTCGATCAAGGTTGCGGAAGCCACCTTTAACCTGACACCCCCGCGATTATTAATTTTCTTTGAAAAATTACAAGTCCCAAACCAAAGATCTCTCGGCGTTGCGAATTGACGTACGTGTTACTCTGATGATTAGAATGGATGAAATGAAAATTTCATATCGAACGAGGTTGCGGAAGCCACCCTTAACCTGACACCCCCACGATTATTACTTTTCTTCAAAAAATCACAAGTCCCAAACTACAAATCTCTCGGCATTGCAAATCGACGTACGTGTTACTCTGATGATTGGAATGTATAAAGAGAATATTGCATCCCGATCAAGGTTGCGGAAGCCACCCTTAACCTGACACCCCCGCGATTATCAACTTTCTTTGAAAATTTACAAGTCCCAAACTAGAAATCTTTTGGCGTTGCAAATTGACATACGTGTTACTCCAATACTCAGAATGTATGAAAAAAATATTGCATCCCGATCGAGGTTGCGGAAGCCACCCTTAACCTGACACCCCCGCGATTATTACTTTTCTTCAAAAAATCACAAGTCCCAAACTAGAAATCTTTTGGCGTTGCATTCAGACGTACGTGTTACTCCAATTTCCAGAATGTATGAAAAAAATATTGCATCCCGATTAAGGTTGCGGAAGCCACCTTTAACCTGACACCCCCGCGATTATCAACTTCCTTTGAAAATTTACAAGTCCCAAACTAGAAATCTTTTGGCGTTGCAAATTGACATACGTGTTACTCTAATACTCAGAATGTATGAAAAAAATATTGCATCCCGATCGAGGTTGCGGAAGCCACCCTTAACCTGACACCCCCGCGATTATTACTTTTCTTCAAAAAATCACAAGTCCCAAACTAGAAATCTTTTGGCATTGCATTTCGACGTACGTGTTACTCCAATGATCAGAATGTATGAAAAAAATATTGCATACCGATTAAGTTCGCGGAAGCCACCTTTAACCTGACACCCCCGCAATTATTAACTTTCTTTGAAAAATCACAAGTCCCAAACTAGAGATCTCTTGGCGTTGCAAATTGACGTACGTGTTACTTTGATGATCAGAATGTATGAAAAAAATATTGCATCCCGATCGAGGTTGCGGAAGCCACCCTTAACCTGACACCCCCGCGATTATTACTTTTCTTCAAAAAATCACAAGTCCCAACTTAGGAATCTCTTGGCATTGCAAATCGACGTACGTGTTACTCTGATGATCGAAATGCTTGAAGGAAATATTGCATCCCGATCAAGGTTGCGGAAGCCACCCTTAACCTGACACCCCCGCGATTATCAACTTTCTTTGAAAAATTACAAGTCCCAAACTAAAAATCTTTTGGCGTTGCAAATTGACGTACGTGTTACTCTGATGTTCAGAATGAATGAAAAAAATATTTGATATCGATCGAGGTTACGGAAGCCACCCTTAACCTGACACCCCCGCGATTATTACTTTTCTTCAAAAAATCACAAGTCCCAAACTAGGAATCTCTCGGCATTGCGATTCGACGTACGTGTTACTCCAATGATCAGAAGGTATGAAAAAAATATCGCATCCCGATCGAGGTTGCGGAAGCCACCCTTAACCTGACACCCCCGCGATTATTACCTTTTTTTGAAAAATTACAAGTCCCAAACTAGGAATTTCTCGGCGTTGCAAATCGACGGACGTGTTACTTTGATGATTAGAATGTATGAAAAGGATATCGCATCCCGATCGAGGTTGCGGAAGCCACCCTTAACCTGACACCACCGCGATTATTAATTTTCTTCAAAAAATTACGAGTCCCAAACTAGAAATCTTTTATCGTTGCATTTCGACGTACGTGTTACTCCAATGATCAGAATGTATGAAAAGAATATTGCATCCCGATTAAGGTTGCGGAAGCCACCTTTAACCTTACACCCCCGCAATTATTAACTTTCTTTGAAAAATTACAAGTCCCAAACTAGGGATCTCTTGGCGTTGCAAATCGACGTACGTGTTACTCTGATGTTCGGAATGTATGGAGAAAATATTGCATCTTGATCGAGGTTACGGAAGCCACCCTTAACCTGACACCCCCGCGATTATTACTTTTCTTCAAAAAATCACAAGTCCCAACTTAGGAATCTCTTGGCATTGCAAATCGACGTACGTGTTACTCTGATGATCGAAATGCTTGAAGGAAATATTGCATCCCGATCAAGGTTGCGGAAGCCACCCTTAACCTGACACCCCCGCGATTATCAACTTTCTTTGAAAATTGACAAGTCCCAAACTAAAAATCTTTTGGCGTTGCAAATTGACGTACGTGTTACTCTGATGTTCAGAATGAATGAAAAAAATATTTGATATCGATCGAGGTTACGGAAGCCACCCTTAACCTGACACCCCCGCGATTATTACTTTTCTTCAAAAAATCACAAGTCCCAAACTAGGAATCTCTCGGCATTGCGATTCGACGTACGTGTTACTCCAATGATCAGAAGGTATGAAAAAAATATCGCATCCCGATCGAGGTTGCGGAAGCCACCCTTAACCTGACACCCCCGCGATTATTACCTTTTTTTGAAAAATTACAAGTCCCAAACTAGGAATTTCTCGGCGTTGCAAATCGACGGACGTGTTACTTTGATGATTAGAATGTATGAAAAGGATATCGCATCCCGATCGAGGTTGCGGAAGCCACCCTTAACCTGACACCACCGCGATTATTAATTTTCTTCAAAAAATTACGAGTCCCAAACTAGAAATCTTTTATCGTTGCATTTCGACGTACGTGTTACTCCAATGATCAGAATGTATGAAAAGAATATTGCATCCCGATTAAGGTTGCGGAAGCCACCTTTAACCTTACACCCCCGCAATTATTAACTTTCTTTGAAAAATTACAAGTCCCAAACTAGGGATCTCTTGGCGTTGCAAATCGGCGTACGTGTTACTCTGATGTTCGGAATGTATGGAGAAAATATTGCATCTTGATCGAGGTTACGGAAGCCACCCTTAACCTGACACCCCCGCGATTATTAATTTTCTTTGAAAAATTACAAGTCCGAAACGAGAAATTTTTCGGCGTCGCAAATCGACGTACGTGTTACTCTGATGATCAGAATGAATAAAAGAAATATTTTATCTCGATCGAGGTTACGGAAGCCACCCTTAACCTGACACCCCCGCGATTATTACTTTTCTTCAAAAAATCACAAGTCCCAAACTAGAAATCTCTCGGCATTGCAATTCGACGTACGTGCTACTCTGATGATTGGAATGTGGGAAGAGAATATTGCATTTTGATCGAGGTTGTGGAAGCCCCCCTCACCTGACACCCCCGCGATTATTACTTTTCTTCAAAAAATCACAAGTCCCAAACTAGAAATCTCTCGGCATTGCAATTCGACGTACGTGCTACTCTGATGATTGGAATGTGGGAAGAGAATATTGCATTTTGATCGAGGTTGTGGAAGCCCCCCTCACCTGACACCCCCGCGATTATTAATTTTCTTCAAAAAATCACAAGTCCCAAACTAGGAATTTCTCGGCGTTGCAAATCGACGGACGTGTTACTTTGATGATTAGAATGTATGAAAAGGATATCGCATCCCGATCGAGGTTGCGGAAGCCACCCTTAACCTGACACTACCGCGATTATTAATTTTCTTCAAAAAATTACAAGTCCCAAACTAGGGATCTCTTGGCGTTGCAAATCGACGTACGTGTTACTCTGATGTTCGGAATGTATGAAGAGAATATCGCATCTTGATCGAGGTCACGGAAGCCACCCCCAACCTGACACCCCCGCGATTATTAATTTTCTTCAAAAAATCACAAGTCCCAAACTAGAGATCTCTCGGCATTGCAAATCGACGTACGTGTTACTCTGATGATAAGAATGTATAAAGAGAATATTGCATCTCGATCAAGGTTGCGGAAGCCACCTTTAACCTGACACCCCCGCGATTATTAATTTTCTTTGAAAAATTACAAGTCCCAAACCAAAGATCTCTCGGCGTTGCGAATTGACGTACGTGTTACTCTGATGATTAGAATGGATGAAATGAAAATTTCATATCGATCGAGGTTGCGGAAGCCACCCTTAACCTGACACCCCCACGATTATTACTTTTCTTCAAAAAATCACAAGTCCCAAACTACAAATCTCTCGGCATTGCAAATCGACGTACGTGTTACTCTGATGTTCGGAATGTATAAAGAGAATATTGCATCCCGATCAAGGTTGCGGAAGCCACCCTTAACCTGACACCCCCGCGATTATCAACTTTCTTTGAAAATTTACAAGTCCCAAACTAGAAATCTTTTGGCGTTGCAAATTGACATACGTGTTACTCTAATAATCAGAATGTATGAAAAAAATATTGCATCCCGATCGAGGTTGCGGAAGCCACCCTTAACCTGACACCCCCACGATTATTACTTTTCTTCAAAAAATCACAAGTCCCAAACTAGGAATCTTTCGGCGTTGCATTCAGACGTACGTGTTACTCCAATGTTCAGAATGTATGAAAAAAATATTGCATCCCGATTAAGGTTGCGGAAGCCACCTTTAACCTGACACCCCCGCGATTATCAACTTCCTTTGAAAATTTACAAGTCCCAAACTAGAAATCTTTAGGCGTTGCAAATTGACATACGTGTTACTTCAATAATCAGAATGTATGAAAAAAATATTGCATCCCGATCGAGGTCACGGAAGCCACCCCCAACCTGACACCCCCGCGATTATTAATTTTCTTCAAAAAATCACAAGTCCCAAACTAGAGATCTCTCGGCATTGCAAATCGACGTACGTGTTACTTTGATGATAAGAATGTATAAAGAGAATATTGCATCTCGATCAAGGTTGCGGAAGCCACCTTTAACCTGACACCCCCGCGATTATTAATTTTCTTTGAAAAATTACAAGTCCCAAACCAAAGATCTCTCGGCGTTGCGAATTGACGTACGTGTTACTCTGATGATTAGAATGGATGAAATGAAAATTTCATATCGTTTGAGGTTGCGGAAGCCACCCTTAACCTGACACCCCCACGATTATTACTTTTCTTCAAAAAATCACAAGTCCCAAACTACAAATCTCTCGGCATTGCAAATCGACGTACGTGTTACTCTGATGATTGGAATGTATAAAGAGAATATTGCATCCCGATCAAGGTTGCGGAAGCCACCCTTAACCTGACACCCCCGCGATTATCAACTTTTTTTGAAAATTTACAAGTCCCAAACTAGAAATCTTTTGGCGTTGCAAATTGACATACGTGTTACTCTAATACTCAGAATGTATGAAAAAAATATTGCATCCCGATCGAGGTTGCGGAAGCCACCCTTAACCTGACACCCCCGCGATTATTACTTTTCTTCAAAAAATCACAAGTCCCAAACTAGAAATCTTTTGGCGTTGCATTCAGACGTACGTGTTACTCCAATTTCCAGAATGTATGAAAAAAATATTGCATCCCGATTAAGGTTGCGGAAGCCACCTTTAACCTGACACCCCCGCGATTATCAACTTCCTTTGAAAATTTACAAGTCCCAAACTAGAAATCTCTTGGCGTTGCAAATTGACATACGTGTTACTCTAATACTCAGAATGTATGAAAAAAATATTGCATCCCGATCGAGGTTGCGGAAGCCACCCTTAACCTGACACCCCCGTGATTATTACTTTTCTTCAAAAAATCACAAGTCCCAAACTAGAAATCTTTTGGCATTGCATTCCGACGTACGTGTTACTCCAATGATCAGAATGTATGAAAAAAATATTGCATACCGATTAAGTTCGCGGAAGCCACCTTTAACCTGACACCCCCGCAATTATTAACTTTCTTTGAAAAATTACAAGTCCCAAACTAGAGATCTCTTGGCGTTGCAAATTGACGTACGTGTTACTTTGATGATCAGAATGTATGAAAAAAATATTGCATCCCGATCAAGGTTGCGGAAGCCACCCTTAACCTGACACCCCCGCGATTATTACTTTTCTTCAAAAAATCACAAGTCCCAACTTAGGAATCTCTTGGCATTGCAAATCGACGTACGTGTTACTCTGATGATCGAGATGCTTGAAGGAAATATTGCAACCCGATCAAGGTTGCGGAAGCCACCCTTAACCTGACACCCCCGCGATTATCAACTTTCTTTGAAAATTGACAAGTCCCAAACTAAAAATCTTTTGGCGTTGCAAATTGACGTACGTGTTACTCTGATGTTCAGAATGAATGAAAAAAATATTTGATATCGATCGAGGTTACGGAAGCCACCCTTAACCTGACACCCCCGCGATTATTACTTTTCTTCAAAAAATCACAAGTCCCAAACTAGGAATCTCTCGGCATTGCGATCCGACGTACGTGTTACTCCAATGATCAGAAGGTATGAAAAAAATATCGCATCCCGATCGAGGTTGCGGAAGCCACCCTTAACCTGACACCCCCGCGATTATTACCTTTTTTTGAAAAATTACAAGTCCCAAACTAGGAATTTCTCGGCGTTGCAAATCGACGGACGTGTTACTTTGATGATTAGAATGTATGAAAAGGATATCGCATCCCGATCGAGGTTGCGGAAGCCACCCTTAACCTGACACCACCGCGATTATTAATTTTCTTCAAAAAATTACGAGTCCCAAACTAGAAATCTTTTATCGTTGCATTTCGACGTACGTGTTACTCCAATGATCAGAATGTATGAAAAGAATATTGCATCCCGATTAAGGTTGCGGAAGCCACCTTTAACCTTACACCCCCGCAATTATTAACTTTCTTTGAAAAATTACAAGTCCCAAACTAGGGATCTCTTGGCGTTGCAAATCGACGTACGTGTTACTCTGATGTTCGGAATGTATGGAGAAAATATTGCATCTTGATCGAGGTTACGGAAGCCACCCTTAACCTGACACCCCCGCGATTATTAATTTTCTTTGAAAAATTACAAGTCCGAAACGAGAAATTTTTCGGCGTCGCAAATCGACGTACGTGTTACTCTGATGATCAGAATGAATAAAAGAAATATTTTATCTCGATCGAGGTTACGGAAGCCACCCTTAACCTGACACCCCCGCGATTATTACTTTTCTTCAAAAAATCACAAGTCCCAAACTAGAAATCTCTCGGCATTGCAATTCGACGTACGTGCTACTCTGATGATTGGAATGTGGGAAGAGAATATTGCATTTTGATCGAGGTTGTGGAAGCCCCCCTCACCTGACACCCCCGCGATTATTACTTTTCTTCAAAAAATCACAAGTCCCAAACTAGAAATCTCTCGGCATTGCAATTCGACGTACGTGCTACTCTGATGATTGGAATGTGGGAAGAGAATATTGCATTTTGATCGAGGTTGTGGAAGCCCCCCTCACCTGACACCCCCGCGATTATTAATTTTCTTCAAAAAATCACAAGTCCCAAACTAGGAATTTCTCGGCGTTGCAAATCGACGGACGTGTTACTTTGATGATTAGAATGTATGAAAAGGATATCGCATCCCGATCGAGGTTGCGGAAGCCACCCTTAACCTGACACTACCGCGATTATTAATTTTCTTCAAAAATCACAAGTCCCAAACTAGAAATCTCTCGGCATTGCAAATCGACGTACGTGTTACTCTGATGATTGGGATGCTTGAAGAGAATATTGCATCCCGATCAAAGTTGCGGAAGCCACCCTTAACCTGACACCCCCGCGATTATCAACTTTCTTTGAAAATTTACAAGTCCCAAACTAGAAATCTTTTGGCGTTGCAAATTGACATACGTGTTACTCCAATAATCAGAATGTATGGAAAAAATATTGCATCCAGATCGAGGTTGCGGAAGCCACCCTTAACCTGACACCACCGCGATTATTAATTTTCTTCAAAAAAATACAAGTCCCAAACTAGAAATCTTTTGGCGTTGCATTCCGACGTACGTGTTACTCCAATGATCAGAATGTATGAAAAAAATATTGCATCCCGATTAAGGTTGCGGAAGCCACCTTTAACCTGACACCCCCGCAATTATTAACTTTCTTTGAAAAATTACAAGTCCCAAACTAGGAATCTCTTGGCGTTGCAAATTAACGTACGTGTTACTTTGATAATCAGAATGTATGAAAAGGATATTGCATCCTGATCGAGGTGTCGGAAGCCACCCCCAACCTGACACCCCCGCGATTATTAATTTTCTTCAAAAAATCACAAGTCCCAAACTAGAGATCTCTCGGCATTGCAAATCGACGTACGTGTTACTCTGATGATAAGAATGTATAAAGAAAATATTGCATCTCGATCGAGGTTGCGGAAGCCACCTTTAACCTGACACCCCCGCGATTATTACTTTTCTTCAAAAAATCACAAGTCCCAAACTAGAAATCTCTCGGCATTGCAATTCGACGTACGTGCTACTCTGATGATTGGAATGTGGGAAGAGAATATTGCATTTTGATCGAGGTTGTGGAAGCCCCCCTCACCTGACACCCCCGCGATTATTAATTTTCTTCAAAAAATCACAAGTCCCAAACTAGGAATTTCTCGGCGTTGCAAATCGACGGACGTGTTACTTCGATGATCAGAGAGTATAAAAAGGATATTGCATCCTGATCGAGTTCGCGGAAGCCACCCCCAACCTGACACCCCCGCGAATATCTATTTTCTTCAAAAAATCACAAGTCCCAAACTAGGGATCTTTCGGCGTTGTAAATCGACTTACGTGTTACTCTGAAAATCGGAATGTGTGGAAAAATATTGCATTTTGATCGAGGTTGCGGAAGCCACCCTTAACCTGACACCCCCGCGATTATTACTTTTCTTCAAAAATCACAAGTCCCAAACTAGAAATCTCTCGGCATTGCAAATCGACGTACGTGTTACTCTGATGATTGGAATGCTTGAAGAGAATATTGCATCCCGATCAAAGTTGCGGAAGCCACCCTTAACCTGACACCCCCGCGATTATCAACTTTCTTTGAAAATTTACAAGTCCCAAACTAGAAATCTTTTGGCGTTGCAAATTGACATACGTGTTACTCCAATAATCAGAATGTATGAAAAAAATATTGCATCCAGATCGAGGTTGCGGAAGCCACCCTTAACCTGACACCACCGCGATTATTAATTTTCTTCAAAAAATTACAAGTCCCAAACTAGAAATCTTTTGGCGTTGCATTCCGACGTACGTGTTACTCCAATGATCAGAATGTATGAAAAAAATATTGCATCCCGATTAAGGTTGCGGATGCCACCTTTAACCTGACACCCCCGCAATTATTAACTTTCTTTGAAAAATTACAAGTCCCAAACTAGGAATCTCTTGGCGTTGCAAATTAACGTACGTGTTACTTTGATAATCAGAATGTATGAAAAGGATATTGCATCCTGATCGAGGTGTCGGAAGCCACCCCCAACATGACACCCCCGCGATTATTAATTTTCTTCAAAAAATCACAAGTCCCAAACTAGAGATCTCTCGGCATTGCAGATCGACGCACGTGTTACTCTGATGATAAGAATGTATAAAGAAAATATTGCATCTCAATCGAGGTTGCGGAAGCCACCTTTAACCTGACACCCCCGCGATTATTAATTTTCTTTGAAAAATTACAAGTCCCAAACCAAAGATCTCTCGGCGTTGCGAATTGACGTACGTGTTACTCTGATGATTAGAATGGATGAAATGAAAATTTCATATCGATCGAGGTTGCGGAAGCCACCCTTAACCTGACACCCCCACGATTATTACTTTTCTTCAAAAAATCACAAGTCCCAAACTACAAATCTCTCGGCATTGCAAATCGACGTACGTGTTACTCTGATGTTCGGAATGTATAAAGAGAATATTGCATCCCGATCAAGGTTGCGGAAGCCACCCTTAACCTGACACCCCCGCGATTATCAACTTTCTTTGAAAATTTACAAGTCCCAAACTAGAAATCTTTTGGCGTTGCAAATTGACATACGTGTTACTCTAATAATCAGAATGTATGAAAAAAATATTGCATCCCGATCGAGGTTGCGGAAGCCACCCTTAACCTGACACCCCCACGATTATTACTTTTCTTCAAAAAATCACAAGTCCCAAACTAGGAATCTTTCGGCGTTGCATTCAGACGTACGTGTTACTCCAATGTTCAGAATGTATGAAAAAAATATTGCATCCCGATTAAGGTTGCGGAAGCCACCTTCAACCTGACACCCCCGCGATTATCAACTTCCTTTGAAAATTTACAAGTCCCAAACTAGAAATCTTTAGGCGTTGCAAATTGACATACGTGTTACTTCAATAATCAGAATGTATGAAAAAAATATTGCATCCCGATCGAGGTTGCGGAAGCCACCCTTAACGTGACACCACCGCGATTATTAATTTTCTTCAAAAAATTACAAGTCCCAAACTAGAAATCTTTTGGCATTGCATTCCGACGTACGTGTTACTCCAATGATCAGAATGTATGGAAAAAATATTGCATACCGATGAAGTTCGCGGAAGCCACCTTTAACCTGACACCCCCGCAATTATTAACTTTCTTTGAAAAATTACAAGTCCCAAACTAGAGATCTCTTGGCGTTGCAAATTGACGTACGTGTTACTTTGATAATCAGAATGTATGAAAAAAATATTGCATCCCGATCGAGGTTGCGGAAGCCACCCTCAACCTGACACCCCCGCGATTATTACTTTTCTTCAAAAAATCACAAGTCCCAACTTAGGAATCTCTCGGCATTGCAAATCGACGTACGTGTTACTCTGATGATCGAGATGCTTGAAGGGAATATTGCATCCCGATCAAGGTTGCGGAAGCCACCCTTAACCTGACACCCCCGCGATTATCAACTTTCTTTGAAAATTGACGAGTCCCAAACTAAAAATCTTTTGGCGTTGCAAATTGACGTACGTGTTACTCTGATGTTCAGAATGAATGAAAAAAATATTTTATATCGATCGAGGTTACGGAAGCCACCCTTAACCTGACACCCCCGCGATTATTACTTTTCTTCAAAAAATCACAAGTCCCAAACTAGGAATCTCTCGGCATTGCGATTCGACGTACGTGTTACTCTAATGATCAGAAGGTATGAAAAAAATATCGCATCCCGATCGAGGTTGCGGAAGCCACCCTTAACCTGACACCCCCGCGATTATTACCTTTCTTTGAAAAATTACAAGTCCCAAACTAGAAATCTTTTGGCGTTGCATTCCGACGTACGTGTTACTCCAATGATCAGAATGTATGAAAAAAATATTGCATCCCGATTAAGGTTGCGGATGCCACCTTTAACCTGACACCCCCGCAATTATTAACTTTCTTTGAAAAATTACAAGTCCCAAACTAGGAATTTCTCGGCGTTGCAAATCGACGGACGTGTTACTTTGATGATCAGAGAGTATGAAAAAAATATTGCATCCCGATTAAGGTTGCGGATGCCACCTTTAACCTGACACCCCCGCAATTATTAACTTTCTTTGAAAAATTACAAGTCCCAAACTAGGAATCTCTTGGCGTTGCAAATTAACGTACGTGTTACTTTGATAATCAGAATGTATGAAAAGGATATTGCATCCTGATCGAGGTGTCGGAAGCCACCCCCAACCTGACACCCCCGCAATTATTAACTTTCTTTGAAAAATTACAAGTCCCAAACTAGGAATCTCTTGGCGTTGCAAATTAACGTACGTGTTACTTTGATAATCAGAATGTATGAAAAGGATATTGCATCCTGATCGAGGTGTCGGAAGCCACCCCCAACCTGACACCCCCGCGATTATTAATTTTCTTCAAAAAATCACAAGTCCCAAACTAGAGATCTCTCGGCATTGCAAATCGACGTACGTGTTACTCTGATGATAAGAATGTATAAAGAAAATATTGCATCTCGATCGAGGTTGCGGAAGCCACCTTTAACCTGACACCCCCGCGATTATTACTTTTCTTCAAAAAATCACAAGTCCCAAACTAGAAATCTCTCGGCATTGCAATTCGACGTACGTGCTACTCTGATGATTGGAATGTGGGAAGAGAATATTGCATTTTGATCGAGGTTGTGGAAGCCCCCCTCACCTGACACCCCCGCGATTATTAATTTTCTTCAAAAAATCACAAGTCCCAAACTAGGAATTTCTCGGCGTTGCAAATCGACGGACGTGTTACTTTGATGATTAGAATGTATGAAAAGGATATCGCATCCCGATCGAGGTTGCGGAAGCCACCCTTAACCTGACACTACCGCGATTATTAATTTTCTTCAAAAAATTACGAGTCCCAAACTAGGAATCTTTTGGCGTTGCATTCCGACGTACGTGTTACTCCAATGATCAGAATGTATGAAAAGAATATCGCATCCCGATCGAGGTTGCGGAAGCCACCCTTAACCTGACACCCCCGCGATTAATAACTTTCTTTGAAAAATTACAAGTCCGAAACGAGAAATTTTTCGGCGTCGCAAATCGACGTACGTGTTACTCTGATGATCAGAATGAATAAAAGAAATATTTTATCTCGATCGAGGTTACGGAAGCCACCCTTAACCTGACACCCCCGCGATTATTACTTTTCTTCAAAAAATCACAAGTCTCAAACTAGAAATCTCTCGGCATTGCAATCCGACGTACGTGCTACTCTGATGATTGAAATGTGGGAAGAGAATATTGCATTTTGATCGAGGTTGTGGAAGCCCCCCTCACCTGACACCCCCGCGATTATTAATTTTCTTCAAAAAATCACAAGTCCCAAACTAGGGATCTTTCGGCGTTGCAAATCGACGGACGTGTTACTTTGATGATCAGAATGTATGAAAAAAAGATCGCATCCCGATCGAGGTTGCGGAAGCCACCCTTAACCTGACACCCCCGCGATTAATAACTTTCTTTGAAAAATTACAAGTCCGAAACGAGAAATTCTTTGGCGTCGCAAATCGACGTACGTGTTACTCTGATCTTCAGAATGAATGAAAAGAATATTTCATATCGATCGAGGTTACGGAAGCCACCCTTAACCTGACACCCCCGCGATTATTACTTTTCTTCAAAAAATCACAAGTCCCAAACTAGAAATCTCTCGGCATCGCGATTCGACGTACGTGTTACTCTAATGATCAAAAGGTATGAAAAAAATATTGCATCCCGATCGAGGTTGCGGAAGCAACCCTTAACCTGACACCCCCGCGATTAATAACTTTCTTTGGAAAATCACAAGTCCCAAACTAGGAATTTCTCGGCGTTGCAAATCGACGGACGTGTTACTTCGATGATTAGAATGTATGGAAAGGATATTGCATCCCGATCAAGGTTGCGGAAGCCACCCTTAACCTGACACCACCGCGATTATTAATTTTCTTCAAAAAATTACAAGTCCCAAACTAGAGATCTTTTGGCGTTGCATTCCGACGTACGTGTTACTCCAATGATCAGAATGTATGAAAAAAATATTGCATCCCGATTAAGGTTGCGGAAGCCACCTTTAACCTGACACCCCCGCAATTATTAACTTTCTTTGAAAAATTACAAGTCCCAAACTAGGAATCTTTTGGCGTTGCAAATCGACGTACGTGTTACTCTGATGTTCGAAATGTATGGAGAAAATATTGCATCTTGATCGAGGTTACGGAAGCCACCCTTAACCTGACACCCCCGCGATTATTAATTTTCTTTGAAAAATTACAAGTCCCAAACCAAAGATCTCTCGGCGTTGCGAATTGACGTACGTGTTACTCTGATGATTAGAATGGATGAAATGAAAATTTCATATCGATCGAGGTTGCGGAAGCCACCCTTAACCTGACACCCCCACGATTATTACTTTTCTTCAAAAAATCACAAGTCCCAAACTACAAATCTCTCGGCATTGCAAATCGACGTACGTGTTACTCTGATGATTGGAATGTATAAAGAGAATATTGCATCCCGATCAAGGTTGCGGAAGCCACCTTTAACCTGACACCCCCGCGATTATTAATTTTCTTTGAAAAATTACAAGTCCCAAACCAAAGATCTCTCGGCGTTGCGAATTGACGTACGTGTTACTCTGATGATTAGAATGGATGAAATGAGAATTTCATATCGATCGAGGTTGCGGAAGCCACCCTTAACCTGACACCCCCGCGATTATTAATTTTCTTCAAAAAATCACAAGTCCCAAACTAGAGATCTCTCGGCATTGCAAATCGACGTACGTGTTACTTTGATGATAAGAATGTATAAAGAGAATATTGCATCTCGATCAAGGTTGCGGAAGCCACCTTTAACCTGACACCCCCGCGATTATTAATTTTCTTTGAAAAATTACAAGTCCCAAACCAAAGATCTCTCGGCGTTGCGAATTGACGTACGTGTTACTTTGATGATTAGAATGGATGAAATGAAAATTTCATATCGATCGAGGTTGCGGAAGCCACCCTTAACCTGACACCCCCACGATTATTACTTATCTTCAAAAAATCACAAGTCCCAAACTACAAATCTCTCGGCATTGCAAATCGACGTACGTGTTACTCTGATGATTGGAATGTATAAAGAGAATATTGCATCCCGATCAAGGTTGCGGAAGCCACCCTTAACCTGACACCCCCGCGATTATCAACTTTCTTTGAAAATTTACAAGTCCCAAACTAGAAATCTTTTGGCGTTGCAAATTGACATACGTGTTACTCTAATACTCAGAATGTATGAAAAAAATATTGCATCCCGATCGAGGTTGCGGAAGCCACCCTTAACCTGACACCCCCGCGATTATTACTTTTCTTCAAAAAATCACAAGTCCCAAACTAGAAATCTTTTGGCGTTGCATTCAGACGTACGTGTTACTCCAATTTCCAGAATGTATGAAAAAAATATTGCATCCCGATTAAGGTTGCGGAAGCCACCTTTAACCTGACACCCCCGCGATTATCAACTTCCTCTGAAAATTTACAAGTCCCAAACTAGAAATCTCTTGGCGTTGCAAATTGACATACGTGTTACTCTAATACTCAGAATGTATGAAAAAAATATTGCATCCCGATCGAGGTTGCGGAAGCCACCCTTAACCTGACACCCCCGCGATTATTACTTTTCTTCAAAAAATCACAAGTCCCAAACTAGAAATCTTTTGGCATTGCATTCCGACGTACGTGTTACTCCAATGATCAGAATGTATGAAAAAAATATTGCATACCGATTAAGTTCGCGGAAGCCACCTTTAACCTGACACCCCCGCAATTATTAACTTTCTTTGAAAAATTACAAGTCCCAAACTAGAGATCTCTTGGCGTTGCAAATTGACGTACGTGTTACTTTGATGATCAGAATGTATGAAAAAAATATTGCATCCCGATCAAGGTTGCGGAAGCCACCCTTAACCTGACACCCCCGCGATTATTACTTTTCTTCAAAAAATCACAAGTCCCAACTTAGGAATCTCTTGGCATTGCAAATCGACGTACGTGTTACTCTGATGATCGAGATGCTTGAAGGAAATATTGCATCCCGATCAAGGTTGCGGAAGCCACCCTTAACCTGACACCCCCGCGATTATCAACTTTCTTTGAAAATTGACAAGTCCCAAACTAAAAATCTTTTGGCGTTGCAAATTGACGTACGTGTTACTCTGATGTTCAGAATGAATGAAAAAAATATTTGATATCGATCGAGGTTACGGAAGCCACCCTTAACCTGACACCCCCGCGATTATTACTTTTCTTCAAAAAATCACAAGTCCCAAACTAGGAATCTTTCGGCATTGCGATTCGACGTACGTGTTACTCCAATGATCAGAAGGTATGAAAAAAATATCGCATCCCGATCGAGGTTGCGGAAGCCACCCTTAACCTGACACCCCCGCGATTATTACCTTTTTTTGAAAAATTACAAGTCCCAAACTAGGAATTTCTCGGCGTTGCAAATCGACGGACGTGTTACTTTGATGATTAGAATGTATGAAAAGGATATCGCATCCCGATCGAGGTTGCGGAAGCCACCCTTAACCTGACACCACCGCGATTATTAATTTTCTTCAAAAAATTACGAGTCCCAAACTAGAAATCTTTTATCGTTGCATTTCGACGTACGTGTTACTCCAATGATCAGAATGTATGAAAAGAATATTGCATCCCGATTAAGGTTGCGGAAGCCACCTTTAACCTTACACCCCCGCAATTATTAACTTTCTTTGAAAAATTACAAGTCCCAAACTAGGGATCTCTTGGCGTTGCAAATCGACGTACGTGTTACTCTGATGTTCGGAATGTATGGAGAAAATATTGCATCTTGATCGAGGTTACGGAAGCCACCCTTAACCTGACACCCCCGCGATTATTAATTTTCTTTGAAAAATTACAAGTCCGAAACGAGAAATTTTTCGGCGTCGCAAATCGACGTACGTGTTACTCTGATGATCAGAATGAATAAAAGAAATATTTTATCTCGATCGAGGTTACGGAAGCCACCCTTAACCTGACACCCCCGCGATTATTACTTTTCTTCAAAAAATCACAAGTCCCAAACTAGAAATCTCTCGGCATTGCAATTCGACGTACGTGCTACTCTGATGATTGGAATGTGGGAAGAGAATATTGCATTTTGATCGAGGTTGTGGAAGCCCCCCTCACCTGACACCCCCGCGATTATTACTTTTCTTCAAAAAATCACAAGTCCCAAACTAGAAATCTCTCGGCATTGCAATTCGACGTACGTGCTACTCTGATGATTGGAATGTGGGAAGAGAATATTGCATTTTGATCGAGGTTGTGGAAGCCCCCCTTAACCTGACACCCCCGCGATTATCAACTTTCTTTGAAAATTTACAAGTCCCAAACTAGAAATCTTTTGGCGTTGCAAATTGACATACGTGTTACTCCAATAATCAGAATGTATGGAAAAAATATTGCATCCAGATCGAGGTTGCGGAAGCCACCCTTAACCTGACACCACCGCGATTATTAATTTTCTTCAAAAAAATACAAGTCCCAAACTAGAAATCTTTTGGCGTTGCATTCCGACGTACGTGTTACTCCAATGATCAGAATGTATGAAAAAAATATTGCATCCCGATTAAGGTTGCGGATGCCACCTTTAACCTGACACCCCCGCAATTATTAACTTTCTTTGAAAAATTACAAGTCCCAAACTAGGAATCTCTTGGTGTTGCAAATTAACGTACGTGTTACTTTGATAATCAGAATGTATGAAAAGGATATTGCATCCTGATCGAGGTGTCGGAAGCCACCCCCAACCTGACACCCCCGCGATTATTAATTTTCTTCAAAAAATCACAAGTCCCAAACTAGAGATCTCTCGGCATTGCAAATCGACGTACGTGTTACTCTGATGATAAGAATGTATAAAGAAAATATTGCATCTCGATCGAGGTTGCGGAAGCCACCTTTAACCTGACACCCCCGCGATTATTACTTTTCTTCAAAAAATCACAAGTCCCAAACTAGAAATCTCTCGGCATTGCAATTCGACGTACGTGCTACTCTGATGATTGGAATGTGGGAAGAGAATATTGCATTTTGATCGAGGTTGTGGAAGCCCCCCTCACCTGACACCCCCGCGATTATTAATTTTCTTCAAAAAATCACAAGTCCCAAACTAGGAATTTCTCGGCGTTGCAAATCGACGGACGTGTTACTTTGATGATCAGAGAGTATAAAAAGGATATTGCATCCTGATCGAGTTCGCGGAAGCCACCCCCAACCTGACACCCCCGCGAATATCTATTTTCTTCAAAAAATCACAAGTCCCAAACTAGGGATCTTTCGGCGTTGTAAATCGACTTACGTGTTACTCTGAAAATCAGAATGTGTGGAAAAATATTGCATTTTGATCGAGGTTGCGGAAGCCACCCTTAACCTGACACCCCCGCGATTATTACTTTTCTTCAAAAATCACAAGTCCCAAACTAGAAATCTCTCGGCATTGCAAATCGACGTACGTGTTACTCTGATGATTGGAATGCTTGAAGAGAATATTGCATCCCGATCAAAGTTGCGGAAGCCACCCTTAACCTGACACCCCCGCGATTATCAACTTTCTTTGAAAATTTACAAGTCCCAAACTAGAAATCTTTTGGCGTTGCAAATTGACATACGTGTTACTCCAATAATCAGAATGTATGAAAAAAATATTGCATCCAGATCGAGGTTGCGGAAGCCACCCTTAACCTGACACCACCGCGATTATTAATTTTCTTCAAAAAATTACAAGTCCCAAACTAGAAATCTTTTGGCGTTGCATTCCGACGTACGTGTTACTCCAATGATCAGAATGTATGAAAAAAATATTGCATCCCGATTAAGGTTGCGGATGCCACCTTTAACCTGACACCCCCGCAATTATTAACTTTCTTTGAAAAATTACAAGTCCCAAACTAGGAATCTCTTGGCGTTGCAAATTAACGTACGTGTTACTTTGATAATCAGAATGTATGAAAAGGATATTGCATCCTGATCGAGGTGTCGGAAGCCACCCCCAACATGACACCCCCGCGATTATTAATTTTCTTCAAAAAATCACAAGTCCCAAACTAGAGATCTCTCGGCATTGCAAATCGACGCACGTGTTACTCTGATGATAAGAATGTATAAAGAAAATATTGCATCTCAATCGAGGTTGCGGAAGCCACCTTTAACCTGACACCCCCGCGATTATTAATTTTCTTTGAAAAATTACAAGTCCCAAACCAAAGATCTCTCGGCGTTGCGAATTGACGTACGTGTTACTCTGATGATTAGAATGGATGAAATGAAAATTTCATATCGATCGAGGTTGCGGAAGCCACCCTTAACCTGACACCCCCACGATTATTACTTTTCTTCAAAAAATCACAAGTCCCAAACTAGAAATCTCTCGGCATTGCAAATCGACGTACGTGTTACTCTGATGATTGGGATGCTTGAAGAGAATATTGCATCCCGATCAAAGTTGCGGAAGCCACCCTTAACCTGACACCCCCGCGATTATCAACTTTCTTTGAAAATTTACAAGTCCCAAACTAGAAATCTTTTGGCGTTGCAAATTGACATACGTGTTACTCCAATAATCAGAATGTATGGAAAAAATATTGCATCCAGATCGAGGTTGCGGAAGCCACCCTTAACCTGACACCACCGCGATTATTAATTTTCTTCAAAAAAATACAAGTCCCAAACTAGAAATCTTTTGGCGTTGCATTCCGACGTACGTGTTACTCCAATGATCAGAATGTATGAAAAAAATATTGCATCCCGATTAAGGTTGCGGATGCCACCTTTAACCTGACACCCCCGCAATTATTAACTTTCTTTGAAAAATTACAAGTCCCAAACTAGGAATCTCTTGGCGTTGCAAATTAACGTACGTGTTACTTTGATAATCAGAATGTATGAAAAGGATATTGCATCCTGATCGAGGTGTCGGAAGCCACCCCCAACCTGACACCCCCGCGATTATTAATTTTCTTCAAAAAATCACAAGTCCCAAACTAGAGATCTCTCGGCATTGCAAATCGACGTACGTGTTACTCTGATGATAAGAATGTATAAAGAAAATATTGCATCTCGATCGAGGTTGCGGAAGCCACCTTTAACCTGACACCCCCGCGATTATTACTTTTCTTCAAAAAATCACAAGTCCCAAACTAGAAATCTCTCGGCATTGCAATTCGACGTACGTGCTACTCTGATGATTGGAATGTGGGAAGAGAATATTGCATTTTGATCGAGGTTGTGGAAGCCCCCCTCACCTGACACCCCCGCGATTATTAATTTTCTTCAAAAAATCACAAGTCCCAAACTAGGAATTTCTCGGCGTTGCAAATCGACGGACGTGTTACTTTAATGATCAGAGAGTATAAAAAGGATATTGCATCCTGATCGAGTTCGCGGAAGCCACCCCCAACCTGACACCCCCGCGAATATCTATTTTCTTCAAAAAATCACAAGTCCCAAACTAGGGATCTTTCGGCGTTGTAAATCGACTTACGTGTTACTCTGAAAATCAGAATGTGTGGAAAAATATTGCATTTTGATC
Source organism: Athalia rosae (assembly GCF_917208135.1). Taxonomy (NCBI): domain Eukaryota; kingdom Metazoa; phylum Arthropoda; class Insecta; order Hymenoptera; family Athaliidae; genus Athalia; species Athalia rosae. Next base: position 12,054,320 of record NC_064028.1, read on the forward strand.
GAGGTTGCGGAAGCCACCCTTAACCTGACACCCCCGCGATTATTACTTTTCTTCAAAAATCACAAGTCCCAAACTAGAAATCTCTCGGCATTGCAAATCGACGTACGTGTTACTCTGATGATTGGAATGCTTGAAGAGAATATTGCATCCCGATCAAAGTTGCGGAAGCCACCCTTAACCTGACACCCCCGCGATTATCAACTTTCTTTGAAAATTTACAAGTCCCAAACTAGAAATCTTTTGGCGTTGCAAATTGACATACGTGTTACTCCAATAATCAGAATGTATGAAAAAAATATTGCATCCAGATCGAGGTTGCGGAAGCCACCCTTAACCTGACACCACCGCGATTATTAATTTTCTTCAAAAAATTACAAGTCCCAAACTAGAAATCTTTTGGCGTTGCATTCCGACGTACGTGTTACTCCAATGATCAGAATGTATGAAAAAAATATTGCATCCCGATTAAGGTTGCGGATGCCACCTTTAACCTGACACCCCCGCAATTATTAACTTTCTTTGAAAAATTACAAGTCCCAAACTAGAAATCTCTTGGCGTTGCAAATTAACGTACGTGTTACTTTGATAATCAGAATGTATGAAAAGGATATTGCATCCTGATCGAGGTGTCGGAAGCCACCCCCAACATGACACCCCCGCGATTATTAATTTTCTTCAAAAAATCACAAGTCCCAAACTAGAGATCTCTCGGCATTGCAAATCGACGCACGTGTTACTCTGATGATAAGAATGTATAAAGAAAATATTGCATCTCAATCGAGGTTGCGGAAGCCACCTTTAACCTGACACCCCCGCGATTATTAATTTTCTTTGAAAAATTACAAGTCCCAAACCAAAGATCTCTCGGCGTTGCGAATTGACGTACGTGTTACTCTGATGATTAGAATGGATGAAATGAAAATTTCATATCGATCGAGGTTGCGGAAGCCACCCTTAACCTGACACCCCCACGATTATTACTTTTCTTCAAAAAATCACAAGTCCCAAACTACAAATCTCTCGGCATTGCAAATCGACGTACGTGTTACTCTGATGTTCGGAATGTATAAAGAGAATATTGCATCCCGATCAAGGTTGCGGAAGCCACCCTTAACCTGACACCCCCGCGATTATCAACTTTCTTTGAAAATTTACAAGTCCCAAACTAGAAATCTTTTGGCGTTGCAAATTGACATACGTGTTACTCTAATAATCAGAATGTATGAAAAAAATATTGCATCCCGATCGAGGTTGCGGAAGCCACCCTTAACCTGACACCCCCACGATTATTACTTTTCTTCAAAAAATCACAAGTCCCAAACTAGAAATCTTTCGGCGTTGCATTCAGACGTACGTGTTACTCCAATGTTCAGAATGTATGAAAAAAATATTGCATCCCGATTAAGGTTGCGGAAGCCACCTTTAACCTGACACCCCCGCGATTATCAACTTCCTTTGAAAATTTACAAGTCCCAAACTAGAGATCTCTTGGCGTTGCAAATTGACGTACGTGTTACTTTGATAATCAGAATGTATGAAAAAAATATTGCATCCCGATCGAGGTTGCGGAAGCCACCCTCAACCTGACACCCCCGCGATTATTACTTTTCTTCAAAAAATCACAAGTCCCAACTTAGGAATCTCTCGGCATTGCAAATCGACGTACGTGTTACTCTGATGATCGAGATGCTTGAAGGGAATATTGCATCCCGATCAAGGTTGCGGAAGCCACCCTTAACCTGACACCCCCGCGATTATCAACTTTCTTTGAAAATTGACGAGTCCCAAACTAAAAATCTTTTGGCGTTGCAAATTGACGTACGTGTTACTCTGATGTTCAGAATGAATGAAAAAAATATTTTATATCGATCGAGGTTACGGAAGCCACCCTTAACCTGACACCCCCGCGATTATTACTTTTCTTTAAAAAATCACAAGTCCCAAACTAGGAATCTCTCGGCATTGCGATTCGACGTACGTGTTACTCTAATGATCAGAAGGTATGAAAAAAATATCGCATCCCGATCGAGGTTGCGGAAGCCACCCTTAACCTGACACCCCCGCGATTATTACCTTTCTTTGAAAAATTACAAGTCCCAAACTAGAAATCTTTTGGCGTTGCATTCCGACGTACGTGTTACTCCAATGATCAGAATGTATGAAAAAAATATTGCATCCCGATTAAGGTTGCGGATGCCACCTTTAACCTGACACCCCCGCAATTATTAACTTTCTTTGAAAAATTACAAGTCCCAAACTAGGAATCTTTTGGCGTTGCAAATTGACATACGTGTTACTCCAATAATCAGAATGTATGGAAAAAATATTGCATCCAGATCGAGGTTGCGGAAGCCACCCTTAACCTGACACCACCGCGATTATTAATTTTCTTCAAAAAAATACAAGTCCCAAACTAGAAATCTTTTGGCGTTGCATTCCGACGTACGTGTTACTCCAATGATCAGAATGTATGAAAAAAATATTGCATCCCGATTAAGGTTGCGGATGCCACCTTTAACCTGACACCCCCGCAATTATTAACTTTCTTTGAAAAATTACAAGTCCCAAACTAGGAATCTCTTGGCGTTGTAAATTAACGTACGTGTTACTTTGATAATCAGAATGTATGAAAAGGATATTGCATCCTGATCGAGGTGTCGGAAGCCACCCCCAACCTGACACCCCCGCGATTATTAATTTTCTTCAAAAAATCACAAGTCCCAAACTAGAGATCTTTCGGCATTGCAAATCGACGTACGTGTTACTCTGATGATTGGAATGTATGAAGAAAATATTGCATCTCGATCGAGGTTGCGGAAGCCACCTTTAACCTGACACCCCCGCGATTATTACTTTTCTTCAAAAAATCACAAGTCCCAAACTAGAAATCTCTCGGCATTGCAATTCGACGTACGTGCTACTCTGATGATTGGAATGTGGGAAGAGAATATTGCATTTTGATCGAGGTTGTGGAAGCCCCCCTCACCTGACACCCCCGCGATTATTAATTTTCTTCAAAAAATCACAAGTCCCAAACTAGGAATTTCTCGGCGTTGCAAATCGACGGACGTGTTACTTTGATGATTAGAATGTATGAAAAGGATATCGCATCCCGATCGAGGTTGCGGAAGCCACCCTTAACCTGACACTACCGCGATTATTAATTTTCTTCAAAAAATTACGAGTCCCAAACTAGGAATCTTTTGGCGTTGCATTCCGACGTACGTGTTACTCCGATGATCAGAATGTATGAAAAGAATATCGCATCCCGATCGAGGTTGCGGAAGCCACCCTTAACCTGACACCCCCGCGATTAATAACTTTCTTTGAAAAATTACAAGTCCGAAACGAGAAATTTTTCGGCGTCGCAAATCGACGTACGTGTTACTCTGATGTTCAGAATAAATGAAAAAAATATTTCATATCGATCGAGGTTACGGAAGCCACCCTTAACCTGACACCCCCGCGATTATTACTTTTCTTCAAAGAATCACAAGTCCCAAACTAGAAATCTCTCGGCATTGCGATTCGACGTACGTGTTACTCTAATGATCAAAAGGTATGAAAAAAATATTGCATCCCGATCGAGGTTGCGGAAGCCACCCTTAACCTGACACCCCCGCGATTAATAACTTTCTTTGGAAAATTACAAGTCCCAAACTAGGAATTTCTCGGCGTTGCAAATCGACGGACGTGTTACTTTGATGATTAGAATGTATGGAAAGGATATTGCATCCCGATCGAGGTTGCGGAAGCCACCCTTAACCTGACACCCCCGCGATTATTAATTTTCTTTGAAAAATTACAAGTCCGAAACGAGAAATTTTTCGGCGTCGCAAATCGACGTACGTGTTACTCTGATGATCAGAATGAATAAAAGAAATATTTTATCTCGATCGAGGTTACGGAAGCCACCCTTAACCTGACACCCCCGCGATTATTACTTTTCTTCAAAAAATCACAAGTCTCAAACTAGAAATCTCTCGGCATTGCAATCCGACGTACGTGCTACTCTGATGATTGGAATGTGGGAAGAGAATATTGCATTTTGATCGAGGTTGTGGAAGCCCCCCTCACCTGACACCCCCGCGATTATTAATTTTCTTCAAAAAATCACAAGTCCCAAACTAGGGATCTTTCGGCGTTGCAAATCGACGGACGTGTTACTTTGATGATCAGAATGTATGAAAAAAAGATCGCATCCCGATCGAGGTTGCGGAAGCCACCCTTAACCTGACACCCCCGCGATTAATAACTTTCTTTGAAAAATTACAAGTCCGAAACGAGAAATTCTTTGGCGTCGCAAATCGACGTACGTGTTACTCTGATCTTCAGAATAAATGAAAAGAATATTTCATATCGATCGAGGTTACGGAAGCCACCCTTAACCTGACACCCCCGCGATTATTACTTTTCTTCAAAAAATCACAAGTCCCAAACTAGAAATCTCTCGGCATCGCGATTCGACGTACGTGTTACTCTAATGATCAAAAGGTATGAAAAAAATATTGCATCCCGATCGAGGTTGCGGAAGCAACCCTTAACCTGACACCCCCGCGATTAATAACTTTCTTTGGAAAATCACAAGTCCCAAACTAGGAATTTCTCGGCGTTGCAAATCGACGGACGTGTTACTTCGATGATTAGAATGTATGGAAAGGATATTGCATCCCGATCAAGGTTGCGGAAGCCACCCTTAACCTGACACCACCGCGATTATTAATTTTCTTCAAAAAATTACAAGTCCCAAACTAGAGATCTTTTGGCGTTGCATTCCGACGTACGTGTTACTTTAATGATCAGAATGTATGAAAAAAATATTGCATCCCGATTAAGGTTGCGGAAGCCACCTTTAACCTGACACCCCCGCAATTATTAACTTTCTTTGAAAAATTACAAGTCCCAAACTAGGAATCTTTTGGCGTTGCAAATCGACGTACGTGTTACTCTGATGTTCGAAATGTATGGAGAAAATATTGCATCTTGATCGAGGTTACGGAAGCCACCCTTAACCTGACACCCCCGCGATTATTAATTTTCTTTGAAAAATTACAAGTCCGAAACGAGAAATTTTTCGGCGTCGCAAATCGACGTACGTGTTACTCTGATGATCAGAATGAATAAAAGAAATATTTTATCTCGATCGAGGTTACGGAAGCCACCCTTAACCTGACACCCCCGCGATTATTACTTTTCTTCAAAAAATCACAAGTCCCAAACTAGAAATCTCTCGGCATTGCAATTCGACGTACGTGCTACTCTGATGATTGGAATGTGGGAAAAGAATATTGCATCCCGATCGAGGTTGCGGAAGCCACCCTTAACCTGACACCCCCGCGATTAATAACTTTCTTTGAAAAATTACAAGTCCGAAACGAGAAATTTTTCGGCGTCGTCAATCGACGTACGTGTTACTCTAATGTTCAGAATGAATGAAAAAAATATTTCATATCGATCGAGGTTACGGAAGCCACCCTTAACCTGACACCCCCGCGATTATTACTTTTCTTCAAAAAATCACAAGTCCCAAACTAGGAATTTCTCGGCGTTGCAAATCGACGGACGTGTTACTTTGATGATTAGAATGTATGAAAAGAATATTGCATCCCGTTTGAGGTTGCGGAAGCCACCCCCAACCTGACACCCCCGCGATTATTAATTTTCTTCAAAAAATCACAAGTCCCAAACTAGGGATCTTTTGGCGTTGTAAATCGACTGACGTGTTACTCTGAGAATCAGAATGTATGGAAGAATAATGCATCTCGATCTAGGTTGCGGAAGCCACCCCCAACCTGACACCCCGGCGATTGATAATTTTCTTCAAAAAATCACAAGTCGCAAACTAGGATTCTTTTGGCGTTGCATTCCGACGTACGTATTACTCTAATGATCAGAATGTATAAAAAAAAATTGCATTCCGATCAAGGTTGCGGAAGCCACCCTTAACCTGACACCCCCGCAATTAATAACTTACTTTGAAAAATTACAATTCCCAAACTAGGAATCTCTTGGCGTTGCGAATCGACGTACGTGTTACTCTAATGATCAGAATGTATGAAAAAAATATTTCATCCCGATCAAAGTTGCGAAAGCCACCCTTAACCGGACACCCCCGCGATTATTAACTTCTTTTGAAAAATTACAAGTCCCAAACTAGGAATTTCTCGGCGTTGCAAATCGCCGTACGTTTTCAACTGATGATCAAAAAGTATGAAAAAAATATCGCATCCCGATCGAGGTTGCGGAAGCCACCCTTAACCTGACACCCTCGCGATTATTAACTTTCTTTGAAAAATAACAAGTTCGAAACTAAAAGACTTTTGGCGTTGCAAATCGACGTACGTGTTACTCTGATAATCAGGATGTATGAAAAAATATTGCATCTCGATCGAGGTTGCGGAAGCCACCCTTAACCTGACACCCCCGCGATTATTACTTTTCTTCAAAAAATCACAAGTCCCAAACTAGAAATCTCTCGGCATTGCAATTCGACGTACGTGCTACTCTGATGATTGGAATGTGGGAAGAGAATATTGCATTTTGATCAAGGTTGTGGAAGCCCCCCTTACCTGACACCCCCGCGATTATTAATTTTCTTCAGAAAATCACAAGTCCCAAACTAGGGATCAATCGGCGTTGCAAATCGACGGACGTGTTACTTTGATGATCAGAATGTATGAAAAAAATATCGCATCCCGATCGAGGTTGCGGAAGCCACCCTTAACCTGACACCCCCGCGATTAATAACTTTCTTTGAAAAATTACAAGTCCGAAACGAGAAATTTTTCGGCGTCGTCAATCGACGTACGTGTTACTCTAATGTTCAGAATGAATGAAAAAAATATTTCATATCGATCGAGGTTACGGAAGCCACCCTTAACCTGACACCCCCGCGATTATTACTTTTCTTCAAAAAATCACAAGTCCCAAACTAGGAATTTCTCGGCGTTGCAAATCGACGGACGTGTTACTTTGATGATTAGAATGTATGAAAAGAATATTGCATCCCGTTTGAGGTTGCGGAAGCCACCCCCAACCTGACACCCCCGCGATTATTAATTTTCTTCAAAAAATCACAAGTCCCAAACTAGGGATCTTTTGGCGTTGTAAATCGACTGACGTGTTACTCTGAGAATCAGAATGTATGGAAGAATAATGCATCTCGATCTAGGTTGCGGAAGCCACCCCCAACCTGACACCCCGGCGATTGATAATTTTCTTCAAAAAATCACAAGTCGCAAACTAGGATTCTTTTGGCGTTGCATTCCGACGTACGTATTACTCTAATGATCAGAATGTATAAAAAAAAATTGCATTCCGATCAAGGTTGCGGAAGCCACCCTTAACCTGACACCCCCGCAATTAATAACTTACTTTGAAAAATTACAATTCCCAAACTAGGAATCTCTTGGCGTTGCGAATCGACGTACGTGTTACTCTAATGATCAGAATGTATGAAAAAAATATTTCATCCCGATCAAAGTTGCGAAAGCCACCCTTAACCGGACACCCCCGCGATTATTAACTTCTTTTGAAAAATTACAAGTCCCAAACTAGGAATTTCTCGGCGTTGCAAATCGACGTACGTTTTCAACTGATGATCAAAAAGTATGAAAAAAATATCGCATCCCGATCGAGGTTGCGGAAGCCACCCTTAACCTGACACCCTCGCGATTATTAACTTTCTTTGAAAAATAACAAGTTCGAAACTAAAAGACTTTTGGCGTTGCAAATCGACGTACGTGTTACTCTGATAATCAGGATGTATGAAAAAATATTGCATCTCGATCGAGGTTGCGGAAGCCACCCTTAACCTGACACCACCGGGATTATCAATTTTCTTTGAAAAATTACAAGTCCCAAACTAAAGATCTCTCTCTGTTCCAAATTGACGTACGTGTTACTCTGATGATTAAAATGTATGAAAAAAATATTGCATCCCGATCGAGGTTGCGGAAGCCACCCTTAACCTGACACCCCCGCGATTAATAACTTTCTTTGAAAAATTACAAGTCCCAAACTAGGAATTTCTCGGCGTTGCAAATCGACGGACGTGTTACTTTGATGATCAGAGAGTATGAAAAGGATATTGCATCCTGATCGAGTTCGCGGAAGCCACCCCCAACCTGACACCCCCGCGAATATCTATTTTCTTCAAAAAATCACAAGTCCCAAACTAGGGATCTTTCGGCGTTGTAAATCGACTTACGTGTTACTCTGGAAATCAGAATGTATGGAAAAATATTGCATCTCGATCGAGGTTGCGGAAGCCACCCTTAACCTGACACCACCGCGATTATTAATTTTCTTCAAAAAATTACAAGTCCCAAACTAGAAATCTTTTGGCGTTGCATTCCGACGTACGTGTTACTCCAATGATCAGAATGTATGAAAAAAATATCGCATCCCGATTAAGGTTGCGGATGCCACCTTTAACCTGACACCCCCGCAATTATTAACTTTCTTTGAAAAATTACAAGTCCCAAACTAGGAATCTCTTGGCGTTGCAAATTAACGTACGTGTTACTATGATAATCAGAATGTATGAAAAGGATATTGCATCCTGATCGAGGTGTCGGAAGCCACCCCCAACCTGACACCCCCGCGATTATTACTTTTCTTCAAAAATCACAAGTCCCAAACTAAAAAACTCTCGGCATTGCAAATCGGAGTACGTGTTACTCCAATGATCAGAATGTATGAAAAAAATATTGCATCCCGATTAAGGTTGCGGAAGCCACCTTTAACCTGACACCCCCGCAATTATTAACTTTCTTTGAAAAATTACAAGTCCCAAACTAGAAATCTTTTGGCGTTGCAAATCGACGTACGTGTTACTCTGATGTTCGAAATGTATGGAGAAAATATTGCATCTTGATCGAGGTTACGGAAGCCACCCTTAACCTGACACCCCCGCGATTATTAATTTTCTTTGAAAAATTACAAGTCCGAAACGAGAAATTTTTCGGCGTCGCAAATCGACGTACGTGTTACTCTGATGATCAGAATGAATGAAAGAAATATTTTATCTCGATCGAGGTTACGGAAGCCACCCTTAACCTGACACCCCCGCGATTATTACTTTTCTTCAAAAAATCACAAGTCCCAAACTAGAAATCTCTCGGCATTGCAATTCGACGTACGTGCTACTCTGATGATTGGAATGTGGGAAGAGAATATTGCATTTTGATCAAGGTTGTGGAAGCCCCCCTTACCTGACACCCCCGCGATTATTAATTTTCTTCAAAAAATCACAAGTCCCAAACTAGGGATCATTCGGCGTTGCAAATCGACGGACGTGTTACTTTGATGATCAGAATGTATGAAAAAAATATCGCATCCCGATCGAGGTTGCGGAAGCCACCCTTAACCTGACACCCCCGCGATTAATAACTTTCTTTGAAAAATTACAAGTCCGAAACGAGAAGTTTTTCGGCGTCGTAAATCGACGTACGTGTTACTCTAATGTTCAGAATAAATGAAAAAAATATTTCATATCGATCGAGGTTACGGAAGCCACCCTTAACCTGACACCCCCGCGATTATTACTTTTCTTCAAAAAATCACAAGTCCCAAACTAGGAATTTCTCGGCGTTGCAAATCGACGGACGTGTTACTTTGATGATGAAAATGTATGAAAAGGATATTGCATCCCGTTTGAGGTTGCGGAAGCAACCCCCAACCTGACACCCCCGCGATTATTAATTTTCTTCAAAAAATCACAAGTCCCAAACTAGGGATCTTTTGGCGTTGTAAATCGACTGACGTGTTACTCTGAGAATCAGAATGTACGGAAGAATAATGCATCTCGATCTAGGTTGCGGAAGCCACCCCCAACCTGACACCCCGGCGATTGATAATTTTCTTCAAAAAATCACAAGTCGCAAACTAGGATTCTTTTGGCGTTGCATTCCGACGTACGTATTACTCTAATGATCAGAATGTATAGAAAAAAATTGCATTCCGATCAAGGTTGCGGAAGCCACCCTTAACCTGACACCCCCGCAATTAATAACTTACTTTGAAAAATTACAAGTCCCAAACTAGAAATCTCTTGGCGTTGCGAATCGACGTACGTGTTACTCTAATGATCAGAATGTATGAAAAAAATATTTCATCCCGATCAAAGTTGCGAAAGCCACCCTTAACCGGACACCCCCGCGATTATTAACTTCTTTTGAAAAATTACAAGTCCCAAACTAGGAATTTCTCGGCGTTGCATCGACGTACGTTTTCAACTGATGATTAAAAAGTATGAAAAAAATATCGCATCCCGATCGAGGTTGCGGAAGCCACCCTTAACCTGACACCCTCGCGATTATTAACTTTCTTTGAAAAATTACAAGTTCGAAACTAAAAGACTTTTGGCGTTGCAAATCGACGTACGTGTTACTCTGATAATCAGGATGTATGAAAAAATATTGCATCTCGATCGAGGTTGCGGAAGCCACCCTTAACCTGACACCACCGGGATTATCAATTTTCTTTGAAAAATTACAAGTCCCAAACTAGAAATCTTTTGGCGTTGCAAATCGACGTACGTGTTACTCTGATGTTCGAAATGTATGGAGAAAATATTGCATCTTGATCGAGGTTACGGAAGCCACCCTTAACCTGACACCCCCGCGATTATTAATTTTCTTTGAAAAATTACAAGTCCGAAACGAGAAATTTTTCGGCGTCGCAAATCGACGTACGTGTTACTCTGATGATCAGAATGAATGAAAGAAATATTTTATCTCGATCGAGGTTACGGAAGCCACCCTTAACCTGACACCCCCGCGATTATTACTTTTCTTCAAAAAATCACAAGTCCCAAACTAGAAATCTCTCGGCATTGCAATTCGACGTACGTGCTACTCTGATGATTGGAATGTGGGAAGAGAATATTGCATTTTGATCAAGGTTGTGGAAGCCCCCCTTACCTGACACCCCCGCGATTATTAATTTTCTTCAAAAAATCACAAGTCCCAAACTAGGGATCATTCGGCGTTGCAAATCGACGGACGTGTTACTTTGATGATCAGAATGTATGAAAAAAATATCGCATCCCGATCGAGGTTGCGGAAGCCACCCTTAACCTGACACCCCCGCGATTAATAACTTTCTTTGAAAAATTACAAGTCCGAAACGAGAAGTTTTTCGGCGTCGTAAATCGACGTACGTGTTACTCTAATGTTCAGAATAAATGAAAAAAATATTTCATATCGATCGAGGTTACGGAAGCCACCCTTAACCTGACACCCCCGCGATTATTACTTTTCTTCAAAAAATCACAAGTCCCAAACTAGGAATTTCTCGGCGTTGCAAATCGACGGACGTGTTACTTTGATGATGAGAATGTATGAAAAGGATATTGCATCCCGTTTGAGGTTGCGGAAGCAACCCCCAACCTGACACCCCCGCGATTATTAATTTTCTTCAAAAAATCACAAGTCCCAAACTAGGGATCTTTTGGCGTTGTAAATCGACTGACGTGTTACTCTGAGAATCAGAATGTACGGAAGAATAATGCATCTCGATCTAGGTTGCGGAAGCCACCCCCAACCTGACACCCCGGCGATTGATAATTTTCTTCAAAAAATCACAAGTCGCAAACTAGGATTCTTTTGGCGTTGCATTCCGACGTACGTATTACTCTAATGATCAGAATGTATAGAAAAAAATTGCATTCCGATCAAGGTTGCGGAAGCCACCCTTAACCTGACACCCCCGCAATTAATAACTTACTTTGAAAAATTACAAGTCCCAAACTAGAAATCTCTTGGCGTTGCGAATCGACGTACGTGTTACTCTAATGATCAGAATGTATGAAAAAAATATTTCATCCCGATCAAAGTTGCGAAAGCCACCCTTAACCGGACACCCCCGCGATTATTAACTTCTTTTGAAAAATTACAAGTCCCAAACTAGGAATTTCTCGGCGTTGCATCGACGTACGTTTTCAACTGATGATTAAAAAGTATGAAAAAAATATCGCATCCCGATCGAGGTTGCGGAAGCCACCCTTAACCTGACACCCTCGCGATTATTAACTTTCTTTGAAAAATTACAAGTTCGAAACTAAAAGACTTTTGGCGTTGCAAATCGACGTACGTGTTACTCTGATAATCAGGATGTATGAAAAAATATTGCATCTCGATCGAGGTTGCGGAAGCCACCCTTAACCTGACACCACCGGGATTATCAATTTTCTTTGAAAAATTACAAGTCCCAAACTAGAAATCTTTTGGCGTTGCAAATTGACGTACGTGTTACTCTGATGATTAAAATGTATGAAAAAAATATCGCATCCCGATCGAGGTTGCGGAAGCCACCCTTAACCTGACACCCCCGCGATTAATAACTTTCTTTGAAAAATTACAAGTCCCAAACTAGGAATTTCTCGGCGTTGCAAATCGACGGACGTGTTACTTTGATGATCAGAGAGTATGAAAAGGATATTGCATCCTGATCGAGTTCGCGGAAGCCACCCCCAACCTGACACCCCCGCGAATATCTATTTTTTTCAAAAAATCACAAGTCCCAAACTAAAAAACTCTCGGCATTGCAAATCGGAGTACGTGTTACTCTGATGATTGGAATGTATGAAGAGAATATTGCATCCCGATCAATGTTGCGAAAGCCACCCTTAACCTGACACCCCCGCGATTATTAATTTTCTTCAAAAAATTACAAGTCCCAAACTAGAAATCTTTCGGCGTTGCATTCCGACGTACGTGTTACTCTGATGATCAGGATGTATAAAAAAATATTGCATCTCGATCGAGGTTGCGGAAGCCACCCTTAACCTGACACCACCGCGATTATTAATTTTCTTCAAAAAATTACAAGTCCCAAACTAGAAATCTTTTGGCGTTGCATTCCGACGTACGTGTTACTCCAATGATCAGAATGTATGAAAAAAATATTGCATCCCGATTAAGGTTGCGGATGCCACCTTTAACCTGACACCCCCGCAATTATTAACTTTCTTTGAAAAATTACAAGTCCCAAACTAGGAATCTCTTGGCGTTGCAGATTAACGTACGTGTTACTTTGATAATCAGAATGTATGAAAAGGATATTGCATCCTGATCGAGGTGTCGGAAGCCACCCCCAACCTGACACCCCCGCGATTATTACTTTTCTTCAAAAATCACAAGTCCCAAACTAAGAAACTCTCGGCATTGCAAATCGGAGTACGTGTTACTCTGATGATTGGAATGTATGAAGAGAATATTGCATCCCGATCAATGTTGCGGAAGCCACCCTTAACCTGACACCCCCGCGATTATTAATTTTCTTCAAAAAATTACAAGTCCCAAACTAGAAATCTTTCGGCGTTGCATTCCGACGTACGTGTTACTCTGATAATCAGGATGTATGAAAAAATATTGCATCTCGATCGAGGTTGCGGAAGCCACCCTTAACCTGACACCCCCGCGATTATTAACTTTCTTTGAAAAATTACAAGTCCCAAACTAAAGATCTCTCGTTGTTGCAAATTGACGTACGTGTTACTCTGATGATCAAAATGTATGAAAAAAATATTGCATCCCGATCGAGGTTGCGGAAGCCACCCTTAACCTGACACCCCCGCGATTAATAACTTTCTTTGAAAAATTACAAGTCCCAAACTAGGAATTTCTCGGCGTCGCAAATCGACGGACGTGTTACTTTGATGATCAGAGAGTATGAAAAGGATATTGCATCCTGATCGAGTTCGCGGAAGCCACCCCCAACCTGACACCCCCGCGATTATTAATTTTCTTCAAAAAATCACAAGTCCCAAACTAGGAATCTTTCGGCATTGTCAATCGACTTACGTGTTACTCTGAGAATCAGAATGTATGGAAAAATATTGCATCTCGATCGAGGTTGCGGAAGCCACCCTTAACCTGACACCCCCGCGATTATTACTTTTCTTCAAAAAATCACAAGTCCCAAACTAAAGAACTCTTGGCATTGCAAATCGACGTACGTGTTACTCTGATGATTGGAATGTATGAAGAGAATATTGCATCCCGATTAATGTTGCGGAAGCCACCCTTAACCTGACACCCCCGCGATTATCAACTTTCTTTGAAAATTTACAAGTCCCAAACTAGAAATCTTTTGGCGTTGCAAATTGACATACGTGTTACTCTAATAATCAGAATGTATAAAAAAATATTGCATCCTGATCGAGGTTGCGGAAGCCACCCTTAACCTGACACCACCGCGATTATTAATTCTCTTCAAAAAATCACAAGTCCCAAACTAAAAATCTTTTGGCGTTGCATTCCGACGTACGTGTTACTCTGATGATTAGGATGTATAAAAAAATATTGCATCCTGATCAAGGTTGCGGAAGCCACCCTTAACCTGACACCCCCGCAATTATTAACTTTCTTTGAAAAATTACAAGTCCCAAACTAGGGATCTTTCGGAGTTGCAAATCGACGGACGTGTTACATTGATGATCAGAATGTATGAAAAAAATATCGCATCTCGATCGAGGTTGCGGAAGCCACCCTTAACCTGACACCCCCGCGATTGTTAATTTTTTTCAAAGAATCACAAGTCCCAAACTAGGGATCTTTCGGCGTTGCAAATCGACGGACGTGTTACTTTGATGATCAGAATGTATGAAAAAAATATCGCATCCCGATCGAGGTTGCGGAAGCCACCCTTAACCTGACACCCCCGCGATTAATAACTTTCTTTGAAAAATTACAAGTCCGAAACGAAAAATTTTTCGGCGTCGCAAATCGACGTACGTGTTACTCTGATGTTCAGAATGAATGAAAAAAATATTTCATATCGATCGAGGTTACGGAAGCCACCCTTAACCTGACACCCCCGCGATTATTACTTTTCTTCAAAAAATCACAAGTCCCAAACTAGAAATCTTTCGGCATTGCAATTCGACGTACGTGTTACTCTAATGATCAAAAGGTATGAAAAAAATATCGCATCCCGATCGAGGTTGCGGAAGCCACCCTTAACCTGACACCCCCGCGATTAATAACTTTCTTTGAAAAATTACAAGTCCCAAACTAGGAATTTCTCGGCGTTGCAAATCAACGGACGTGTTACTTTGATGATTAGAATGTATGAAAAGGATATCGCATTCCGTTTGAGGTTGCGGAAGCCACCCTTAACCTGACACCCCCGCGATCAATAACTTTCTTTGAAAAATTACAAGTCCCAAACTAGGAATTTCTCGGCGTTGCAAATCGACGGACGTGTTACTTTGATGATCAGAGAGTATGAAAAGGATATTGCATCCTGATCAAGTTCGCGAAAGCCACCCCCAACCTGACACCCCCGCGAATATCTATTTTCTTCAAAAAATCACAAGTCCCAAACTAGAGATCTTTCGGCGTTGTAAATCGACTTACGTGTTACTCTGAAAATCAGAATGTATGGAAGAATATTGCATCTTGATCGAGGTTGCGGAAGCCACCCTTAACCTGACACCCCCGCGATTATTACTTTTCTTCAAAAAATCACAAGTCCCAAACTAAGAAACTCTCGGCATTGCAAATCGACGTACGTGTTACTCTGATGATTGGAATGTATGAAGAGAATATTGCATCCCGATCAATGTTGCGGAAGCCACCCTTGACCTGACACCCCCGCGATTATCAATTTTCTTTGAAAAATTACAAGTCCCAAACTAAAGATCTCTTGTTGTTGCAAATTGACGTACGTGTTACTCTGATGATCAAAATGTATGAAAAGAATATTGCATTCCGATCGAGGTTGCGAAAGCCACCCTTAACCTGACACCCCCGCGATCAATAACTTTCTTTGAAAAATTACAAGTCCCAAACTAGGAATTTCTCGGCGTTGCAAATCGACGGACGTGTTACTTTGATGATCAGAGAGTATGAAAAGGATATTGCATCCTGATCAAGTTCGCGGAAGCCACCCCCAACCTGACACCCCCGCGAATATCTATTTTCTTCAAAAAATCACAAGTCCCAAACTAGAGATCTTTCGGCGTTGTAAATCGACTTACGTGTTACTCTGAGAATCAGAATGTATGGAAAAATATTGCATCTCGATCGAGGTTGCGGAAGCCACCCTTAACCTGACACCCCCGCGATTATTACTTTTCTTCAAAAAATCACAAGTCCCAAACTAAGAAACTCTTGGCATTGCAAATCGACGTACGTGTTACTCTGATGATTGGAATGTATGAAGAGGATATTGCATCCCGATAAATGTTGCGGAAGCCACCCTTAACCTGACACTCCCGCGATTATTACTTTTCTTCAAAAAATCACAAGTCCCAAACTAAGAAACTCTCGGCATTGCAAATCGACGTACGTGTTACTCTGATGATTGGAATGTATGAAAAGAATATTGCATCCCGATCAATGTTGCGAAAGCCACCCTTAACCTGACACCCCCGCGATTATTGATTTTCTTCAAAAAATTACAAGTCCCAACCTAGAAATCTTTCGGCGTCGATTTCGACGTACGTGTTACTCTGATAATCAGGATGTATGAAAAAATATCGCATCTCGATCGAGGTCGCGGAAGCCACCCTTAACCTGACACCCCCGCGATTATTAACTTCTTTTGAAAAATTACAAGTCCCAAACTAGGAATTTCTCGGCGTTGCAAATCGACGTACGTTTTCAACTGATGATCAAAAAGTATGAAAAAAATATCGCATCCCGATCGAGGTTGCGGAAGCCACCCTTAACCTGACACCCTCGCGATTATTAACTTTCTTTGAAAAATTACAAGTTCGAAACTAAAAGACTTTTGGCGTTGCAAATCGACGTACGTGTTACTCTGATAATCAGGATGTATGAAAAAATATTGCATCTCGATCGAGGTTGCGGAAGCCACCCTTAACCGGACACCCCCGCGATTATTAACTTTCTTTGAAAAATTACAAGTCCCAAACTAGAAATTTCTCGGCGTTGCAAATCGACGGACGTGTTACTTTGATGATCAGAGAGTATGAAAAGGATATTGCATCCTGATCAAGTTCGCGGAAGCCACCCCAAACCTGACACCCCCGCGAATATCTATTTTCTTCAAAAAATCACAAGTCCCAAACTAGAGATCTTTCGGCGTTGTAAATCGACTTACGTGTTACTCTGAGAATCAGAATGTATGGAAAAATATTGCATCTCGATCGAGGTTGCGGAAGCCACCCTTAACCTGACACCCCCGCGATTATTAACTTTCTTTGAAAAATTACAAGTCCCAAACTAGAAATTTCTCGGCGTTGCAAATCGACGGACGTGTTACTTTGATGATCAGAGAGTATGAAAAGGATATTGCATCCTGATCGAGTTCGCGGAAGCCACCCCCAACCTGACACCCCCGCGATTATTAATTTTTTCAAAAAATCACAAGTCCCAAACTAGGGATCTTTCGGCATTGTCAATCGACTTACGTGTTACTCTGAAAATCAGAATGTATGGAAAAATATTGCATCTCGATCGAGGTTGCGGAAGCCACCCTTAACCTGACACCCCCGCGATTATTACTTTTCTTCAAAAAATCACAAGTCCCAAACTAAAAAACTCTATGCATTGCAAATCGACGTACGTGTTACTCTGATGATTGGAATGTATGGAGAGAATATTGCATCCCGATCAATGTTGCGAAAGCCACCCTTAACCTGACACCCCCACGATTATCAACTTTCTTTGAAAATTTACAAGTCCCAAACTAGAAATATTTTGGCGTTGCAAATTGACATACGTGTTACTCTAATATTCAGAATGTATAAAAAAAATATTGCATCCCGATCGAGGTTGCGGAAGCCACCCTTAACCTGACACCACCGCGATTATTAATTCTCTTCAAAAAATCACAAGTCCCAAACTGAAAATCTTTTGGCGTTGCATTCCGACGTACGTGTTACTCTGATGATTAGGATGTATAAAAGAATATTGCATCCTGATCAAGGTTGCGGCAGCCACCCTTACCTGACACCCCCGCAATTATTAACTTTCTTTGAAAAATTACAAGTCCCAAACTAGGGATCTTTTGGCGTTGCAAATCGACGGACGTGTTACATTGATGATCAGAATGTATGAAAAAAATATCGCATCTCGATCGAGGTTGCGGAAGCCACCCTTAACCTGACACCCCCGCGATTGTTAATTTTTTTCAAAGAATCACAAGTCCCAAACTAGGGATCTTTCGGCGTTGCAAATCGACGGACGTGTTACTTTGATGATCAGAATGTATGAAAAAAATATCGCATCCCGATCGAGGTTGCGGAAGCCACCCTTAACCTGACACCCCCACGATTAATAACTTTCTTTGAAAAATTACAAGTCCGAAACGAGAAATTTTTCGGCGTCGCAAATTGACGTACGTGTTACTCTGATAATCAGAATGAATGAAAAAAATATTTCATATCGATCGAGGTTACGGAAGCCACCCTTAACCTGACACCCCCGCGATTATTACTTTTCTTCAAAAAATCACAAGTCCCAAACTAGAAATCTTTCGGCATTGCAATTCGACGTACGTGTTACTCTAATGATCAAAAGGTATGAAAAAAATATCGCATCCTGATCGAGGTTGCGGAAGCCACCCTTAACCTGACACCCCCGCGATTAATAACTTTCTTTGAAAAATTACAAGTCCCAAACTAGGAATTTCTCGGCGTTGCAAATCAACGGACGTGTTAGTTTGATGATTAGAATGTATGAAAAGGATATCGCATTCCGTTTGAGGTTGCGGAAGCCACCCCCAACCTGACACCCCCGCGATTATTAATTTTCTTCAAAAAATCACAAGTCCCAAACTAGGGATCTTTCGGCGTTGTAAATCGACTCACGTGTTACTCTGAAAATCAGAATGTATGGAAAAATATTGCATCTCGATCGAGGTTGCGGAAGCCACCCTTAACCTGACACCACCGCGATTATCAATTTTCTTTGAAAAATTACAAGTCCCAAACTAAAGATCTCTTATGTTGCAAATTGACGTACGTGTCACTTTGATGATCAGAGAGTATGAAAAGGATATTGCATCCTGATCAAGTTCGCGGAAGCCACCCCCAACCTGACACCCCCGCGAATATCTATTTTCTTCAAAAAATCACAAGTCCCAAACTAGAGATCTTTCGGCGTTGTAAATCGACTTACGTGTTACTCTGAGAATCAGAATGTATGGAAAAATATTGCATCTCGATCGAGGTTGCGGAAGCCACCCTTAACCTGACACCCCCGCGGTTATTAACTTTCTTTGAAAAATTACAAGTCCCAAACTAGAAATTTCTCGGCGTTGCAAATCGACGGACGTGTTACTTTGATGATCAGAGAGTATGAAAAGGATATTGCATCCTGATCGAGTTCGCGGAAGCCACCCCCAACCTGACACCCCCGCGATTATTAATTTTCTTCAAAAAATCACAAGTCCCAAACTAGGGATCTTTTGGCGTTGTGAATCGACTGACGTGTTACTTTAAGAATCAAAATGTATGGGAAAATGATGCATCTCGATCTAGGTTGCGGAAGCCACCCTTAACCTGACACCCCCGCGATTGATAATTTTCTTTGAAAAATTACAAGTCCGAAACGAGAAATTTTTCGGCGTCGCAAATCGACGTACGTGTTACTCTGATGTCCAGAATGAATGAAAAAAATATTTCATATCGATCGAGGTTACGGAAGCCACCCTTAACCTGAAACCCCCGCGATTATTACTTTTCTTCAAAAAATCACAAGTCCCAAACTAGAAATTTCTCGGCGTTGCAAATCGACGGACGTGTTACTTTGATGATCAGAGAGTATGAAAAGGATATTGCATCCTGATCGAGTTCGCGGAAGCCACCCCCAACCTGACACCCCCGCGATTATTAATTTTCTTCAAAAAATCACAAGTCCCAAACTAGGGATCTTTCGGCGTTGTCAATCGACTTACGTGTTACTCTGAAAATCAAAATGTATGAAAAAATATTGCATCTCGATCGAGGTTGCGGAAGCCACCCTTAACCTGACACCCCCTTGATTATTACTTTTCTTCAAAAAATCACAAGTCCCAAACTAAAAAACTCTCGGCATTGCAAATCGACGTACGTGTTACTCTGATGATTGGAATGTATGAAGAGAATATTGCATCCCGATCAATGTTGCGGAAGCCACCCTTAACCTGACACCCCCGCGATTATCAACTTTGTTTGAAAAATTACAAGTCCCAAACTAAGAATCTTTCGGCGTTGCATTTCGACGTACGTGTTACTCTGATGATAAGAATGTATGAAAGAAATATTGCATCCTGATCAAGGTCGCAGAAGCCACCCTTAACCCGACACCCTCGCAATTATTAACTTTCTTTGAAAAATTACATTCCCGAACTAGGGATCTTATGGCGTTGCAAATCGACGGACGTGTTACTCTGATGATCAAAATGTATGAAAAAAATATCGCATCCCGATCGAGGTTGCGGAAGCCACCCTTAACCTGACACCCCCACGATTAATAACTTTCTTTGAAAAATTACAAGTCCCAAACTAAAAAACTCTCGGCATTGCAAATCGACGTACGAGTTACTCTAATGATCAAAAGGTATGAAAAAAATATCGCATCCCAATCGAGGTTGCGGAAGCCACCCTTAACCTGACACCCCCGCGATTATTAATTTTCTTCAAAAAATCACAAGTCCCAAACTAGGGATCTTTTGGCGTTGTAAATCGACTGACGTGTTACTTTGAGAATCAAAATGTATGGAAAAATGATGCATCTCGATCTAGGTTGCGGAAGCCACCCTTAACCTGACACCCCCGCGATTGATAATTTTCTTTGAAAAATTACAAGTCCGAAACGAGAAATTTTTCGGCGTCGCAAATCGACGTACGTGTTACTCTGATGTCCAGAATGAATGAAAAAAATATTTCATATCGATCGAGGTTACGGAAGCCACCCTTAACCTGAAACCCCCGCGATTATTACTTTTCTTCAAAAAATCACAATTCCCAAACTAGGAATTTTTCGGCGTTGCAAATCGACGGACGTGTTACTTTAATGATGAGAATGTATGAAAAGGATATCGCATCCCGTTTGAGGTTGCGGAAGCCACCCCCAACCTGACACCCCCGCGATTATTAATTTTCTTCAAAAAATCACAAGTCCCAAACTGGGGATCTTTTGGCGTTGCAAATCGACGTTCGTGTTATTCTGATGATCAGAATAGATGAAAAAAATATTTCATCCCGATCAAAGTTGCGAAAGCCACCCTTAACCTGACACCCCCGCGATTATTAATTTTCTTCAAAAAATTACAAGTCCCAAACTAGAAATCTTTCGGCGTTGCATTCTGACGTACGTGTTACTCTGAGAATCAAAATGTATGGAAAAATGATGCATCTCGATCTAGGTTGCGGGAGCCACCCTTAACCTGAAACCCCCGCGATTATTACTTTTCTTCAAAAAATCACAAGTCCCAAACTAGAAATTTCTCGGCGTTGCAAATCGACGGACGTGTTACTTTGATGATCAGAGAGTATGAAAAGGATATTGCATCCTGATCGAGTTCGCGGAAGCCACCCCCAACCTGACACCCCCGCGATTATTAATTTTCTTCAAAAAATCACAAGTCCCAAACTAGGGATCTTTCGGCGTTGTCAATCGACTTACGTGTTACTCTGAAAATCAAAATGTATGAAAAAATATTGCATCTCGATCGAGGTTGCGGAAGCCACCCTTAACCTGACACCCCCTTGATTATTACTTTTCTTCAAAAAATCACAAGTCCCAAACTAAAAAACTCTCGGCATTGCAAATCGACGTACGTGTTACTCTGATGATTGGAATGTATGAAGAGAATATTGCATCCCGATCAATGTTGCGGAAGCCACCCTTAACCTGACACCCCCGCGATTATCAACTTTGTTTGAAAAATTACAAGTCCCAAACTAAGAATCTTTTGGCGTTGCATTTCGACGTACGTGTTACTCTGATGATAAGAATGTATGAAAGAAATATTGCATCCTGATCAAGGTCGCAGAAGCCACCCTTAACCCGACACCCTCGCAATTATTAACTTTCTTTGAAAAATTACATTCCCGAACTAGGGATCTTTCGGCGTTGCATTCTGACGTACGTGTTACTCTGAGAATCAAAATGTATGGAAAAATGATGCATCTCGATCTAGGTTGCGGGAGCCACCCTCAACCCGACACCCCCGCGATTGATAATTTTCTTTGAAAAATTACAAGTCTGAAACAAGAAGTTTTTCGGCGTCGCAAATCGACGTACGTGTTACTCTGATGTCCAGAATGAATGAAAAAAATATTTCATATCGATCGAGGTTACGGAAGCCACCCTTAACCTGAAACCCCCGCGATTATTACTTTTCTTCAAAAAATCACAAGTCCCAAACTAGGAATTTCTCGGCGTTGCAAATCGACGGACGTGTTACTTTGATGATTAGAATGTATGAAAAGGATATTGCATCCCGTTTGAGGTTGCGGAAGCCACCCCCAACCTGACACCCCCGCGATTATTAATTTTCTTCAAAAAATCACAAGTCCCAAACTAGGGATCTTTTGGCGTTGCAAATCGACGTTCGTGTTATTCTGATGATCAGAATAGATAAAAAAAATATTTCATCCCGATCATAGTTGCGGAAGCCACCCTTAACCTGACACCCCCACGATTAATAACTTTCTTTGAAAAATTACAAGTCCCAAACTAAAAAACTCTCGGCATTGCAAATCGACGTACGAGTTACTCTAATGATCAAAAGGTATGAAAAAAATATCGCATCCCAATCGAGGTTGCGGAAGCCACCCTTAACCTGACACCCCCGCGATTATTAATTTTCTTCAAAAAATCACAAGTCCCAAACTAGGGATCTTTTGGCGTTGTAAATCGACTGACGTGTTACTTTGAGAATCAAAATGTATGGAAAAATGATGCATCTCGATCTAGGTTGCGGAAGCCACCCTCAACCTGACACCCCCGCGATTGATAATTTTCTTTGAAAAATTACAAGTCCGAAACGAGAAATTTTTCGGCGTCGCAAATCGACGTACGTGTTACTCTGATGTCCAGAATGAATGAAAAAAATATTTCATATCGATCGAGGTTACGGAAGCCACCCTTAACCTGAAACCCCCGCGATTATTACTTTTCTTCAAAAAATCACAATTCCCAAACTAGGAATTTCTCGGCGTTGCAAATCGACGGACGTGTTACTTTAATGATGAGAATGTATGAAAAGGATATCGCATCCCGTTTGAGGTTGCGGAAGCCACCCCCAACCTGACACCCCCGCGATTATTAATTTTCTTCAAAAAATCACAAGTCCCAAACTGGGGATCTTTTGGCGTTGCAAATCGACGTTCGTGTTATTCTGATGATCAGAATAGATGAAAAAAATATTTCATCCCGATCAAAGTTGCGAAAGCCACCCTTAACCTGACACCCCCGCGATTATTAATTTTCTTCAAAAAATTACAAGTCCCAAACTAGAAATCTTTCGGCGTTGCATTCTGACGTACGTGTTACTCTGAGAATCAAAATGTATGGAAAAATGATGCATCTCGATCTAGGTTGCGGGAGCCACCCTTAACCCGACACCCCCGCGATTGATAATTTTCTTTGAAAAATTACAAGTCCGAAACAAGAAGTTTTTCGGCGTCGCAAATCGACGTACGTGTTACTCTGATGTCCAGAATGAATGAAAAAAATATTTCATATCGATCGAGGTTACGGAAGCCACCCTTAACCTGAAACCCCCGCGATTATTACTTTTCTTCAAAAAATCACAAGTCCCAAACTAAGAATTTCTCGGCGTTGCAAATCGACGGACGTGTTACTTTGATGATTAGAATGTATGAAAAGGATATTGCATCCCGTTTGAGGTTGCGGAAGCCACCCCCAACCTGACACCCCCGCGATTATTAATTTTCTTCAAAAAATCACAAGTCCCAAACTAGGGATCTTTTGGCGTTGCAAATCGACGTTCGTGTTATTCTGATGATCAGAATAGATAAAAAAAATATTTCATCCCGATCATAGTTGCGAAAGCCACCCTTAACCTGACACCCCCGCGATTATTAATTTTCTTCAAAAAATTACAAGTCCCAAACTAGAAATCTTTCGGCGTTGCATTCCGACGTACGTGTTACTCTGATAATCAGGATGTATGAAAAGATATTGCATCTCGATCAAGGTTGCGGAAGCCACCCTCAACCTGACACCCCCGCGATTATTAACTTTCTTTGAAATATTACAAGTCCCAAACTAAGAATCTCTTGTTGTTGCAAATTGACGTACGTGTTACTCTGATGATCAAAATGTATGAAAAAAATATTGCATCCCGATCGAGGTTGCGGAAGCCACCCTTCACCTGACACCCCCGCGATTAATAACTTTCTTTGAAAAATTACAAGTCCCAAACTAGGAATTTCTCGGCGTTGCAAATCGACGGACGTGTTACTTTGATGATCAGAGAGTATGAAAAGAATATTGCATCCTGATCGAGTTCGCGGAAGCCACCCCCGACCTGACACCCCCGCGAATATCTATTTACTTCAAAAAATCACAAGTCCCAAACTAGGGATCTTTCGGCGTTGTAAATCGACTTACGTGTTACTCTGAAAATCAGAATGTATGAAAAAATATTGCATCTCGATCGAGGTTGCGGAAGCCACCCTTAACCTGACACCCCCGCGATTATTACTTTTCTTCAAAAAATCACAAGTCCCAAACTAAAAATCTCTCGGCATTGCAAATCGACGTACGTGTTACTCTGATGATTGGAATGTATGAAAAAAATATTGCATCCTGATCAAGGTTGCGGAAGCCACCCTTAACCTGACACCCCCGCAATTATTAACTTTCTTTGAAAAATTACAAGTCCCAAACTAGAGATCTCTTGGCGTTGCAAATTGACGTACGTGTTACTTTGATAATCAGAATGTATGAAAGAATATTGCATCTCGATCGAGGTTGCGGAAGCCACCTTTAACCTGACACCCCCACGATTATTAACATTCTTTGAAAAATTACAAGTCCCAAACTAGGGATCTTTCGGCGTTGAAAATTGACGTACGTGTTACTCTGATGATTGGAATGTCTGGAGAGAATATTGCATCTTGATTGAGGTTGCGGAAGCCACCCTTAACCTGACACCCCCACGATTAATTATTTTCTTTGAAAAATTACAAGTCCCAAACTAAGAATTTCTCGGCGTCGCAAATCGACGGACGTGTTACTTTGATGATCAGAGAGTATGAAAAGGATATTGCATCCTGATCGAGTTCGCGGAAGCCACCCCCAACCTGACACCCCCGCGATTATTAATTTTCTTCAAAAAATCACAAGTCCCAAACTAGAAATCTTTTGGCGTTGCAAATCGACGGACGTGTTACTTTGATGATCACAATGTATGAAAAGGATATTGCATCCCGTTTGAGGTTGCGGAAGCCACCCCCAACCTGACACCCCCGCGATTGATAATTTTCTTCAAAAAATCACAAGTCCCAAACCAGGATTCTTTTGGCGTTGCATTCCGACGTACGTGTTACTCTAATGATCAGAATGTATGAAAAAAAAATTGCATTCCGATCAAGGTTGCGGAAGCCACCCTTAACCTGACACCCCCGCAATTAATAACTTACTTTGAAAAATTACAAGTCCTAAACTAGGAATCTCTTGGCGTTGCGAATCGACGTACGTGTTACTCTGATAATCAGAATGTATGGAAGAGAAATTGCATCTCGATCGAGGTTGCGGAAGCCACCCTTAACCTGACACCCCCGCGATTGATTATTTTCTTCAAGAAATCACAAGTCTCAAACTAAAGATCTTTAGGCGTTGCATTACGACGTACGTGTTACTTCAATGATCAGAATCTATAAAAAAAATATTGCATTCTGATCAAGGTAGCGGAAGCCACCCTTAACCTGAAACCCCCGCGATTATTAATTTTCTTCGAAAAATCACAAGTCCCAAACTAGATATCTTTCGGCATTGCGATTCGACGTACGTGTTACTCTAATGATCAGAATGTATGAAAAGGATATTTCATCCCGATCAAAGTTGCGAAAGCCACCCTTAACCAGACACCCCCGCGATTATTAACTTCTTTTGAAAAATTACAAGTCTCAAACTAGGAATTTCTCGGCGTTGCAAATCGACGTACGTTTTTAACCGATGATCAAAAAGTATGAAAAAAAAATCGCATTCCGATCGAGGTTGCGGAAGCCACCCTTAACCTGACACCCTCGCGATTATTAACTTTCTTTGAAAAATTACAAGTCCCAAACTAAAGATCTCTTGTTGTTGCAAATTGACGTACGTGTTACTCTGATGATCAAAATGTATGAAAAAAATATTGCTTCCCGATCGAGGTTGCGGAAGCCACCCTTAACCTGACACCCCCGCGATCAATAACTTTCTTTGAAAAATTACAAGTCCCAAACTAGGAATTTCTCGGCGGTGCAAATCGACGGACGTGTTACTTTGATGATCAGAGAGTATGAAAAGGATATTGCATCCTGATCAAGTTCGCGGAAGCCACCCCCAACCTGACACCCCCGCGAATATCTATTTTCTTCAAAAAATCACAAGTCCCAAACTAGAGATCTTTCGGCGTTGTAAATCGACTTACGTGTTACTCTGAGAATCAGAATGTATGGAAAAATATTGCATCTTGATCGAGGTTGCGGAAGCCACCCTTAACCTGACACCCCCGCGATTATTACTTTTCTTCAAAAAATCACAAGTCCCAAACTAAGAAGCTCTCGGCATTGCAAATCGACTCACGTGTTACTCTGATGATTGGAATGTATGAAGAGAATATTGCATCCCGATCAATGTTGCGGAAGCCACCCTTAACCTGACACCCCCGCGATTATCAATTTTTTTTGAAAAATTACAAGTCCCAAACTAAAGATCTCTTGTTGTTGCAAATTGACGTACGTGTTACTCTGATGATCAAAATGTATGAAAAGAATATTGCATCCCGATCGAGGTTGCGGAAGCCACCCTTAACCTGACACCCCCGCGATCAATAACTTTCTTTGAAAAATTACAAGTCCCAAACTAGGAATTTCTCGGCGTTGCAAATCGACGGACGTGTTACTTTGATGATCAGAGAGTATGAAAAGGATATTGCATCCTGATCAAGTTCGCGGAAGTCACCCCCAACCTGACACCCCCGCGAATATCTATTTTCTTCAAAAAATCACAAGTCCCAAACTAGAGATCTTTCGGCGTTGTAAATCGACTTACGTGTTACTCTGAGAATCAGAATGTATGGAAAAATATTGCATCTTAATCGAGGTTGCGGAAGCCACCCTTAACCTGAAACCCCCGCGATTATTAATTTTCTTCGAAAAATCACAAGTCCCAAACTAAGAAACTCTCGGCATTGCAAATCGACGTACGTGTTACTCTGATGATTGGAATGTATGAAGAGAATATTGCATCCCGATCAATGTTGCGGAAGCCACCCTTAACCTGACACCCCCGCGATTATTACTTTTCTTCAAAAAATCACAAGTCCCAAACTAAGAAACTCTCGGCATTGCAAATCGACGTACGTGTTACTCTGATGATTGAAATGTATGAAAAGAATATCGCATCCCGATCAATGTTGCGGAAGCCACCCTTAACCTGACACCCCCGCGATTATTAATTTTCTTCAAAAAATTACAAGTCCCAACCTAGAAATCTTTCGGCGTCGATTTCGACGTACGTGTTACTCTGATAATCAGGATGTATGGAAAAATATTGCATCTCGATCGAGGTTGCGGAAGCCACCCTTAACCTGACACCCCCGCGATTATTAACTTTCTTTGAAAAATTACAAGTCCCAAACTAGAAATTTCTCGGCGTTGCAAATCGACGGACGTGTTACTTTGATGATCAGAGAGTATGAAAAGGATATTGCATCCTGATCGAGTTCGCGGAAGCCACCCCCAACCTGACACCCCCGCGATTATTAATTTTCTCCAAAAAATCACAAGTCCCAAACTAGGGATCTTTCGGCGTTGTCAATCGACTTACGTGTTACTCTGAAAATCAGAATGTATGAAAAAATATTGCATCTCGATCGAAGTTGCGGAAGCCACCCTTAACCAGACACCCCCGCGATTATTACTTTTCTTCAAAAAATCACAAGTCCCAAACTAAAAAACTCTCGGCATTGCAAATCGACGTACGTGTTACTCTGATGATTGGAATGTATGAAGAGAATATTGCATCCCGATCAATGTTGCGGAAGCCACCCTTAACCTGACACCCCCGCGATTATCAACTTTGTTTGAAAAATTACAAGTCCCAAACTAAAAATCTTTTGGCGTTGCATTCCGACGTACGTGTTACTCTGATGATTAGAATGTATGAAAGAAATATTGCATCCTGATCAAGGTCGCGGAAGCCACCCTTAACCTGACACCCTCGCAATTATTAACTTTCTTTGAAAAATTACATTCCCAAACTAGGGATCTTTCGGCGTTGCAAATCGACGGACGTGTTACATTGATGATCAGAATGTATGAAAAAAATATTGCATCCCGATCAAGGTTGCGGAAGCCACCCTTAACCTGACACCCCCGCGATTAATAACTTTCTTTGAAAAATTACAAGTCCCAAACTAGGAATTTCTCGGCGTTGCAAATCGACGGACGTGTTACTTTGATGATCAGAGAGTATGAAAAGGATATTGCATCCTGATCAAGTTCGCGGAAGCCACCCCCAACCTGACACCCCCGCGATTAATAACTTTCTTTGAAAAATTACAAGTCCGAAACGAGAAATTTTTCGGCGTCGCAAATCGACGTACGTGTTACTCTGATGTCCAGAATGAATGAAAAGAATATTTCATATCGATCGAGGTAACGGAAGCCACCCTTAACCTGACACCCCCGCGATTATTACTTTTCTTCAAAAAATCACAAGTCCCAAACTAAAGATCTCTTGTTGTTGCAAATTGACGTACGTGTTACTCTGATGATCAAAATGTATGAAAAAAATATTGCTTCCCGATCGAGGTTGCGGAAGCCACCCTTAACCTGACACCCCCGCGATGATTAATTTTCTTCAAAAAATCACAAGTCCCAAACTAGGGATCTTTTGGCGTTGTAAATCGACTGACGTGTTACTCTGAGCATCAAAATGTATGGAAAAATGATGCATCTCGATCTAGGTTGCGGAAGCCACCCTTAACCTGACACCCCCGCGATTATTAATTTTCTTCAAAAAATCACAAGTCCCAAACTAGGGATCTTTTGGCGTTGCAAATCGACGTTCGTGTTATTCTGATGATCAGAATAGATAAAAAAAATATTTCATCCCGATCAAAGTTGCGAAAGCCACCCTTAACCTGACACCCCCGCGATTATTAATTTTCTTCAAAAAATTACAAGTCCCAACCTAGAGATCTTTCGGCGTTGTAAATCGACTTACGTGTTACTCTGAGAATCAGAATGTATGGAAAAATATTGCATCTTAATCGAGGTTGCGGAAGCCACCCTTAACCTGAAACCCCCGCGATTATTAATTTTCTTCGAAAAATCACAAGTCCCAAACTAAGAAACTCTCGGCATTGCAAATCGACGTACGTGTTACTCTGATGATTGGAATGTATGAAGAGAATATTGCATCCCGATCAATGTTGCGGAAGCCACCCTTAACCTGATACCCCCGCGATTATTACTTTTCTTCAAAAAATCACAAGTCCCAAACTAAGAAACTCTCGGCATTGCAAATCGACGTACGTGTTACTCTGATGATTGGAATGTATGGAAAGAATATTGCATCCCGATCAATGTTGCGGAAGCCACCCTTAACCTGACACCCCCGCGATTATTAATTTTCTTCAAAAAATTACAAGTCCCAACCTAGAAATTTTTCGGCGTCGCAAATCGACGTACGTGTTACTCTGATGTCCAGAATGAATGAAAAGAATATTTCATATCGATCGAGGTTACGGAAGCCACCCTTAACCTGACACCCCCGCGATTATTACTTTTCTTCAAAAAATCACAAGTCCCAAACTAGAAATCTCTCGGCATTGCAATTCGACGTACGAGTTACTCTAATGATCAAAAGGTATGAAAAAAATATCGCATCCCGATCGAGGTTGCGGAAGCCACCCTTAACCTGACACCCCCGCGATTATTAATTTTCTTCAAAAAATCACAAGTCCCAAACTAGGGATCTTTTGGCGTTGTAAATCGACTGACGTGTTACTCTGAGAATCAAAATGTATGGAAAAATGATGCATCTCGATCTAGGTTGCGGAAGCCACCCTTAACCTGACACCCCCGCGATTGATAATTTTCTTTGAAAAATTACAAGTCCGAAACGAGGAATTTTTCGGCGTCGCAAATCGACGTACGTGTTACTCTGATGTCCAGAATGAATGAAAAAAATATTTCATATCGATCGAGGTTACGGAAGCCACCCTTAACCTGAAACCCCCGCGATTATTACTTTTCTTCAAAAAATCACAAGTCCCAAACTAGAAATTTCTCGGCGTTGCAAATCGACGGACGTGTTACTTTGATGATTAGAATGTATGAAAAGGATATTGCATCCCGATCGAGGTTGCGGAAGCCACCCCCAACCTGACACCCCCGCGATTATTAATTTTCTTCAAAAAATCACAAGTCCCAAACTAGGGATCTTTTGGCGTTGCAAATCGACGTTCGTGTTATTCTGATGATCAGAATAGATAAAAAAAATATTTTATCCCGATCAAAGTTGCGAAAGCCACCCTTAACCTGACACCCCCGCGATTATTAATTTTCTTCAAAAAATTACAAGTCCCAAACTAGAAATCTTTCGGCGTTGCATTCCGACGTACGTGTTACTCTGATAATCAGGATGTATGAAAAGATATTGCATCTCGATCAAGGTTGCGGAAGCCACCCTTAACCTGACACCCCCGCGATTATTAACTTTCTTTGAAATATTACAAGTCCCAAACTAAAGATCTCTTGTTGTTGCAAATTGACGTACGTGTTACTCTGATGATCAAAATGTATGGAAAAAATATTGCATCCCGATCGAGGTTGCGGAAGCCACCCTTAACCTGACACCCCCGCGATTAATAACTTTCTTTGAAAAATTACAAGTCCCAAACTAGGAATTTCTCGGCGTTGCAAATCGACGGACGTGTTACTTTGATGATCAGAGAGTATGAAAAGAATATTGCATCCTGATCGAGTTCGCGGAAGCCACCCCCGACCTGACACCCCCGCGAATATATATTTACTTCAAAAAATCACAAGTCCCAAACTAGGGATCTTTTGGCGTTGTAAATCGACTGACGTGTTACTTTGAGAATCAAAATGTATGGAAAAATGATGCATCTCGATCTAGATTGCGGAAGCCACCCTTAACCTGACACCCCCGCGATTGATAATTTTCTTTGAAAAATCACAAGTCCCAAACTAAAAAACTCTCGGCATTGCAAATCGACGTACGAGTTACTCTAATGATCAAAAGGTATGAAAAAAATATCGCATCCCGATCGAGGTTGCGGAAGCCACCCTTAACCTGACACCCCCGCGATTATTAATTTTCTTCAAAAAATCACAAGTCCCAAACTAGGGATCTTTTGGCGTTGTAAATCGACTGACGTGTTACTTTGAGAATCAAAATGTATGGAAAAATGATGAATCTCGATCTAGGTTGCGGAAGCCACCCTTAACCTGACACCCCCGCGATTGATAATTTTCTTTGAAAAATTACAAGTCCGAAACGAGAAATTTTTCGGCGTCGCAAATCGACGTACGTGTTACTCTGATGTCCAGAATGAATGAAAAAAATATTTTATATCGATCGAGGTTACGGAAGCCACCCTTAACCTGAAACCCCCGCGATTATTACTTTTCTTCAAAAAATCACAAGTCCCAAACTAGGAATTTCTCGGCGTTGCAAATCGACGGACGTGTTACTTTGATGATGAGAATGTATGGAAAGGATATCGCATCCCGTTTGAGGTTGCGGAAGCCACCCCCAACCTGACACCCCCGCGATTATTAATTTTCTTCAAAAAATCACAAGTCCCAAACTAGGGATCTTTTGGCGTTGCAAATCGACGTTCGTGTTATTCTGATGATCAGAATAGATGAAAAAAATATTTCATCCCGATCAAAGTTGCGAAAGCCACCCTTAACCTGACACCCCCGCGATTATTAATTTTCTTCAAAAAATTACAAGTCCCAAACTAGAAATCTTTCGGCGTTGCATTCTGACGTACGTGTTACTCTGAGAATCAAAATGTATGGAAAAATGATGCATCTCGATCTAGGTTGCGAAAGCCACCCTTAACCTGACACCCCCGCGATTATTAATTTTCTTCAAAAAATTACAAGTCCCAAACTAGAAATCTTTCGGCGTTGCATTCCGACGTACGTGTTACTCTGATAATCAGGATGTATGAAAAGATATTGCATCTCGATCAAGGTTGCGGAAGCCACCCTCAACCTGACACCCCCGCGATTATTAACTTTCTTTGAAATATTACAAGTCCCAAACTAAAAATCTCTTGTTGTTGCAAATTGACGTACGTGTTACTCTGATGATCAAAATGTATGAAAAAAATATTGCATCCCGATCGAGGTTGCGGAAGCCACCCTTCACCTGACACCCCCGCGATAAATAACTTTCTTTGAAAAATTACAAGTCCCAAACTAGGAATTTCTCGGCGTTGCAAATCGACGGACGTGTTACTTTGATGATCAGAGAGTATGAAAAGAATATTGCATCCTGATCGAGTTCGCGGAAGCCACCCCCGACCTGACACCCCCGCGAATATCTATTTACTTCAAAAAATCACAAGTCCCAAACTAGGGATCTTTCGGCGTTGTAAATCGACTTACGTGTTACTCTGAAAATCAGAATGTATGAAAAAATATTGCATCTCGATCGAGGTTGCGGAAGCCACCCTTAACCTGACACCCCCGCGATTATTACTTTTCTTCAAAAAATCACAAGTCCCAAACTAGAAATCTCTCGGCATTGCAATTCGACGTACGAGTTACTCTAATGATCAAAAGGTATGAAAAAAATATCGCATCCCGATCGAGGTTGCGGAAGCCACCCTTAACCTGACACCCCCGCGATTATTAATTTTCTTCAAAAAATCACAAGTCCCAAACTAGGGATCTTTTGGCGTTGTAAATCGACTGACGTGTTACTCTGAGAATCAAAATGTATGGAAAAATGATGCATCTCGATCTAGGTTGCGGAAGCCACCCTTAACCTGACACCCCCGCGATTGATAATTTTCTTTGAAAAATTACAAGTCCGAAACGAGGAATTTTTCGGCGTCGCAAATCGACGTACGTGTTACTCTGATGTCCAGAATGAATGAAAAAAATATTTCATATCGATCGAGGTTACGGAAGCCACCCTTAACCTGAAACCCCCGCGATTATTACTTTTCTTCAAAAAATCACAAGTCCCAAACTAGAAATTTCTCGGCGTTGCAAATCGACGGACGTGTTACTTTGATGATTAGAATGTATGAAAAGGATATTGCATCCCGTTTGAGGTTGCGGAAGCCACCCCCAACCTGACACCCCCGCGATTATTAATTTTCTTCAAAAAATCACAAGTCCCAAACTAGGGATCTTTTGGCGTTGCAAATCGACGTTCGTGTTATTCTGATGATCAGAATAGATAAAAAAAATATTTCATCCCGATCAAAGTTGCGAAAGCCACCCTTAACCTGACACCCCCGCGATTATTAACTTTCTTTGAAATATTACAAGTCCCAAACTAAAGATCTCTTGTTGTTGCAAATTGACGTACGTGTTACTCTGATGATCAAAATGTATGAAAAAAATATTGCATCCCGATCGAGGTTGCGGAAGCCACCCTTAACCTGACACCCCCGCGATCAATAACTTTCTTTGAAAAATTACAAGTCCCAAACTAGGAATTTCTCGGCGTTGCAAATCGACGGACGTGTTACTTTGATGATCAGAGAGTATGAAAAGAATATTGCATCCTGATCGAGTTCGCGGAAGCCACCCCCGACCTGACACCCCCGCGAATATCTATTTACTTCAAAAAATCACAAGTCCCAAACTAAAGATCTCTTGTTGTTGCAAATTGACGTACGTGTTACTCTGATGATCAAAATGTATGAAAAAAATATTGCATCCCGATCGAGGTTGCGGAAGCCACCCTTAACCTGACACCCCCGCGATCAATAATTTTCTTTGAAAAATCACAAGTCCCAAACTAAAAAACTCTCGGCATTGCAAATCGACGTACGAGTTACTCTAATGATCAAAAGGTATGAAAAAAATATCGCATTCCGATCGAGGTTGCGGAAGCCACCCTTAACCTGACACCCCCGCGATTATTAATTTTCTTCAAAAAATCACAAGTCCCAAACTAGGGATCTTTTGGCGTTGTAAATCGACTGACGTGTTACTTTGAGAATCAAAATGTATGGAAAAATGATGCATCTCGATCTAGGTTGCGGAAGCCACCCTTAACCTGACACCCCCGCGATTGATAATTTTCTTTGAAAAATTACAAGTCCGAAACGAGAAATTTTTCGGCGTCGCGAATCGACGTACGTGTTACTCTGATGTCCAGAATGAATGAAAAAAATATTTTATATCGATCGAGGTTACGGAAGCCACCCTTAACCTGAAACCCCCGCGATTATTACTTTTCTTCAAAAAATCACAAGTCCCAAACTAGGAATTTTTCGGCGTTGCAAATCGACGGACGTGTTACTTTGATGATGAGAATGTATGGAAAGGATATCGCATCCCGTTTGAGGTTGCGGAAGCCACCCCCAACCTGACACCCCCGCGATTATTAATTTTCTTCAAAAAATCACAAGTCCCAAACTAGGGATCTTTTGGCGTTGCAAATCGACGTTCGTGTTATTCTGATGATCAGGATGTATGAAAAGATATTGCATCTCGATCAAGGTTGCGGAAGCCACCCTTAACCTGACACCCCCGCGATTATTAACTTTCTTTGAAATATTACAAGTCCCAAACTAAAGATCTCTTGTTGTTGCAAATTGACGTACGTGTTACTCTGATGATCAAAATGTATGAAAAAAATATTGCATCCCGATCGAGGTTGCGGAAGCCACCCTTAACCTGACACCCCCGCGATCAATAACTTTCTTTGAAAAATTACAAGTCCCAAACTAGGAATTTCTCGGCGTTGCAAATCGACGGACGTGTTACTTTGATGATCAGAGAGTATGAAAAGAATATTGCATCCTGATCGAGTTCGCGGAAGCCACCCCCGACCTGACACCCCCGCGAATATCTATTTACTTCAAAAAATCACAAGTCCCAAACTAGGGATCTTTTGGCGTTGTAAATCGACTGACGTGTTACTTTGAGAATCAAAATGTATGGAAAAATGATGCATCTCGATCTAGGTTGCGGAAGCCACCCTTAACCTGACACCCCCGCGATTGATAATTTTCTTTGAAAAATCACAAGTCCCAAACTAAAAAACTCTCGGCATTGCAAATCGACGTACGAGTTACTCTAATGATCAAAAGGTATGAAAAAAATATCGCATTCCGATCGAGGTTGCGGAAGCCACCCTTAACCTGACACCCCCGCGATTATTAATTTTCTTCAAAAAATCACAAGTCCCAAACTAGGGATCTTTTGGCGTTGTAAATCGACTGACGTGTTACTTTGAGAATCAAAATGTATGGAAAAATGATGCATCTCGATCTAGGTTGCGGAAGCCACCCTTAACCTGACACCCCCGCGATTGATAATTTTCTTTGAAAAATTACAAGTCCGAAACGAGAAATTTTTCGGCGTCGCGAATCGACGTACGTGTTACTCTGATGTCCAGAATGAATGAAAAGAATATTTTATATCGATCGAGGTTACGGAAGCCACCCTTAACCTGAAACCCCCGCGATTATTACTTTTCTTCAAAAAATCACAAGTCCCAAACTAGGAATTTTTCGGCGTTGCAAATCGACGGACGTGTTACTTTGATGATGAGAATGTATGGAAAGGATATCGCATCCCGTTTGAGGTTGCGGAAGCCACCCCCAACCTGACACCCCCGCGATTATTAATTTTCTTCAAAAAATCACAAGTCCCAAACTAGGGATCTTTTGGCGTTGCAAATCGACGTTCGTGTTATTCTGATGATCAGGATGTATGAAAAGATATTGCATCTCGATCAAGGTTGCGGAAGCCACCCTTAACCTGACACCCCCGCGATTATTAACTTTCTTTGAAATATTACAAGTCCCAAACTAAAGATCTCTTGTTGTTGCAAATTGACGTACGTGTTACTCTGATGATCAAAATGTATGAAAAAAATATTGCATCCCGATCGAGGTTGCGGAAGCCACCCTTAACCTGACACCCCCGCGATCAATAACTTTCTTTGAAAAATTACAAGTCCCAAACTAGGAATTTCTCGGCGTTGCAAATCGACGGACGTGTTACTTTGATGATCAGAGAGTATGAAAAGAATATTGCATCCTGATCGAGTTCGCGGAAGCCACCCCCGACCTGACACCCCCGCGAATATCTATTTACTTCAAAAAATCACAAGTCCCAAACTAGGGATCTTTTGGCGTTGTAAATCGACTGACGTGTTACTTTGAGAATCAAAATGTATGGAAAAATGATGCATCTCGATCTAGGTTGCGGAAGCCACCCTTAACCTGACACCCCCGCGATTGATAATTTTCTTTGAAAAATCACAAGTCCCAAACTAAAAAACTCTCGGCATTGCAAATCGACGTACGAGTTACTCTAATGATCAAAAGGTATGAAAAAAATATCGCATTCCGATCGAGGTTGCGGAAGCCACCCTTAACCTGACACCCCCGCGATTATTAATTTTCTTCAAAAAATCACAAGTCCCAAACTAGGGATCTTTTGGCGTTGTAAATCGACTGACGTGTTACTTTGAGAATCAAAATGTATGGAAAAATGATGCATCTCGATCTAGGTTGCGGAAGCCACCCTTAACCTGACACCCCCGCGATTGATAATTTTCTTTGAAAAATTACAAGTCCGAAACGAGAAATTTTTCGGCGTCGCGAATCGACGTACGTGTTACTCTGATGTCCAGAATGAATGAAAAAAAAATTTTATATCGATCGAGGTTACGGAAGCCACCCTTAACCTGAAACCCCCGCGATTATTACTTTTCTTCAAAAAATCACAAGTCCCAAACTAGGAATTTCTCGGCGTTGCAAATCGACGGACGTGTTACTTTGATGATGAGAATGTATGGAAAGGATATCGCATCCCGTTTGAGGTTGCGGAAGCCACCCCCAACCTGACACTCCCGCGATTATTAATTTTCTTCAAAAAATCACAAGTCCCAAACTAGGGATCTTTTGGCGTTGCAAATCGACGTTCGTGTTATTCTGATGATCAGAATAGATGAAAAAAATATTTCATCCCGATCAAAGTTGCGAAAGCCACCCTTAACCTGACACCCCCGCGATTATTAATTTTCTTCAAAAAATTACAAGTCCCAAACTAGAAATCTTTCGGCGTTGCATTCTGACGTACGTGTTACTCTGAGAATCAAAATGTATGGAAAAATGATGCATCTCGATCTAGGTTGCGAAAGCCACCCTTAACCTGACACCCCCGCGATTATTAATTTTCTTCAAAAAATTACAAGTCCCAAACTAGAAATCTTTCGGCGTTGCATTCCGACGTACGTGTTACTCTGATAATCAGGATGTATGAAAAGATATTGCATCTCGATCAAGGTTGCGGAAGCCACCCTCAACCTGACACCCCCGCGATTATTAACTTTCTTTGAAATATTACAAGTCCCAAACTAAAAATCTCTTGTTGTTGCAAATTGACGTACGTGTTACTCTGATGATCAAAATGTATGAAAAAAATATTGCATCCCGATCGAGGTTGCGGAAGCCACCCTTCACCTGACACCCCCGCGATTAATAACTTTCTTTGAAAAATTACAAGTCCCAAACTAGGAATTTCTCGGCGTTGCAAATCGACGGACGTGTTACTTTGATGATCAGAGAGTATGAAAAGAATATTGCATCCTGATCGAGTTCGCGGAAGCCACCCCCGACCTGACACCCCCGCGAATATCTATTTACTTCAAAAAATCACAAGTCCCAAACTAGGGATCTTTCGGCGTTGTAAATCGACTTACGTGTTACTCTGAAAATCAGAATGTATGAAAAAATATTGCATCTCGATCGAGGTTGCGGAAGCCACCCTTAACCTGACACCCCCGCGATTATTACTTTTCTTCAAAAAATCACAAGTCCCAAACTAAAAAACTCTCGGCATTGCAAATCGACGTACGTGTTACTCTGATGATTGGAATGTATGAAAAAAATATTGCATCCTGATCAAGGTTGCGGAAGCCACCCTTAACCTGACACCCCCGCAATTATTAACTTTCTTTGAAAAATTACAAGTCCCAAACTAGAGATCTCTTGGTGTTGCAAATTGACGTACGTGTTACTTTGATAATCAGAATGTATGAAAGAATATTGCATCTCGATCGAGGTTGCGGAAGCCACCTTTAACCTGACACC
Organism: Athalia rosae; assembly: GCF_917208135.1. NCBI lineage: Eukaryota > Metazoa > Arthropoda > Insecta > Hymenoptera > Athaliidae > Athalia > Athalia rosae. The sequence goes on from NC_064028.1 coordinate 12,092,801, forward strand.
CCCACGATTATTAACATTCTTTGAAAAATTACAAGTCCCAAACTAGGGATCTCTCGGCGTTGAAAATTGACGTACGTGTTACTCTGATGATTGGAATGTATGAAAAAAATATTGCATCCTGATCAAGGTTGCGGAAGCCACCCTTAACCTGACACCCCCGCGATTAATTATTTTCTTTGAAAAATTACGAGTCCCAAACTAAGAATTTCTCGGCGTCGCAAATCGACGGACGTGTTACTTTGATGATCAGAGAGTATGAAAAGGATATTGCATCCTGATCGAGTTCGCGGAAGCCACCCCCAACCTGACACCCCCGCGATTATTAATTTTCTTCAAAAAATCACAAGTCCCAAACTAGAAATCTTTTGGCGTTGCAAATCGACGGACGTGTTACTTTGATGATCACAATGTATGAAAAGGATATTGCATCCCGTTTGAGGTTGCGGAAGCCACCCCCAACCTGACACCCCCGCGATTGATAATTTTCTTCAAAAAATCACAAGTCCCAAACCAGGATTCTTTTGGCGTTGCATTCCGACGTACGTGTTACTCTAATGATCAGAATGTATGAAAAAAAAATTGCATTCCGATCAAGGTTGCGGAAGCCACCCTTAACCTGACACCCCCGCAATTAATAACTTACTTTGAAAAATTACAAGTCCCAAACTAGGAATCTCTTGGCGTTGCGAATCGACGTACGTGTTACTCTGATAATCAGAATGTATGGAAGAGAGATTGCATCTCGATCGAGGTTGCGGAAGCCACCCTTAACCTGACACCCCCGCGATTGATTATTTTCTTCAAGAAATCACAAGTCTCAAACTAAAAATCTTTAGGCGTTGCATTACGACGTACGTGTTACTTCAATGATCAGAATCTATGAAAAAAATATTGCATTCTGATCAAGGTAGCGGAAGCCACCCTTAACCTGAAACCCCCGCGATTATTAATTTTCTTCGAAAAATCACAAGTCCCAAACTAGATATCTTTCGGCATTGCGATTCGACGTACGTGTTACTCTAATGATCAGAATGTATGAAAAGGATATTTCATCGCGATCAAAGTTGCGAAAGCCACCCTTAACCAGACACCCCCGCGATTATTAACTTCTTTTGAAAAATTACAAGTCTCAAACTAGGAATTTCTCGGCGTTGCAAATCGACGTACGTTTTCAACCGATGATCAAAAAGTATGAAAAAAAAATCGCATCCCGATCGAGGTTGCGGAAGCCACCCTTAACCTGACACCCTCGCGATTATTAACTTTCTTTGAAAAATTACAAGTCCCAAACTAAAGATCTCTTGTTGTTGCAAATTGACGTACGTGTTACTCTGATGATCAAAATGTATGAAAAAAATATTGCATCCCGATCGAGGTTGCGGAAGCCACCCTTAACCTGACACCCCCGCGATCAATAACTTTCTTTGAAAAATTACAAGTCCCAAACTAGGAATTTCTCGGCGTTGCAAATCGACGGACGTGTTACTTTGATGATCAGAGAGTATGAAAAGGATATTGCATCCTGATCAAGTTCGCGGAAGCCACCCCCGACCTGACACCCCCGCGAATATCTATTTTCTTCAAAAAATCACAAGTCCCAAACTAGAGATCTTTCGGCGTTGTAAATCGACTTACGTGTTACTCTGAAAATCAGAATGTATGGAAAAATATTGCATCTTGATCGAGGTTGCGGAAGCCACCCTTAACCTGACACCCCCGCGATTATTACTTTTCTTCAAAAAATCACAAGTCCCAAACTAAGAAACTCTCGGCATTGCAAATCGACGTACGTGTTACTCTGATGATTGGAATGTATGAAGAGAATATTGCATCCCGATCAATGTTGCGGAAGCCACCCTTAACCTGACACCCCCGCGATTATCAATTTTCTTTGAAAAATTACAAGTCCCAAACTAAAGATCTCTTGTTGTTGCAAATTGACGTACGTGTTACTCTGATGATCAAAATGTATGAAAAGAATATTGCATCCCGATCGAGGTTGCGGAAGCCACCCTTAACCTGACACCCCCGCGATCAATAACTTTCTTTGAAAAATTACAAGTCCCAAACTAGGAATTTCTCGGCGTTGCAAATCGACGGACGTGTTACTTTGATGATCAGAGAGTATGAAAAGGATATTGCATCCTGATCAAGTTCGCGGAAGTCACCCCCAACCTGACACCCCCGCGAATATCTATTTTCTTCAAAAAATCACAAGTCCCAAACTAGAGATCTTTCGGCGTTGTAAATCGACTTACGTGTTACTCTGAAAATCAGAATGTATGGAAAAATATTGCATCTTGATCGAGGTTGCGGAAGCCACCCTTAACCTGACACCCCCGCGATTATTACTTTTCTTCAAAAAATCACAAGTCCCAAACTAAGAAACTCTCGGCATTGCAAATCGACGTACGTGTTACTCTTATGATTGGAATGTATGAAGAGAATATTGCATCCCGATCAATGTTGCGGAAGCCACCCTTAACCTGACACCCCCGCGATTATCAATTTTCTTTGAAAAATTACAAGTCCCAAACTAAAGATCTCTTGTTGTTGCAAATTGACGTACGTGTTACTCTGATGATCAAAATGTATGAAAAGAATATTGCATCCCGATCGAGGTTGCGGAAGCCACCCTTAACCTGACACCCCCGCGATCAATAACTTTCTTTGAAAAATTACAAGTCCCAAACTAGGAATTTCTCGGCGTTGCATTCCGACGTACGTGTTACATTGATGATCAGAATGTATGAAAAAAATATTGCATCCCGATCAAGGTTGCGGAAGCCACCCTTAACCTGACACCCCCGCAATTAATAACTTACTTTGAAAAATTACAAGTCCCAAACTAGGAATCTCTTGGCGTTGCGAATCGACGTACGTGTTACTCTGATAATCAGAATGTATGGAAGAGAAATTGCATCTCGATCGAGGTTGCGGAAGCCACCCTTAACCTGACACCCCCGCGATTGATTATTTTCTTCAAGAAATCACAAGTCTCAAACTAGAAATCTTTAGGCGTTGCATTACGACGTACGTGTTACTTCAATGATCAGAATCTATGAAAAAAATATTGCATTCTGATCAAGGTAGCGGAAGCCACCCTTAACCTGAAACCCCCGCGATTATTAATTTTCTTCGAAAAATCACAAGTCCCAAACTAGATATCTTTCGGCATTGCGATTCGACGTACGTGTTACTCTAATGATCGGAATGTATGAAAAGGATATTTCATCGCGATCAAAGTTGCGAAAGCCACCCTTAACCAGACACCCCCGCGATTATTAACTTCTTTTGAAAAATTACAAGTCTCAAACTAGGAATTTCTCGGCGTTGCAAATCGACGTACGTTTTCAACCGATGATCAAAAAGTATGAAAAAAAAATCGCATCCCGATCGAGGTTGCGGAAGCCACCCTTAACCTGACACCCTCGCGATTATTAACTTTCTTTGAAAAATTACAAGTCCCAAACTAAAGATCTCTTGTTGTTGCAAATTGACGTACGTGTTACTCCGATGATCAAAATGTATGAAAAGATATTGCATCTCGATCAAGGTTGCGGAAGCCACCCTCAACCTGACACCCCCGCGATTATTAACTTTCTTTGAAATATTACAAGTCCCAAACTAAAAATCTCTTGTTGTTGCAAATTGACGTACGTGTTACTCTGATGATCAAAATGTATGAAAAAAATATTGCATCCCGATCGAGGTTGCGGAAGCCACCCTTCACCTGACACCCCCGCGATAAATAACTTTCTTTGAAAAATTACAAGTCCCAAACTAGGAATTTCTCGGCGTTGCAAATCGACGGACGTGTTACTTTGATGATCAGAGAGTATGAAAAGAATATTGCATCCTGATCGAGTTCGCGGAAGCCACCCCCGACCTGACACCCCCGCGAATATCTATTTACTTCAAAAAATCACAAGTCCCAAACTAGGGATCTTTCGGCGTTGTAAATCGACTTACGTGTTACTCTGAAAAGCAGAATGTATGAAAAAATATTGCATCTCGATCGAGGTTGCGGAAGCCACCCTTAACCTGACACCCCCGCGATTATTACTTTTCTTCAAAAAATCACAAGTCCCAAACTAGAAATTTCTCGGCATTGCAATTCGACGTACGAGTTACTCTAATGATCAAAAGGTATGAAAAAAATATCGCATCCCGATCGAGGTTGCGGAAGCCACCCTTAACCTGACACCCCCGCGATTATTAATTTTCTTCAAAAAATCACAAGTCCCAAACTAGGGATCTTTTGGCGTTGTAAATCGACTGACGTGTTACTCTGAGAATCAAAATGTATGGAAAAATGATGCATCTCGATCTAGGTTGCGGAAGCCACCCTTAACCTGACACCCCCGCGATTGATAATTTTCTTTGAAAAATTACAAGTCCGAAACGAGGAATTTTTCGGCGTCGCAAATCGACGTACGTGTTACTCTGATGTCCAGAATGAATGAAAAAAATATTTCATATCGATCGAGGTTACGAAAGCCACCCTTAACCTGAAACCCCCGCGATTATTACTTTTCTTCAAAAAATCACAAGTCCCAAACTAGAAATTTCTCGGCGTTGCAAATCGACGGACGTGTTACTTTGATGATTAGAATGTATGAAAAGGATATTGCATCCCGTTTGAGGTTGCGGAAGCCACCCCCAACCTGACACCCCCGCGATTATTAATTTTCTTCAAAAAATCACAAGTCCCAAACTAGGGATCTTTTGGCGTTGCAAATCGACGTTCGTGTTATTCTGATGATCAGAATAGATAAAAAAAATATTTTATCCCGATCAAAGTTGCGAAAGCCACCCTTAACCTGACACCCCCGCGATTATTAATTTTCTTCAAAAAATTACAAGTCCCAAACTAGAAATCTTTCGGCGTTGCATTCCGACGTACGTGTTACTCTGATAATCAGGATGTATGAAAAGATATTGCATCTCGATCAAGGTTGCGGAAGCCACCCTTAACCTGACACCCCCGCGATTATTAACTTTCTTTGAAATATTACAAGTCCCAAACTAAAGATCTCTTGTTGTTGCAAATTGACGTACGTGTTACTCTGATGATCAAAATGTATGAAAAAAATATTGCATCCCGATCGAGGTTGCGGAAGCCACTCTTAACCTGACACCCCCGCGATTAATAACTTTCTTTGAAAAATTACAAGTCCCAAACTAGGAATTTCTCGGCGTTGCAAATCGACGGACGTGTTACTTTGATGATCAGAGAGTATGAAAAGAATATTGCATCCTGATCGAGTTCGCGGAAGCCACCCCCGACCTGACACCCCCGCGAATATCTATTTACTTCAAAAAATCACAAGTCCCAAACTAGGGATCTTTTGGCGTTGTAAATCGACTGACGTGTTACTTTGAGAATCAAAATGTATGGAAAAATGATGCATCTCGATCTAGGTTGCGGAAGCCACCCTTAACCTGACACCCCCGCGATTGATAATTTTCTTTGAAAAATCACAAGTCCCAAACTAAAAAACTCTCGGCATTGCAAATCGACGTACGAGTTACTCTAATGATCGAAAGGTATGAAAAAAATATCGCATCCCGATCGAGGTTGCGGAAGCCACCCTTAACCTGACACCCCCGCGATTATTAATTTTCTTCAAAAAATCACAAGTCCCAAACCAGGGATCTTTTGGCGTTGTGAATCGACTGACGTGTTACTTTGAGAATCAAAATGTATGGAAAAATGATGCATCTCGATCTAGGTTGCGGAAGCCACCCTTAACCTGACACCCCCGCGATTGATAATTTTCTTTGAAAAATTACAAGTCCGAAACGAGAAATTTTTCGGCGTCGCAAATCGACGTACGTGTTACTCTGATGTCCAGAATGAATGAAAAAAATATTTTATATCGATCGAGGTTACGGAAGTCACCCTTAACCTGAAACCCCCGCGATTATTACTTTTCTTCAAAAAATCACAAGTCCCAAACTAGAAATCTCTCGGCATTGCAATTCGACGTACGAGTTACTCTCATGATCAAAAGGTATGAAAAAAATATCGCATCCCGATCGAGGTTGCGGAAGCCACCCTTAACCTGACACCCCCGCGATTATTAATTTTCTTCAAAAAATCACAAGTCCCAAACTAGGGATCTTTTGGCGTTGCAAATCGACTGACGTGTTACTCTGAGAATCAAAATGTATGGAAAAATGATGCATCTCGATCTAGGTTGCGGAAGCCACCCTTAACCTGACACCCCCGCGATTGATAATTTTCTTTGAAAAATTACAAGTCCGAAACGAGGAATTTTTCGGCGTCGCAAATCGACGTACGTGTTACTCTGATGTCCAGAATGAATGAAAAAAATATTTCATATCGATCGAGGTTACGGAAGCCACCCTTAACCTGAAACCCCCGCGATTATTACTTTTCTTCAAAAAATCACAAGTCCCAAACTAGAAATTTCTCGGCGTTGCAAATCGACGGACGTGTTACTTTGATGATTAGAATGTATGAAAAGGATATTGCATCCCGTTTGAGGTTGCGGAAGCCACCCCCAACCTGACACCCCCGCGATTATTAATTTTCTTCAAAAAATCACAAGTCCCAAACTAGGGATCTTTTGGCGTTGCAAATCGACGTTCGTGTTATTCTGATGATCAGAATAAATAAAAAGAATATTTCATCCCGATCAAAGTTGCGAAAGCCACCCTTAACCTGACACCCCCGCGATTATTAATTTTCTTCAAAAAATTACAAGTCCCAAACTAGAAATCTTTCGGCGTTGCATTCCGACGTACGTGTTACTCTGATAATCAGGATGTATGGAAATATATTGCATCTCGATCAAGGTTGCGGAAGCCACCCTTAACCTGACACCCCCGCGATTATTAACTTTCTTTGAAATATTACAAGTCCCAAACTAAAGATCTCTTGTTGTTGCAAATTGACGTACGTGTTACTCTGATGATCAAAATGTATGAAAAAAATATTGCATCCCGATCGAGGTTGCGGAAGCCACCCTTAACCTGACACCCCCGCGATCAATAACTTTCTTTGAAAAATCACAAGTCCCAAAATAGGAATTTCTCGGCGTTGCAAATCGACGGACGTGTTACTTTGATGATCAGAGAGTATGAAAAGAATATTGCATCCTGATCGAGTTCGCGGAAGCCACCCCCGACCTGACACCCCCGCGAATATCTATTTACTTCAAAAAATCACAAGTCCCAAACTAGGGATCTTTTGGCGTTGTAAATCGACTGACGTGTTACTTTGAGAATCAAAATGTATGGAAAAATGATGCATCTCGATCTAGGTTGCGGAAGCCACCCTTAACATGACACCCCCGCGATTGATAATTTTCTTTGAAAAATCACAAGTCCCAAACTAAGAAAATTTCGGCATTGCAAATCGACGTGCGAGTTACTCTAATGATCAAAAGGTATGAAAAAAATATCGCATTCCGATCGAGGTTGCGGAAGCCACCCTTAAACTGACACCCCCGCGATTATTAATTTTCTTCAAAAAATCACAAGTCCCAAACTAGGCATCTTTTGGCGTTGTAAATCGACTGACGTGTTACTTTGAGAATCAAAATGTATGGAAAAATGATGCATCTCGATCTAGGTTGCGGAAGCCACCCTTAACCTGACACCCCCGCGATTGATAATTTTCTTTGAAAAATTACAAGTCCGAAACGAGAAATTTTTCGGCGTCGCGAATCGACGTACGTGTTACTCTGATGTCCAGAATGAATGAAAAAAATATTTTATATCGATCGAGGTTACGGAAGCCACCCTTAACCTGAAACCCCCGCGATTATTACTTTTCTTCAAAAAATCACAAGTCCCAAACTAGGAATTTCTCGGCGTTGCCAATCGACGGACGTGTTACTTTGATGATGAGAATGTATGGAAAGGATATCGCATCCCGTTTGAGGTTGCGGAAGCCACCCCCAACCTGACACCCCCGCGATTATTAATTTTCTTCAAAAAGCACAAGTCCCAAACTAGGGATCTTTTGGCGTTGCAAATCGACGTTCGTGTTATTCTGATGATCAGAATAGATGAAAAAAATATTTCATCCCGATCAAAGTTGCGAAAGCCACCCTTAACCTGACACCCCCGCGATTATTAATTTTCTTCAAAAAATTACAAGTCCCAAACTAGAAATCTTTCGGCGTTGCATTCTGACGTACGTGTTACTCTGAGAATCAAAATGTATGGAAAAATGATGCATCTCGATCTAGGTTGCGAAAGCCACCCTTAACCTGACACCCCCGCGATTATTAATTTTCTTCAAAAAATTACAAGTCCCAAACTAGAAATCTTTCGGCGTTGCATTCCGACGTACGTGTTACTCTGATAATCAGGATGTATGAAAAGATATTGCATCTCGATCAAGGTTGCGGAAGCCACCCTCAACCTGACACCCCCGCGATTATTAACTTTCTTTGAAATATTACAAGTCCCAAACTAAAAATCTCTTGTTGTTGCAAATTGACGTACGTGTTACTCTGATGATCAAAATGTATGAAAAAAATATTGCATCCCGATCGAGGTTGCGGAAGCCACCCTTCACCTGACACCCCCGCGATTAATAACTTTCTTTGAAAAATTACAAGTCCCAAACTAGGAATTTCTCGGCGTTGCAAATCGACGGACGTGTTACTTTGATGATCAGAGAGTATGAAAAGAATATTGCATCCTGATCGAGTTCGCGGAAGCCACCCCCGACCTGACACCCCCGCGAATATCTATTTACTTCAAAAAATCACAAGTCCCAAACTAGGGATCTTTCGGCGTTGTAAATCGACTTACGTGTTACTCTGAGAATCAGAATGTATGAAAAAATATTGCATCTCGATCGAGGTTGCGGAAGCCACCCTTAACCTGACACCCCCGCGATTATTACTTTTCTTCAAAAAATCACAAGTCCCAAACTAAAAAACTCTCGGCATTGCAAATCGACGTACGTGTTACTCTGATGATTGGAATGTATGAAAAAAATATTGCATCCTGATCAAGGTTGCGGAAGCCACCCTTAACCTGACACCCCCGCAATTATTAACTTTCTTTGAAAAATTACAAGTCCCAAACTAGAGATCTCTTGGTGTTGCAAATTGACGTACGTGTTACTTTGATAATCAGAATGTATGAAAGAATATTGCATCTCGATCGAGGTTGCGGAAGCCACCTTTAACCTGACACCCCCACGATTATTAACATTCTTTGAAAAATTACAAGTCCCAAACTAGGGATCTCTCGGCGTTGAAAATTGACGTACGTGTTACTCTGATGATTGGAATGTCTGGAGAGAATATTGCATCTTGATTGAGGTTGCGGAAGCCACCCTTAACCTGACACCCCCGCGATTAATTATTTTCTTTGAAAAATTACAAGTCCCAAACTAAGAATTTCTCGGCGTCGCAAATCGACGGACGTGTTACTTTGATGATCAGAGAGTATGAAAAGGATATTGCATCCTGATCGAGTTCGCGGAAGCCACCTCCAACCTGACACCCCCGCGATTATTAATTTTCTTCAAAAAATCACAAGTCCCAAACTAGAAATCTTTTGGCGTTGCAAATCGACGGACGTGTTACTTTGATGATCACAATGTATGAAAAGGATATTGCATCCCGTTTGAGGTTGCGGAAGCCACCCCCAACCTGACACCCCCGCGATTGATAATTTTCTTCAAAAAATCACAAGTCCCAAACCAGGATTCTTTTGGCGTTGCATTCCGACGTACGTGTTACTCTAATGATCAGAATGTATGAAAAAAAAATTGCATTCCGATCAAGGTTGCGGAAGCCACCCTTAACCTGACACCCCCGCAATTAATAACTTACTTTGAAAAATTACAAGTCCCAAACTAGGAATCTCTTGGCGTTGCGAATCGACGTACGTGTTACTCTGATAATCAGAATGTATGGAAGAGAAATTGCATCTCGATCGAGGTTGCGGAAGCCACCCTTAACCTGACACCCCCGCGATTGATTATTTTCTTCAAGAAATCACAAGTCTCAAACTAAAAATCTTTAGGCGTTGCATTACGACGTACGTGTTACTCCAATGATCAGAATCTATGAAAAAAATATTGCATTCTGATCAAGGTAGCGGAAGCCACCCTTAACCTGAAACCCCCGCGATTATTAATTTTCTTCGAAAAATCACAAGTCCCAAACTAGATATCTTTCGGCATTGCGATTCGACGTACGTGTTACTCTAATGATCAGAATGTATGAAAAGGATATTTCATCGCGATCAAAGTTGCGAAAGCCACCCTTAACCAGACACCCCCGCGATTATCAACTTCTTTTGAAAAATTACAAGTCTCAAACTAGGAATTTCTCGGCGTTGCAAATCGACGTACGTTTTCAACCGATGATCAAAAAGTATGAAAAAAAAATCGCATCCCGATCGAGGTTGCGGAAGCCACCCTTAACCTGACACCCTCGCGATTATTAACTTTCTTTGAAAAATTACAAGTCCCAAACTAAAGATCTCTTGTTGTTGCAAATTGACGTACGTGTTACTCTGATGATCAAAATGTATGAAAAAAATATTGCATCCCGATCGAGGTTGCGGAAGCCACCCTTAACCTGACACCCCCGCGATCAATAACTTTCTTTGAAAAATTACAAGTCCCAAACTAGGAATTTCTCGGCGTTGCAAATCGACGGACGTGTTACTTTGATGATCAGAGAGTATGAAAAGGATATTGCATCCTGATCAAGTTCGCGGAAGCCACCCCCGACCTGACACCCCCGCGAATATCTATTTTCTTCAAAAAATCACAAGTCCCAAACTAGAGATCTTTCGGCGTTGTAAATCGACTTACGTGTTACTCTGAAAATCAGAATGTATGGAAAAATATTGCATCTTGATCGAGGTTGCGGAAGCCACCCTTAACCTGACACCCCCGCGATTATTACTTTTCTTCAAAAAATCACAAGTCCCAAACTAAGAAACTCTCGGCATTGCAAATCGACGTACGTGTTACTCTGATGATTGGAATGTATGAAGAGAATATTGCATCCCGATCAATGTTGCGGAAGCCACCCTTAACCTGACACCCCCGCGATTATCAATTTTCTTTGAAAAATTACAAGTCCCAAACTAAAGATCTCTTGTTGTTGCAAATTGACGTACGTGTTACTCTGATGATCAAAATGTATGAAAAGAATATTGCATCCCGATCGAGGTTGCGGAAGCCACCCTTAACCTGACACCCCCGCGATCAATAACTTTCTTTGAAAAATTACAAGTCCCAAACTAGGAATTTCTCGGCGTTGCAAATCGACGGACGTGTTACTTTGATGATCAGAGAGTATGAAAAGGATATTGCATCCTGATCAAGTTCGCGGAAGTCACCCCCAACCTGACACCCCCGCGAATATCTATTTTCTTCAAAAAATCACAAGTCCCAAACTAGAGATCTTTCGGCGTTGTAAATCGACTTACGTGTTACTCTGAAAATCAGAATGTATGGAAAAATATTGCATCTTGATCGAGGTTGCGGAAGCCACCCTTAACCTGACACCCCCGCGATTATTACTTTTCTTCAAAAAATCACAAGTCCCAAACTAAAGAACTCTCGGCATTGCAAATCGACGTACGTGTTACTCTTATGATTGGAATGTATGAAGAGAATATTGCATCCCGATCAATGTTGCGGAAGCCACCCTTAACCTGACACCCCCGCGATTATCAATTTTCTTTGAAAAATTACAAGTCCCAAACTAAAGATCTCTTGTTGTTGCAAATTGACGTACGTGTTACTCTGATGATCAAAATGTATGAAAAGATCATTGCATCCCGATCGAGGTTGCGGAAGCCACCCTTAACCTGACACCCCCGCGATCAATAACTTTCTTTGAAAAATTACAAGTCCCAAACTAGGAATTTCTCGGCGTTGCATTCCGACGTACGTGTTACATTGATGATCAGAATGTATGAAAAAAATATTGCATCCCGATCAAGGTTGCGGAAGCCACCCTTAACCTGACACCCCCGCAATTAATAACTTACTTTGAAAAATTACAAGTCCCAAACTAGGAATCTCTTGGCGTTGCGAATCGACGTACGTGTTACTCTGATAATCAGAATGTATGGAAGAGAAATTGCATCTCGATCGAGGTTGCGGAAGCCACCCTTAACCTGACACCCCCGCGATTGATTATTTTCTTCAAGAAATCACAAGTCTCAAACTAAAAATCTTTAGGCGTTGCATTACGACGTACGTGTTACTTCAATGATCAGAATCTATGAAAAAAATATTGCATTCTGATCAAGGTAGCGGAAGCCACCCTTAACCTGAAACCCCCGCGATTATTAATTTTCTTCGAAAAATCACAAGTCCCAAACTAGATATCTTTCGGCATTGCGATTCGACGTACGTGTTACTCTAATGATCAGAATGTATGAAAAGGATATTTCATCGCGATCAAAGTGGCGAAAGCCACCCTTAACCAGACACCCCCGCGATTATTAACTTCTTTTGAAAAATTACAAGTCTCAAACTAGGAATTTCTCGGCGTTGCAAATCGACGTACGTTTTCAACCGATGATCAAAAAGTATGAAAAAAAATCGCATCCCGATCGAGGTAGCGGAAGCCACCCTTAACCTGACACCCTCGCGATTATTAACTTTCTTTGAAAAATTACAAGTCCCAAACTAAAGATCTCTTGTTGTTGCAAATTGACGTACGTGTTACTCTGATGATCAAAATGTATGAAAAAAATATTGCATCCCGATCGAGGTTGCGGAAGCCACCCTTAACCTGACACCCCCGCGATCAATAACTTTCTTTGAAAAATTACAAGTCCCAAACTAGGAATTTCTCGGCGTTGCAAATCGACGGACGTGTTACTTTGATGATCAGAGAGTATGAAAAAAATATTGCATCCTGATCAAGTTCGCGGAAGCCACCCCCGACCTGACACCCCCGCGAATATCTATTTTCTTCAAAAAATCACAAGTCCCAAACTAGAGATCTTTCGGCGTTGTAAATCGACTTACGTGTTACTCTGAAAATCAGAATGTATGGAAAAATATTGCATCTTGATCGAGGTTGCGGAAGCCACCCTTAACCTGACACCCCCGCGATTATTACTTTTCTTCAAAAAATCACAAGTCCCAAACTAAGAAACTCTCGGCATTGCAAATCGACGTACGTGTTACTCTGATGATTGGAATGTATGAAGAGAATATTGCATCCCGATCAATGTTGCGGAAGCCACCCTTAACCTGACACCCCCGCGATTATCAATTTTCTTTGAAAAATTACAAGTCCCAAACTAAAGATCTCTTGTTGTTGCAAATTGACGTACGTGTTACTCTGATGATCAAAATGTATGAAAAGAATATTGCATCCCGATCGAGGTTGCGGAAGCCACCCTTAACCTGACACCCCCGCGATCAATAACTTTCTTTGAAAAATTACAAGTCCCAAACTAGGAATTTCTCGGCGTTGCAAATCGACGGACGTGTTACTTTGATGATCAGAGAGTATGAAAAGGATATTGCATCCTGATCAAGTTCGCGGAAGTCACCCCCAACCTGACACCCCCGCGAATATCTATTTTCTTCAAAAAATCACAAGTCCCAAACTAGAGATCTTTCGGCGTTGTAAATCGACTTACGTGTTACTCTGAGAATCAGAATGTATGGAAGAATATTGCATCTCAATCGAGGTTGCGGAAGCCACCCTTAACCTGACACCCCCTTGATTATTACTTTTCTTCAAAAAATCACAAGTCCCAAACTAAAAAACTCTCGGCATTGCAAATCGACGTACGTGTTACTCTGATGATTGGAATGTATGAAGAGAATATTGCATCCCGATCAATGTTGCGGAAGCCACCCTTAACCTGACACCCCCGCGATTATCAACTTTGTTTGAAAAATTACAAGTCCCAAACTAAAAATCTTTTGGCGTTGCATTCCGACGTACGTGTTACTCTGATGATAAGAATGTATGAAAGAAATATTGCATCCTGATCAAGGTCGCGGAAGCCACCCTTAACCTGACACCCTCGCAATTATTAACTTTCTTTGAAAAATTACATTCCCAAACTAGGGATCTTTCGGCGTTGCAAATCGACGGACGTGTTACATTGATGATCAGAATGTATGAAAAAAATATTGCATCCCGATCAAGGTTGCGGAAGCCACCCTTAACCTGACACCCTCGCGATTATTACTTTTCTTCAAAAAATCACAAGTCCCAAACTAGAGATCTCTCGGCATTGCAAATCGACGTACGTGTTACTCTGATGATTGAAATGTATAAAGAGAATATTGCATTTCGATCGAGGTTGCGGAAGCCACCCTTAACCTGACACCCCCGCGATTAATAACTTTCTTTGAAAAATTACAAGTCCCAAACTAGGAATTTCTCGGCGTTGCAAATCGACGGACGTGTTACTTTGATGATGAGAATGGATGAAAAAAATATTTCATATTGATCGAGGTTACGAAAGCCACCCTTAACCTGACACCCCCGCGATTATTACTTTTCTTCAAAAAATCACAAGTCCCAAACTAGAAATCTTTCGACATTGCAATTCGACGTACGTGTTACTCTAATGATCGAAAGGTATGAAAAAAATATCGCATCCCGATCGAGGTTGCGGAAGCCACCCTTAACCTGACACCCCCGCGATTAATAACTTTCTTTGAAAAATTACAAGTCCCAAACTAGGAATCTCTCGGCATTGCAAATCAACGTACGTGTTACTCTGATGATTGGAATGTATGAAGAGAATATTGCATCCCGATCAAGGTTGCGGAAGCCACCCTTAACCTGACACCCCCGCGATTATCAACTTTCTTTGAAAATTTACAAGTCCCAAACTAGAAATCTTTTGGCGTTGCAAATCGACGGACGTGTTACTTTGATGATTAGAATGTATAAAAAGGATATTGCATCCCGTTTGAGGTTGCGGAAGCCACCCCCAACCTGACACCCCCGCGATTATTGATTTTCTTCAAAAAATCACAAGTCCCAAACTAGGGATCTTTTGGCGTTGTAAATCGACTGACAGGTTACTCTGAGAATCAAAATGTATGGAAAAATAATGCATTTCGATCTAGGTTGCGAAAGCCACCCTTAACCTGACACCCCCGCGATTGATAATTTTCTTCAAAAAATCACAAGTCCCAAACTAGGATTCTTTTGGCGTTGCATTCCGACGTACGTGTTACTCTAATGATCAGAATGTATGAAAAGAAAATTGCATCCCGATCAAGGTTGCGGAAGCCACCCTTAACCTGACACCCCCGCAATTAATAACTTACTTTGAAAAATTACAAGTCCCAAACTAGGAATCTCTTGGCGTTGCGAATCGACGTACGTGTTACTCTGATAATCAGAATGTATGAAAGAAAAATTGCATCTCGATCGAGGTTGCGGAAGCCACCCTTAACCTGACACCCCCGCGATTGATTATTTTCTTCAAGAAATCACAAGTCTCAAACTAAAAATCTTTAGGAGTTGCATTCCGACGTACGTGTTACTTCAATAATCAGAATCTATAAAAAAAATATTGCATTCTGATCAAGGTAGCGGAAGCCACCCTTAACCTGAAACCCCCGCGATTATTAATTTTCTTCGAAAAATCACAAGTCCCAAACTAGATGTCTTTCGGCATTGCGATTCGACGTACGTGTTACTCTAATGATCAGAATGTATGGAAAGAATATTTCATCCCGATCAAAGTTGCGAAAGCCACCCTTAACCAGACACCCCCGCGATTATTAACTTCTTTTGAAAAATTACAAGTCCCAAACTAGGAATTTCTCGGCGTTGCAAATCGACGTACGTTTTCAACCGATGATCAAAAAGTATGAAAAAAAAATCGCATCCCGATCGAGGTTGCGGAAGCCACCCTTAACCTGACACCCTCGCGATTATTAACTTTCTTTGAAAAATTACAAGTCCGGAACTAAAAATCTTTTGGCGTTGCAAATCGACCTTCGTGTTATTCTGATGATCAGAATAGATAAAAAAAATATTTCATCCCGATCAAAGTTGCGAAAGCCACCCTTAACCTGACACCCCCGCGATTATTAATTTTCTTCAAAAAATTACAAATCCCAAACTAGAGATCTTTTGGCGTTGCATTCCGACGTACGTGTTACTCTGATGATCAGGATGTATGAAAAAATATTGCATATCGATCGAGGTTGCGAAAGCCACCCTTAACCTGACACCCCCGCGATTATTAATTTTCGTCAAAAAATTACAAATCCCAAACTAGAAATCTTTTGGCGTTGCATTCCGACGTACGTGTTACTCTGATAATCAGGATGTATGAAAAAATATTGCATTTCGATCGAGGTTGCGGAAGCCACCCTTAACTTTACACCCCCGCGATTATTAGTTTTCTTCAAAAAATTACAAGTCCCAAACTAAAAAACTCTCGGCATTGCAAATCGACGTACGTGTTACTCTGATGATTGGAATGTATGAAAAGAATATTGCATCCCGATCAATGTTGCGGAAGCCACCCTTAACCTGACACCCCCCCGATTATCAACTTTTTTTGAAAATTTACAAGTCCCAAACTAGGGATCTTTCGGCGTTGCAAATTAACATACGTGTTACTTCAATGATCAGAATGTATGAAAAAAATATCGCATCCCGATCGAGGTTGCGGAAGCCACCCTTAACCTGACACCCCCGCGATTAATAACTTTCTTTGAAAAATTACAAGTCCGAAACGAGAAATTTTTCGGCGTCGCAAATCGACGTACGTGTTACTCTGATGTTCAGAATGAATGAAAAAAATATTTCATATCGATCGAGGTTACGGAAGCCACCCTTAACCTGACACCCCCGCGATTATTACTTTTCTTCAAAAAATCACAAGTCCCAAACTAGAAATCTCTCGGCATTGCAATTCGACGTACGTGTTACTCTAATGATTGGAATGTATGAAGAAAATATTGCATCCCGATCGAGGTTGCGGAAGCCACCCTTAACCTGACACCCCCGCGATTAATAACTTTCTTTGAAAAATTACAAGTCCCAAACTAGGAATCTCTCGGCATTGCAAATCAACGTACGTGTTACTCTGATGATTGGAATGTATGGAGAGAATATTGCATCCTGATCAAGGTTGCGGAAGCCACCCTTAACCTGACACCCCCGCGATTATCAACTTTCTTTGAAAATTTGGAAGTCCCAAACTAGAAATCTTTTGGCGTTGCAAATCGACGGACGTGTTACTTTGATGATTAGAATGTATGAAAAGGATATTGCATCCCGTTCGAGGTTGCGGAAGCCACCCCCAACCTGACACCCCCGCGATTATTAATTTTCTTCAAAAAATCACAAGTCCCAAACTAGGGATCTTTTGGCGTTGTAAATCGACTGACGTGTTACTCTGAGAATCAAAATGTATAGGAAAATAATGCATCTCGATCTAGGTTGCGAAAGCCACCCTTAACCTGACGGCCCCGCGATTGATAATTTTCTTCAAAAAATCACGAGTCCCAAACTAGGATTCTTTTGGCGTTGCATTTCGACGTACGTGTTACTCTAATGATCAGAATGTATGAAAAGAAAATTGCATCCCGATCAAGGTTGCGGAAGCCACCCTTAACCTGACACCCCCGCGATTATCAATTTTCTTCAAAAAATTACAAATCCCAAACTAGAAATCTTTTGGCGTTGCATTCCGGAGTACGTGTTACTCTGATAATCAGGATGTATGGAAAAATATTGCATCTCGATCGAGGTTGCGGAAGCCACCCTTAACCTGACACCCCCGCGATTATTAATTTTCTTCAAAAAATTACAAGTTCCAAACTAAGGAACTCTCGGCATTGCAAATCGACGTACGTGTTACTCTGATGATTGAAATGTATGAAGAGAATATTGCATCCCGATCAATGTTGCGGAAGCCACCCTTAACCTGACACCCCCCCGATTATCAACTTTCTTTGAAAATTTACAAGTCCCAAACTAGGGATCTTTTTGCGTTGCAAATTAACATACGTGTTACTCCAATGATCAGAATGTATGAAAAAAATATCGCATCCCGATCGAGGTTGCGGAAGCCACCCTTAACCTGACACCCCCGCGATTAATAACTTTCTTTGAAAAATTACAAGTCCGAAACGAAAAATTTTTTGGCGTCGCAAATCGACGTACGTGTTACTCCGATGTTCAGAATGAATGAAAAAAATATTTCATATCGATCGAGGTTACGGAAGCCACCCTTAACCTGACACCCCCGCGATTATTACTTTTCTTCAAAAAATCACAAGTCCCAAACTAGAAATCTCTCGGCATTGCAATTCGACGTACGTGTTACTCTAATGATCAAAAGGTATGAAAAAAATATTGCATCCCGATCGAGGTTGCGGAAGCCACCCTTAACCTGACACCCCCGCGATTAATAACTTTCTTTGAAAAATTACAAGTCCCAAACTAGGAATTTCTCGGCGTTGCAAATCGACGGACGTGTTACTTTGATGATGAGAATATATGAAAAGGATATTGCATCCCGTTTGAGGTTGCGGAAGCCACCCCCAACCTGACACCCCCGCGATTATTAATTTTCTTCAAAAAATCACAAGTCCCGAACTAGGGATCTTTTGGCGTTGTAAATCAACTGACGTGTTACTCTGAGAATCAAAATGTATGGAAAAATAATGCATCCCGATCTAGGTTGCGGAAGCCACCCTTAACCTGACACCCCCGCGATTATTAATTTTCTTCAAAAAATTACAAATCCCAAACTAGAAATCTTTTGGCGTTGCATTCCGAAGTACGTGTTACTCTGATAATCAGGATGTATGAAAAAATATTGCATCTCGATCGAGGTTGCGGAAGCCACCCTTAACCTGACACCCCCGCGATTATTAATTTTCTTCAAAAAATTACAAGTCCCAAACTAAGGATTTCTCGGCATTGCAAATCGACGTACGTGTTACTCTGATGATTGGAATGTATGAAGAGCATATTGCATCCCGATCAATGTTGCGGAAGCCACCCTTAACCTGACACCCCCCCGATTATCAACTTTCTTTGAAAATTTACCATTCCCAAACTAGGGATCTTTTGGCGTTGCAAATTACCATACGTGTTACTCCAATGATCAGAATGTATGAAAAAAATATCGCATCCCGATCGAGGTTGCGGAAGCCACCCTTAACCTGACACCCCCGCGATTAATAACTTTCTTTGAAAAATTACAAGTCCGAAACGAGAAATTTTTCGGCGTCGCAAATCGACGTACGTGTTACTCTGATGTTCAGAATGAATGAAAAAAATATTTCATATCGATCGAGGTTACGGAAGCCACCCTTAACCTGACACCCCCGCGATTATTACTTTTCTTCAAAAAATCACAAGTCCCAAACTAGAAATCTCTCGGCATTGCAATTCGACGTACGTGTTACTCCAATGATCGAAAGGTATGAAAAAAATATCGCATCCCGATCGAGGTTGCGGAAGCCACCCTCAACCTGACACCCCCGCGATTAATAACTTTCTTTGAAAAATTACAAGTCCCAAACTAGGAATTTCTCGGCGTTGCAAATCGACGGACGTGTTACTTTGATGATGAGAATATATGAAAAGGATATTGCATCCCGTTTGAGGTTGCGGAAGCCACCCCCAACCTGACACCCCCGCGATTATTATTTTCTTCAAAAAATCACAAGTCCCAAACTAGGGATCTTTCGGCGTTGTAAATCGACTTACGTGTTACTCTGAAAATCAGAATGTATGAAAGAATATTGCATCTCGATCGAGGTTGCGGAAGCCACCCTTAACCTGACACCCCCGCGATTATTACTTTTCTTCAAAAAATCACAAGTCCCAAACTAAAAAACTCTCGGCATTGCAAATCGACGTACGTGTTACTCTGATGATTGGAATGTATGAAAAAAATATTGCATCCTGATCAAGGTTGCGGAAGCCACCCTTAACCTGACACCCCCGCAATTATTAACTTTCTTTGAAAAATTACAAGTCCCAAACTAGAGATCTCTTGGCGTTGCAAATTGACGTACGTGTTACTTTGATAATCAGAATGTATGAAAGAATATTGCATCTCGATCGAGGTTGCGGAAGCCACCTTTAACCTGACACCCCCACGATTATTAACATTCTTTGAAAAATTACAAGTCCCAAACTAGGGATCTCTCGGCGTTGAAAATTGACGTACGTGTTACTCTGATGATTGGAATGTCTGGAGAGAATATTGCATCTTGATTGAGGTTGCGGAAGCCACCCTTAACCTGACACCCCCGCGATTAATTATTTTCTTTGAAAAATTACAAGTCCCAAACTAAGAATTTCTCGGCGTCGCAAATCGACGGACGTGTTACTTTGATGATCAGAGAGTATGAAAAGGATATTGCATCCTGATCGAGTTCGCGAAAGCCACCCCCAACCTGACACCCCCGCGATTATTAATTTTCTTCAAAAAATCACAAGTCCCAAACTAGAAATCTTTTGGCGTTGCAAATCGACGGACGTGTTACTTTGATGATCACAATGTATGAAAAGGATATTGCATCCCGTTTGAGGTTGCGGAAGCCACCCCCAACCTGACACCCCCGCGATTGATAATTTTCTTCAAAAAATCACAAGTCCCAAACCAGGATTCTTTTGGCGTTGCATTCCGACGTACGTGTTACTCTAATGATCAGAATGTATGAAAAAAAAATTGCATTCCGATCAAGGTTGCGGAAGCCACCCTTAACCTGACACCCCCGCAATTAATAACTTACTTTGAAAAATTACAAGTCCCAAACTAGGAATCTCTTGGCGTTGCGAATCGACGTACGTGTTACTCTGATAATCAGAATGTATGGAAGAGAAATTGCATCTCGATCGAGGTTGCGGAAGCCACCCTTAACCTGACACCCCCGCGATTGATTATTTTCTTCAAGAAATCACAAGTCTCAAACTAAAAATCTTTAGGCGTTGCATTACAACGTACGTGTTACTTCAATGATCAGAATCTATAAAAAAAATATTGCATTCTGATCAAGGTAGCGGAAGCCACCCTTAACCTGAAACCCCCGCGATTATTAATTTTCTTCGAAAAATCACAAGTCCCAAACTAGATATCTTTCGGCATTGCGATTCGACGTACGTGTTACTCTAATGATCAGAATGTATGAAAAGGATATTTCATCCCGATCAAAGTTGCGAAAGCCACCCTTAACCAGACACCCCCGCGATTATTAACTTCTTTTGAAAAATTACAAGTCTCAAACTAGGAATTTCTCGGCGTTGCAAATCGACGTACGTTTTCAACCCATGATCAAAAAGTATGAAAAAAGAATCGCATCCCGATCGAGGTTGCGGAAGCCACCCTTAACCTGACACCCTCGCGATTATTAACTTTCTTTGAAAAATTACAAGTCCCAAACTAAAGATCTCTTGTTGTTGCAAATTGACGTACGTGTTACTCTGATGATCAAAATGTATGAAAAAAATATTGCATCCCGATCGAGGTTGCGGAAGCCACCCTTAACCTGACACCCCCGCGATCAATAACTTTCTTTGAAAAATTACAAGTCCCAAACTAGGAATTTCTCGGCGTTGCAAATCGACGGACGTGTTACTTTGATGATCAGAGAGTATGAAAAGGATATTGCATCCTGATCAAGTTCGCGGAAGTCACCCCCAACCTGACACCCCCGCGAATATCTATTTTCTTCAAAAAATCACAAGTCCCAAACTAGAGAACTTTCGGCGTTGTAAATCGACTTACGTGTTACTCTGAGAATCAGAATGTATGGAAAAATATTGCATCTCAATCGAGGTTGCGGAAGCCACCCTTAACCTGACACCCCCTTGATTATTACTTTTCTTCAAAAAATCACAAGTCCCAAACTAAAAAACTCTCGGCATTGCAAATCGACGTACGTGTTACTCTGATGATTGGAATGTATGAAGAGAATATTGCATCCCGATCAATGTTGCGGAAGCCACCCTTAACCTGACACCCCCGCGATTATCAACTTTGTTTGAAAAATTACAAGTCCCAAACTAAAAATCTTTTGGCGTTGCATTCCGACGTACGTGTTACTCTGATGATTAGAATGTATGAAAGAAATATTGCATCCTGATCAAGGTCGCGGAAGCCACCCTTAATCTGACACCCTCGCAATTATTAACTTTCTTTGAAAAATTACATTCCCAAACTAGGGATCTTTCGGCGTTGCAAATCGACGGACGTGTTACATTGATGATCAGAATGTATGAAAAAAATATTGCATCCCGATCAAGGTTGCGGAAGCCACCCTTAACCTGACACCCTCGCGATTATTACTTTTCTTCAAAAAATCACAAGTCCCAAACTAGAGATCTCTCGGCATTGCAAATCGACGTACGTGTTACTCTGATGATTGAAATGTATAAAGAGAATATTGCATTTCGATCGAGGTTGCGGAAGCCACCCTTAACCTGACACCCCCGCGATTAATAACTTTCTTTGAAAAATTACAAGTCCCAAACTAGGAATTTCTCGGCGTTGCAAATCGACGTACGTTTTCAACCGATGATCAAAAAGTATGAAAAAAGAATCGCATCCCGATCGAGGTTGCGGAAGCCACCCTTAACCTGACACCCTCGCGATTATTAACTTTCTTTGAAAAATTACAAGTCCCAAACTAAAGATCTCTCGGCATTGCAAATCGACGTACGTGTTACTCTGATGATTGAAATGTATAAAGAGAATATTGCATTTCGATCGAGGTTGCGGAAGCCACCCTTAACCTGACACCCCCGCGATTAATAACTTTCTTTGAAAAATTACAAGTCCCAAACTAGGAATTTCTTGGCGTTGCAAATCGACGGACGTGTTACTTTGATGATGAGAATGGATGAAAAAAATATTTCATATTGATCGAGGTTACGAAAGCCACCCTTAACCTGACACCCCCGCGATTATTACTTTTCTTCAAAAAATCACAAGTCCCAAACTAGAAATCTTTCGACATTGCAATTCGACGTACGTGTTACTCTAATGATCGAAAGGTATGAAAAAAATATCGCATCCCGATCGAGGTTGCGGAAGCCACCCTTAACCTGACACCCCCGCGATTAATAACTTTCTTTGAAAAATTACAAGTCCCAAACTAGGAATTTCTCGGCGTTGCAAATCGACGGACGTGTTACTTTGATGATGAGAATATATGAAAAGGATATTGCATCCCGTTTGAGGTTGCGGAAGCCACCCCCAACCTGACACCCCCGCGATTATTAATTTTCTTCAAAAAATCACAAGTCCCGAACTAGGGATCTTTTGGCGTTGTAAATCAACTGACGTGTTACTCTGAGAATCAAAATGTATGGAAAAATAATGCATCTCGATCTAGGTTGCGGAAGCCACCCTTAACCTGACACCCCCGCGATTATTAATTTTCTTCAAAAAATCACAAATCCCAAACTAGAAATCTTTTGGCGTTGCATTCCGAAGTACGTGTTACTCTGATAATCAGGATGTATGAAAAAATATTGCATCTCGATCGAGGTTGCGGAAGCCACCCTTAACCTGACACCCCCGCGATTATTAATTTTCTTCAAAAAATTACAAGTCCCAAACTAAGGATTTCTCGGCATTGCAAATCGACGTACGTGTTACTCTGATGATTGGAATGTATGAAGAGCATATTGCATCCCGATCAATGTTGCGGAAGCCACCCTTAACCTGACACCCCCCCGATTATCAACTTTCTTTGAAAATTTACCATTCCCAAACTAGGGATCTTTTGGCGTTGCAAATTACCATACGTGTTACTCCAATGATCAGAATGTATGAAAAAAATATCGCATCCCGATCGAGGTTGCGGAAGCCACCCTTAACCTGACACCCCCGCGATTAATAACTTTCTTTGAAAAATTACAAGTCCGAAACGAGAAATTTTTCGGCGTCGCAAATCGACGTACGTGTTACTCTGATGTTCAGAATGGATGAAAAAAATATTTTATATCGATCGAGGTTACGGAAGCCACCCTTAACCTGACACCCCCGCGATTATTACTTTTCTTCAAAAAATCACAAGTCCCAAACTAGAAATCTCTCGGCATTGCAATTCGACGTACGTGTTACTCCAATGATCGAAAGGTATGAAAAAAATATCGCATCCCGATCGAGGTTGCGGAAGCCACCCTCAACCTGACACCCCCGCGATTAATAACTTTCTTTGAAAAATTACAAGTCCCAAACTAGGAATTTCTCGGCGTTGCAAATCGACGGACGTGTTACTTTGATGATGAGAATATATGAAAAGGATATTGCATCCCGTTTGAGGTTGCGGAAGCCACCCCCAACCTGACACCCCCGCGATTGATAATTTTCTGCAAAAAATCACAAGTCCCAAACTAGGATTCTTTTGGCGTTGCATTCCGACGTACGTGTTACTCTAATGATCAAAATGTATGAAAAGAAAATTGCATCCCGATCAAGGTTGCGGAAGCCACCCTTAACCTGACACCCCCGCAATTAATAACTTACTTTGAAAAATTACAAGTCCCAAACTAGGAATCTCTTGGCGTTGCGAATCGACGTACGTGTTACTCTGAAAATCAGAATGTATGAAAAAATATTGCATCTCGATCGAGGTTGCGGAAGCCACCCTTAACCTGACACCCCCGCGATTATTACTTTTCTTCAAAAAATCACAAGTCCCAAACTAAAAAACTCTCGGCATTGCAAATCGACGTACGTGTTACTCTGATGATTGGAATGTATGAAAAAAATATTGCATCCTGATCAAGGTTGCGGAAGCCACCCTTAACCTGACACCCCCGCAATTATTAACTTTCTTTGAAAAATTACAAGTCCCAAACTAGAGATCTCTTGGCGTTGCAAATTGACGTACGTGTTACTTTGATAATCAGAATGTATGAAAGAATATTGCATCTCGATCGAGGTTGCGGAAGCCACCTTTAACCTGACACCCCCACGATTATTAACATTCTTTGAAAAATTACAAGTCCCAAACTAGGGATCTCTCGGCGTTGAAAATTGACGTACGTGTTACTCTGATGATTGGAATGTCTGGAGAGAATATTGCATCTTGATTGAGGTTGCGGAAGCCACCCTTAACCTGACACCCCCGCGATTAATTATTTTCTTTGAAAAATTACAAGTCCCAAACTAAGAATTTCTCGGCGTCGCAAATCGACGGACGTGTTACTTTGATGATCAGAGAGTATGAAAAGGATATTGCATCCTGATCGAGTTCGCGGAAGCCACCCCCAACCTGACACCCCCGCGATTATTAATTTTCTTCAAAAAATCACAAGTCCCAAACTAGAAATCTTTTGGCGTTGCAAATCGACGGACGTGTTACTTTGATGATCACAATGTATGAAAAGGATATTGCATCCCGTTTGAGGTTGCGGAAGCCACCCCCAACCTGACACCCCCGCGATTGATAATTTTCTGCAAAAAATCACAAGTCCCAAACTAGGATTCTTTTGGCGTTGCATTCCGACGTACGTGTTACTCTAATGATCAAAATGTATGAAAAGAAAATTGCATCCCGATCAAGGTTGCGGAAGCCACCCTTAACCTGACACCCCCGCAATTAATAACTTACTTTGAAAAATTACAAGTCCCAAACTAGGAATCTCTTGGCGTTGCGAATCGACGTACGTGTTACTCTGATAATCAGAATGTATGAAAGAAAAATTGCATCTCGATCGAGGTTGCGGAAGCCACCCTTAACCTGACACCCCCGCGATTGATTATTTTCTTCAAGAAATCACAAGTCTCAAACTAAAAATCTTTAGGAGTTGCATTCCGACGTACGTGTTACTTCAATAATCAGAATCTATAAAAAAAATATTGCATTCTGATCAAGGTAGCGGAAGCCACCCTTAACCTGAAACCCCCGCGATTATTAATTTTCTTCGAAAAATCACAAGTCCCAAACTAGATATCTTTCGGCATTGCGATTCGACGTACGTGTTACTCTAATGATCAGAATGTATGGAAAGAATATTTCATCCCGATCAAAGTTGCGAAAGCCACCCTTAACCAGACACCCCCGCGATTATTAACTTCTTTTGAAAAATTACAAGTCCCAAACTAGGAATTTCTCGGCGTTGCAAATCGACGTACGTTTTCAACCGATGATCAAAAAGTATGAAAAAAAAATCGCATCCCGATCGAGGTTGCGGAAGCCACCCTTAACCTGACACCCTCGCGATTATTAACTTTCTTTGAAAAATTACAAGTCCGGAACTAAAAATCTTTTGGCGTTGCAAATTGACTTTCGTGTTATTCTCATGATCAGAATAGATAAAAGAAATATTTCATCCCGATCAAAGTTGCGAAAGCCACCCTTAACCTGACACCCCCGCGATTATTAATTTTCTTCAAAAAATTACAAATCCCAAACTAGAGATCTTTTGGCGTTGCATTCCGACGTACGTGTTACTCTGATGATCAGGATGTATGAAAAAATATTGCATCTCGATCGAGGTTGCGAAAGCCACCCTTAACCTGACACCCCCGCGATTATTAATTTTCGTCAAAAAATTACAAATCCCAAACTAGAAATCTTTTGGCGTTGCATTCCGACGTACGTGTTACTCTGATAATCAGGATGTATGAAAAAATATTGCATTTCGATCGAGGTTGCGGAAGCCACCCTTAACTTTACACCCCCGCGATTATTAGTTTTCTTCAAAAAATTACAAGTCCCAAACTAAAAAACTCTCGGCATTGCAAATCGACGTACGTGTTACTTTGATGATTGGAATGTATGAAAAGAATATTGCATCCCGATCAATGTTGCGGAAGCCACCCTTAACCTGACACCCCCCCGATTATCAACTTTTTTTGAAAATTTACAAGTCCCAAACTAGGGATCTTTCGGCGTTGCAAATCAACATACGTGTTACTTCAATGATCAGAATGTATGAAAAGAATATCGCATCCCGATCGAGGTTGCGGAAGCCACCCTTAACCTGACACCCCCGCGATTAATAACTTTCTTTGAAAAATTAAAAGTCCGAAACGAGAAATTTTTCGGCGTCGCAAATCGACGTACGTGTTACTCTGATGTTCAGAATGAATGAAAAAAATATTTCATATCGATCGAGGTTACGGAAGCCACCCTTAACCTGACACCCCCGCGATTATTACTTTTCTTCAAAAAATCACAAGTCCCAAACTAGAAATCTCTCGGCATTGCAATTCGACGTACGTGTTACTCTAATGATTGGAATGTATGAAGAAAATATTGCATCCCGATCGAGGTTGCGGAAGCCACCCTTAACCTGACACCCCCGCGATTAATAACTTTCTTTGAAAAATTACAAGTCCCAAACTAGGAATCTCTCGGCATTGCAAATCAACGTACGTGTTACTCTGATGATTGGAATGTATGAAGAGAATATTGCATCCTGATCAAGGTTGCGGAAGCCACCCTTAACCTGACACCCCCGCGATTATCAACTTTCTTTGAAAATTTACAAGTCCCAAACTAGAAATCTTTTGGCGTTGCAAATCGACGGACGTGTTACTTTGATGATTAGAATGTCCGAAAAGGATATTGCATCCCGTTTGAGGTTGCGGAAGCCACCCCCAACCTGACACCCCCGCGATTATTAATTTTCTTCAAAAAATCACAAGTCCCAAACTAGGGATCTTTTGGCGTTGTAAATCGACTGACGTGTTACTCTGAGAATCAAAATGTATAGGAAAATAATGCATCTCGATCTAGGTTGCGAAAGCCACCCTTAACCTGACGGCCCCGCGATTGATAATTTTCTTCAAAAAATCACGAGTCCCAAACTAGGATTCTTTTGGCGTTGCATTCCGACGTACGTGTTACTCTAATGATCAGAATGTATGAAAAGAAAATTGCATCCCGATCAAGGTTGCGGAAGCCACCCTTAACCTGACACCCCCGCAATTAATAACTTACTTTGAAAAATTACCAGTCCCAAACTAGGAATCTCTTGGCGTTGCGAATCGACGTACGTGTTACTCTGATAATCAGAATGTATGGAAGAAAAATTGCATCTCGATCGAGGTTGCGGAAGCCACCCTTAACCTGACACCCCCGCGATTGATTATTTTCTTCAAGAAATCACAAGTCTCAAACTAAAAATCTTTAGGCGTTGCATTTCGACGTACGTGTTACTTCAATGATAAGAATCTATAAAAAAAATATTGCATTCTGATCAAGGTAGCGGAAGCCACCCTTAACCTGAAACCCCCGCGATTATTAATTTTCTTCGGAAAATCACAAGTCCCAAACTAGATATCTTTCGGCATTGCGATTCGACGTACGTGTTACTCTAATGATCAGAATGTATGAAAAGGATATTTCATCCCGATCAAAGTTGCGAAAGCCACCCTTAACCAGACACCCCCGCGATTATTAACTTCTTTTGAAAAATTACAAGTCCCAAACTAGGAATTTCTCGGCGTTGCAAATCGACGTACGTTCTCAACCGATGATCAAAGAGTATGAAAAAAAAATCGCATCCCGATCGAGGTTGCGGAAGCCACCCTTAACCTGACACCCTCGCGATTATTAACTTTATTTGAAAAATTACAAGTCCGAAACTAGAAATCTTTTGGCGTTGCAAATCGACTTTCGTGTTATTCTGATGATCAGAATAGATAAAAAAAAATATTTCATCCCGATCAAAGTTGCGAAAGCCACCCTTAACCTGACACCCCCGCGATTATCAATTTTCTTCAAAAAATTACAAATCCCAAACTAGAAATCTTTTGGCGTTGCATTCCGGAGTACGTGTTACTCTGATAATCAGGATGTATGAAAAAATATTGCATCTCGATCGAGGTTGCGGAAGCCACCCTTAACCTGACACCCCCGCGATTATTAATTTTCTTCAAAAAATTACAAGTCCCAAACTAAGGAACTTTCGGCATTGCAAATCGACGTACGTGTTACTCTGATGATTGGAATGTATGAAGAGAATATTGCATCCCGATCAATGTTGCGGAAGCCACCCTTAACCTGACACCCCCCCGATTATCAACTTTCTTTGAAAATTTACAAGTCCCAAACTAGGGATCTTTTTGCGTTGCAAATTAACATACGTGTTACTCCAATGATCAGAATGTATGAAAAAAATATCGCATCCCGATCGAGGTTGCGGAAGCCACCCTTAACCTGACACCCCCGCGAATCATAACTTTCTTTGAAAAATTACAAGTCCGAAACGAGAAATTTTTCGGCGTCGCAAATCGACGTACGTGTTAATCTGATGTTCAGAATGAATGAAAAAAAGATTTCATATCGATCGAGGTTACGGAAGCCACCCTTAACCTGACACCCCCGCGATTATTACTTTTCTTCAAAAAATCACAAGTCCCAAACTAGAAATCTCTCGGCATTGCAATCCGACGTACGTGTTACTCTAATGATCAAAAGGTATGAAAAAAATATTGCATCCCGATCGAGGTTGCGGAAGCCACCCTTAACCTGACACCCCCGCGATTAATAACTTTCTTTGAAAAATTACAAGTCCCAAACTAGGAATTTCTCGGCGTTGCAAATCGACGGACGTGTTACTTTGATGATTAGAATATATGAAAAGGATATTGCATCCCGTTTGAGGTTGCGGAAGCCACCCCCAACCTGACACCCCCGCGATTATTAATTTTCTTCAAAAAATCAGAAGTCCCGAACTAGGGATCTTTTGGCGTTGTAAATCAACTGACGTGTTACTCTGAGAATCAAAATGTATGGAAAAATACTGCATCTCGATCTAGGTTGCGGAAGCCACCCTTAACCTGACACCCCCGCGATTATTAATTTTCTTCAAAAAATTACAAATCCCAAACTAGAAATCTTTTGGCGTTGCATTCCGAAGTACGTGTTACTCTGATAATCAGGATGTATGAAAAAATATTGCATCTCGATCTAGGTTGCGGAAGTGACCCTTAACCTGACACCCCCGCGATTATTAATTTTCTTCAAAAAATTACAAGTCCCAAACTAAGAAACTCTCGGCATTGCAAATCGACGTACGTGTTACTCTGATGATTGGAATGTATGAAAAGCATATTGCATCCCGATCAATGTTGCGGAAGCCACCCTTAACCTGACATCCCCCCGATTATCAACTTTCTTTGAAGATTTACCATTCCCAAACTAGGGATCTTTTGGCGTTGCAAATTAACATACGTGTTACTCCAATGATCAGAATGTATGAAAAAAATATCGCATCCCGATCGAGGTTGCGGAAGCCACCCTTAACCTGACACCCCCGCGATTAATAACTTTCTTTGAAAAATTACAAGTCCGAAACGAGAGATTTTTCGGCGTCGCAAATCGACGTACGTGTTACTCTGATGTTCAGAATGGATAAAAAAAATATTTCATATCGATCGAGGTTACGGAAGCCACCCTTAACCTGACACCCCCGCGATTATTACTTTTCTTCAAAAAATCACAAGTCCCAAACTAAGAAACTCTCGGCATTGCAAATCGACGTACGTGTTACTCTGATGATTGGAATGTATGAAAAGCATATTGCATCCCGATCAATGTTGCGGAAGCCACCCTTAACCTGACACCCCCCCGATTATCAACTTTCTTTGAAAATTTACCATTCCCAAACTAGGGATCTTTTGGCGTTGCAAATTAACATACGTGTTACTCCAATGATCAGAATGTATGAAAAAAATATCGCATCCCGATCGAGGTTGCGGAAGCCACCCTTAACCTGACACCCCCGCGATTAATAACTTTCTTTGAAAAATTACAAGTCCGAAACGAGAAATTTTTCGGCGTCGCAAATCGACGTACGTGTTACTCTGATGTTCAGAATGGATGAAAAAAATATTTCATATCGATCGAGGTTACGGAAGCCACCCTTAACCTGACACCCCCGCGATTATTACTTTTCTTCAAAAAATCACAAGTCCCAAACTAGAAATCTCTCGGCATCGCAAATCGACGTACGTGTTACTCTGATGATTGAAATGTATGAAAAAAATATCGCATCCCGATCGAGGTTGCGGAAGCCACCCTTAACCTGACACCCCCGCGATTAATAACTTTCTTTGAAAAATTACAAGTCCCAAACTAGGAATTTCTCGGCGTTGCAAATCGACGGACGTGTTACATTGATGATCAGAATATATGAAAAGGATATTGCATCCCGATCGAGGTTGCGGAAGCCACCCCCAACCTGACACCCCCGCGATTATTAATTTTCTTCAAAAAATCACAAGTCCCAAACTAGGGATCTTTTGGCGTTGTAAATCAACTGACGTGTTACTCTGAGAATCAAAATGTATGGAAAAATAATGCATCTCGATCTAGGTTGCGGAAGCCACCCTTAACCTGACACCCCCGCGATTATTAATTTTCTTCAAAAAATTACAAATCCCAAACTAGAAATCTTTTGGCGTTGCATTCCGAAGTACATGTTACTCTGAGAATCAAAATGTATGGAAAAATAATGCATCTCGATCTAGGTTGCGGAAGCCACCCTTAACCTGACACCCCCGCGATTATTAATTTTCTTCAAAAAATTACAAATCCCAAACTAGAAATCTTTTGGCGTTGCATTCCGAAGTACGTGTTACTCTGATAATCAGGATGTATGAAAAAATATTGCATCTCGATCGAGGTTGCGGAAGCCACCCTTAACCTGACACCCCCGCGATTATTAATTTTCTTCAAAAAATTACAAGTCCCAAACTAAGAAACTCTCGGCATTGCAAATCGACGTACGTGTTACTTTGATGATTGGAATGTATGAAGAGCATATTGCATCCCGATCAATGTTGCGGAAGCCACCCTTAACCTGACACCCCCCCGATTATCAACTTTCTTTGAAAATTTACCATTCCCAAACTGGGGATCTTTTTGCGTTGCAAATTAACATACGTGTTACTCCAATGATCAGAATGTATAAAAAAAATATCGCATCCCGATCGAGGTTGCGGAAGCCACCCTTAACCTGACACCCTCGCGATTATTAACTTTATTTGAAAAATTACAAGTCCGAAACTAGAAATCTTTTGGCGTTGCAAATCGACTTTCGTGTTATTCTGATGATCAGAATAGATAAAAAAAAATATTTCATCCCGATCAAAGTTGCGAAAGCCACCCTTAACCTGACACCCCCGCGATTATCAATTTTCTTCAAAAAATTACAAATCCCAAACTAGAAATCTTTTGGCGTTGCATTCCGGAGTACGTGTTACTCTGATAATCAGGATGTATGAAAAAATATTGCATCTCGATCGAGGTTGCGGAAGCCACCCTTAACCTGACACCCCCGCGATTATTAATTTTCTTCAAAAAATTACAAGTCCCAAACTAAGGAACTTTCGGCATTGCAAATCGACGTACGTGTTACTCTGATGATTGGAATGTATGAAGAGAATATTGCATCCCGATCAATGTTGCGGAAGCCACCCTTAACCTGACACCCCCCCGATTATCAACTTTCTTTGAAAATTTACAAGTCCCAAACTAGGGATCTTTTTGCGTTGCAAATTAACATACGTGTTACTCCAATGATCAGAATGTATAAAAAAAAATATCGCATCCCGATCGAGGTTGCGGAAGCCACCCTTAACCTGACACCC
Source organism: Athalia rosae (assembly GCF_917208135.1). NCBI lineage: Eukaryota > Metazoa > Arthropoda > Insecta > Hymenoptera > Athaliidae > Athalia > Athalia rosae. The sequence goes on from NC_064028.1 coordinate 12,125,360, forward strand.
CCGCGAATCATAACTTTCTTTGAAAAATTACAAGTCCGAAACGAGAAATTTTTCGGCGTCGCAAATCGACGTACGTGTTAATCTGATGTTCAGAATGAATGAAAAAAAGATTTCATATCGATCGAGGTTACGGAAGCCACCCTTAACCTGACACCCCCGCGATTATTACTTTTCTTCAAAAAATCACAAGTCCCAAACTAGAAATCTCTCGGCATTGCAATCCGACGTACGTGTTACTCTAATGATCAAAAGGTATGAAAAAAATATTGCATCCCGATCGAGGTTGCGGAAGCCACCCTTAACCTGACACCCCCGCGATTAATAACTTTCTTTGAAAAATTACAAGTCCCAAACTAGGAATTTCTCGGCGTTGCAAATCGACGGACGTGTTACTTTGATGATTAGAATATATGAAAAGGATATTGCATCCCGTTTGAGGTTGCGGAAGCCACCCCCAACCTGACACCCCCGCGATTATTAATTTTCTTCAAAAAATCAGAAGTCCCGAACTAGGGATCTTTTGGCGTTGTAAATCAACTGACGTGTTACTCTGAGAATCAAAATGTATGGAAAAATACTGCATCTCGATCTAGGTTGCGGAAGCCACCCTTAACCTGACACCCCCGCGATTATTAATTTTCTTCAAAAAATTACAAATCCCAAACTAGAAATCTTTTGGCGTTGCATTCCGAAGTACGTGTTACTCTGATAATCAGGATGTATGAAAAAATATTGCATCTCGATCTAGGTTGCGGAAGTGACCCTTAACCTGACACCCCCGCGATTATTAATTTTCTTCAAAAAATTACAAGTCCCAAACTAAGAAACTCTCGGCATTGCAAATCGACGTACGTGTTACTCTGATGATTGGAATGTATGAAAAGCATATTGCATCCCGATCAATGTTGCGGAAGCCACCCTTAACCTGACATCCCCCCGATTATCAACTTTCTTTGAAGATTTACCATTCCCAAACTAGGGATCTTTTGGCGTTGCAAATTAACATACGTGTTACTCCAATGATCAGAATGTATGAAAAAAATATCGCATCCCGATCGAGGTTGCGGAAGCCACCCTTAACCTGACACCCCCGCGATTAATAACTTTCTTTGAAAAATTACAAGTCCGAAACGAGAGATTTTTCGGCGTCGCAAATCGACGTACGTGTTACTCTGATGTTCAGAATGGATAAAAAAAATATTTCATATCGATCGAGGTTACGGAAGCCACCCTTAACCTGACACCCCCGCGATTATTACTTTTCTTCAAAAAATCACAAGTCCCAAACTAAGAAACTCTCGGCATTGCAAATCGACGTACGTGTTACTCTGATGATTGGAATGTATGAAAAGCATATTGCATCCCGATCAATGTTGCGGAAGCCACCCTTAACCTGACACCCCCCCGATTATCAACTTTCTTTGAAAATTTACCATTCCCAAACTAGGGATCTTTTGGCGTTGCAAATTAACATACGTGTTACTCCAATGATCAGAATGTATGAAAAAAATATCGCATCCCGATCGAGGTTGCGGAAGCCACCCTTAACCTGACACCCCCGCGATTAATAACTTTCTTTGAAAAATTACAAGTCCGAAACGAGAAATTTTTCGGCGTCGCAAATCGACGTACGTGTTACTCTGATGTTCAGAATGGATGAAAAAAATATTTCATATCGATCGAGGTTACGGAAGCCACCCTTAACCTGACACCCCCGCGATTATTACTTTTCTTCAAAAAATCACAAGTCCCAAACTAGAAATCTCTCGGCATTGCAATTCGACGTACGTGTTACTCTAATGATCAAAAGGTATGAAAAAAATATCGCATCCCGATCGAGGTTGCGGAAGCCACCCTTAACCTGACACCCCCGCGATTAATAACTTTCTTTGAAAAATTACAAGTCCCAAACTAGGAATTTCTCGGCGTTGCAAATCGACGGACGTGTTACTTTGATGATCAGAATATATGAAAAGGATATTGCATCCCGTTTGAGGTTGCGGAAGCCACCCCCAACCTGACACCCCCGCGATTATTAATTTTCTTCAAAAAATCACAAGTCCCAAACTAGGGATCTTTTGGCGTTGTAAATCAACTGACGTGTTACTCTGAGAATCAAAATGTATGGAAAAATAATGCATCTCGATCTAGGTTGCGGAAGCCACCCTTAACCTGACACCCCCGCGATTATTAATTTTCTTCAAAAAATTACAAATCCCAAACTAGAAATCTTTTGGCGTTGCATTCCGAAGTACATGTTACTCTGAGAATCAAAATGTATGGAAAAATAATGCATCTCGATCTAGGTTGCGGAAGCCACCCTTAACCTGACACCCCCGCGATTATTAATTTTCTTCAAAAAATTACAAATCCCAAACTAGAAATCTTTTGGCGTTGCATTCCGAAGTACGTGTTACTCTGATAATCAGGATGTATGAAAAAATATTGCATCTCGATCGAGGTTGCGGAAGCCACCCTTAACCTGACACCCCCGCGATTATTAATTTTCTTCAAAAAATTACAAGTCCCAAACTAAGAAACTCTCGGCATTGCAAATCGACGTACGTGTTACTTTGATGATTGGAATGTATGAAGAGCATATTGCATCCCGATCAATGTTGCGGAAGCCACCCTTAACCTGACACCCCCCCGATTATCAACTTTCTTTGAAAATTTACCATTCCCAAACTGGGGATCTTTTTGCGTTGCAAATTAACATACGTGTTACTCCAATGATCAGAATGTATAAAAAAAATATCGCATCCCGATCGAGGTTGCGGAAGCCACCCTTAACCTGACACCCCCGCGATTAATAACTTTCTTTGAAAAATTACAAGTCCGAAACGAGAAATTTTTCGGCGTCGCAAATCGACGTACGTGTTACTCTGATGTTCGGAATGTATGGAGAAAATATTGCATCTTGATCGAGGCTTCGGAAGCCACCCCCAACCTGACACCCCCGCGATTATTAATTTTCTTCAAAAAATCACAAGTCCCAAACTAGGGATCTTTTGGCGTTGTAAATCGACTGACGTGTTACTCTGAGAATCAGAATGTATGGAAAAATAATGCATCTTGATCTAGGTTGCGGAAGCCACCCTTAACCTGACACCCCGGCGATTGATAATTTTCTTCAAAAAATCACAAGTCGCAAACTAGGATTCTTTTGGCGTTGCATTTCGACGTACGTATTACTCCAATGATCAGAATGTATAAAAAAAAATTGCATCCCGATCAAGGTTGCGGAAGCCACCCTTAACCTGACACCCCCGCAATTAATAACTTACTTTGAAAAATTACAAGTCCCAAACTAGAAATCTCTTGTCGTTGCGAATCGACGTACGTGTTACTCTAATGATCAGAATGTACGAAAAAAATATTTCATCCCGATCAAAGTTGCGAAAGCCACCCTTAACCGGACACCCCCGCGATTATTAACTTCTTTTGAAAAATTACAAGTCCCAAACTAGGAATTTCTCGGCGTTGCAAATCCACGTACGTTTTTAACTGATGATCAAAAAGTACGAAAAAAATATCGCATCCCGATCGAGGTTGCGGAAGCCACCCTTAACCTGACACCCTCGCGATTATTAACTTTCTTTGAAAAATTACAAGTTCGAAACTAAAAGACTTTTGGCGTTGCAAATCGACGTACGTGTTACTCTGATAATCAGGATGTATGAAAAAATATTGCATCTCGATCGAGGTTGCGGAAGCCACCCTTAACCTGACACCACCGCGATTATCAATTTTCTTTGAAAAATTACAAGTCCCAAACTAAAGATCTCTTGTTGTTGCAAATTGACGTACGTGTTACTCTGATGATCAAAATGTATGAAAAAAATATTGCATCCCGATCGAGGTTCGGAAGCCACCCTTAACCTGACACCCCCGCGATTAATAACTTTCTTTGAAAAATTACAAGTCCCAAACTAGGAATTTCTCGGCGTTGCAAATCGACGGACGTGTTACTTTGATGATCAGAGAGTATGAAAAGGATATTGCATCCTGATCGAGTTCGCGGAAGCCACCCCCAACCTGACACCCCCGCGAATATCTATTTTCTTCAAAAAATCACAAGTCCCAAACTAGGAATTTCTCGGCGTTGCAAATCGACGGACGTGTTACTTTGATGATTAGAATGTATGAAAAGGATATTGCATCCCGTTTGAGGTTGCGGAAGCCACCCCCAACCTGACACCCCCGCGATTATTAATTTTCTTCAAAAAATCACAAGTCCCAAACTAGGGATCTTTTGGCGCTGTAAATTGACTGACGTGTTACTCTGAGAATCAGAATGTATGGAAAAATAATGCATCTCGATCTAGGTTGCGGAAGCCACCCTTAACCTGACACCCCGGCGATTGATAATTTTCTTCAAAAAATCACAAGTCGCAAACTAGGATTCTTTTGGCGTTGCATTCCGACGTACGTATTACTCTAATGATCAGAATGTATGAAAAGGAAATTGCATCCCGATCAAGGTTGCGGAAGCCACCCTTAACCTGACACCCCCGCAATTAATAACTTACTTTGAAAAATTACAAGTCCCAAACTAGGAATCTCTTGGCGTTGCGAATCAACGCACGTGTTACTCTGATGATCAGAATGTATGGAAGAAAAATTGCATCTCGATCGAGGTCGCGGAAGCCACCCTTAACCTGACACCCCCGCGATTATTAATTTTCTTCAAAAAATCACAAGTCCCAAACTAGATATCTTTCGGCATTGCAATTCGACGTACGTGTTACTCTCATGATCAGAATGTATGAAAAAAATTTTTCATCCTGATCAAAGTTGCGAAAGCCACCCTTACCAGACACCCCCGCGATTATTAACTTCTTTTGAAAAATTACAAGTCCCAAACTAGGAATTTCTCGGCGTTGCAAATCGACGTACGTTTTCAACTGATAATTAAAAAGTATGAAAAAAATATCGCATCCCGATCGAGGTCGCGGAAGCCACCCTTAACCTGACACCCTCGCGATTATTAACTTTCTTTGAAAAATTACAAGTTCGAAACTAGAAATCTTTTGGCGTTGCAAATCGACGTACGTGTTACTCTGATAATCAGGATGTATGAAAAAATATTGCATTCTGATCAAAGTTGCGGAAGCCACCCTTAACCTGACACTACCGCGATTATCAATTTTCTTTGAAAAATTACAAGTCCCAAACTAAAGATCTCTCATTGTTGCAAATTGACGTACGTGTTACTCTGATGATCAAAATGTATGAAAAAAATATTGCATCCCGATCGAGGTTGCGGAAGCCACCCTTAACCTGACACCCCCGCGATTAATAACTTTCTTTGAAAAATTACAAGTCCCAAACTAGGAATTTCTCGGCGTTGCAAATCGACGGACGTGTTACTTTGATGATCAGAGAGTATGAAAAGGATATTGCATCCTGATCGAGTTCGCGGAAGCCACCCCCAACCTGACACCCCCGCGAATATCTATTTTCTTCAAAAAATCACAAGTCCCAAACTAGGGATCTTTCGGCGTTGTAAATCGACTTGCGTGTTACTCTGAAAATCAGAATGTATGGAAAAATATTGCATTCCGATCGAGGTCGCGGAAGCCACCCTTAACCTGACACCCCCGCGATTATTACTTTTCTTCAAAAATCACAAGTCCCAAACTAGAAATCTCTCGGCATTGCAAATCGACGTACGTGTTACTCTGATGATTGGGATGCTTGAAGAGAATATTGCATCCCGATCAAAGTTGCGGAAGCCACCCTTAACCTGACACCCCCGCGATTATCAACTTTCTTTGAAAATTTACAAGTCCCAAACTAGAAATCTTTTGGCGTTGCAAATTGACATACGTGTTACTCCAATAATCAGAATGTATGAAAAAAATATTGCATCCAGATCGAGGTTGCGGAAGCCACCCTTAACCTGACACCACCGCGATTATAATTTTCTTCAAAAAATTACAAGTCCCAAACTAGAGATCTTTTGGCGTTGCATTCCGACGTACGTGTTACTCCAATGATCAGAATGTATGAAAAGAATATTGCATCCCGATTAAGGTTGCGGATGCCACCTTTAACCTGACACCCCCGCAATTATTAACTTTCTTTGAAAAATTACAAGTCCCAAACTAGAAATCTCTTGGCGTTGCAAATTGACGTACGTGTTAATTTGATAATCAGAATGTATGAAAAGGATATTGCATCCTGATCGAGGTGTCGGAAGCCACCCCCAACCTGACACCCCCGCGATTATTAATTTTCTTCAAAAAATCACAAGTCCCAAACTAGAGATCTCTCGGCATTGCAAATCGACGTACGTGTTACTCTGATGATCGAGATGCTTGAAGGGAATATTGCATCCCGATCAAGGTTGCGAAAGCCACCCTTAACCTGACACCCCCGCGATTATCAACTTTCTTTGAAAATTGACAAGTCCCAAACTAAGAATCTTTTGGCGTTGCAAATTGACGTACGTGTTACTCTGATGTTCGGAATGAATGAAAAAAATATTTTATATCGATCGAGGTTACGGAAGCCACCCTTAACCTGACACCCCCGCGATTATTACTTTTCTTCAAAAAATCACAAGTCCCAAACTAGGAATCTCTCGGCATTGCGATTCGACGTACGTGTTACTCTAATGATCAGAAGGTATGAAAAAAATATCGCATCCCGATCGAGGTTGCGGAAGCCACCCTTAACCTGACACCCCCGCGATTATTACCTTTCTTTGAAAAATTACAAGTCCCAAACTAGGAATTTCTCGGCGTTGCAAATCGACGGACGTGTTACTTCGATGATTAGAATGTATGAAAAGTATTTCGCATCCCGATCGAGGTTGCGGAAGCCACCCTCAACCTGACACCACCGCGATTATTAATTTTCTTCAAAAAATTACGAGTCCCAAACTAGAAATCTTTTGGCGTTGCATTTCGACGTACGTGTTACTCCAATGATCAGAATGTATGAAAAGAATATTGCATCCCGATTAAGGTTGCGGAAGCCACCTTTAACCTGACACCCCCGCAATTATTAACTTTCTTTGAAAAATTACAAGTCCCAAACTAGGGATCTCTTGGCGTTGCAAATCGACGTACGTGTTACTCTGATGTTCGGAATGTATGGAGAAAATATTGCATCTTGATCGAGGCTACGGAAGCCACCCTTAACCTGACACCCCCGCGATTAATAACTTTCTTTGAAAAATTACAAGTCCCAAACTAGGAATTTCTCGGCGTTGCAAATCGACGGACGTGTTACTTTGATGATCAGAGAGTATGAAAAGGATATTGCATCCTGATCGAGTTCGCGGAAGCCACCCCCAACCTGACACCCCCGCGAATATCTATTTTCTTCAAAAAATCACAAGTCCCAAACTACAAATCTCTCGGCATTGCAAATCGACGTACGTGTTACTCTGATGATTGGAATGTATAAAGAGAATATTGCATCCCGATCAAGGTTGCGGAAGCCACCCTTAACCTGACACCCCCGCGATTATCAACTTTCTTTGAAAATTCACAAGTCCCAAACTAGAAATCTTTTGGCGTTGCAAATTGACATACGTGTTACTCTAATAATCAGAATGTATGAAAGAAATATTGCATCCCGATTGAGGTTGCGGAAGCCACCCTTAACCTGACACCACCGCGATTATTAATTTTCTTCAAAAAATCACAAGTCCCAAACTAGAAATCTTTTGGCGTTGCATTCAGACGTACGTGTTACTCTAATGTTCAGAATGTATGAAAAAAATATTGCATCCCGATTAAGGTTGCGGAAGCCACCTTTAACCTGACACCCCCGCGATTATCAACTTCCTTTGAAAATTTACAAGTCCCAAACTAGAAATCTTTAGGCGTTGCGAATTGACATACGTGTTACTTCAATAATCAGAATGTATGAAAAAAATTTTGCATCCCGATCGAGGTTGCGGAAGCCACCCTTAACCTGACACCACCGCGATTATTAATTTTCTTCAAAAAATTACAAGTCCCAAACTAGAAATCTTTTGGCATTGCATTCCGACGTACGTGTTACTCCAATGATAAGAATGTATGAAAAAAATATTGCATACCGATTAAGTTCGCGGAAGCCACCTTTAACCTGACACCCCCGCAATTATTAACTTTCTTTGAAAAATTACAAGTCCCAAACTAGAGATCTCTTGGCGTTGCAAATTAACGTACGTGTTACTTTGATAATCAGAATGTATGAAAAAAATATTGCATCCCGATCGAGGTTGCGGAAGCCACCCTAAACCTGACACCCCCGCGATTATTACTTTTCTTCAAAAAATTACAAGTCCCAACTTAGAAATCTCTCGGCATTGCAAATCGACGTACGTGTTACTCTGATGATCGAGATGCTTGAAGGGAATATTGCATCCCGATCAAGGTTGCGGAAGCCACCCTTAACCTGACACCCCCGCGATTATCAACTTTCTTTGAAAATTGACAAGTCCCAAACAAAAAATCTTTTGGCGTTGCAAATTGACGTACGTGTTACTCTGATGTTCAGAATGAATGAAAAAAATATTTTATATCGATCGAGGTTACGGAAGCCACCCTTAACCTGACACCCCCGCGATTATTACTCTTCTTCAAAAAATCACAAGTCCCAAACTAGGAATCTCTTGGCGTTGCAAATCGACGTACGTGTTACTCTGATGTTCGGAATGTATGGAGAAAATATTGAATCTTGATCGAGGCTACGGAAGCCACCCTTAACCTGACACCCCCGCGATTATTAATTTTCTTTGAAAAATTACAAGTCCGAAACGAGAAATTTTTCAGCGTCGCAAATCGACGTACGTGTTACTCTGATGATCAGAATGAATAAAAAAAATATTTCATCTCGATCGAGGTTACGGAAGCCACCCTTAACCTGACACCCCCGCGATTATTACTTTTCTTCAAAAAATCACAAGTCCCAAACTAGAAATCTTTCGGCATTGCAATTCGACGTACGTGCTACTCTGATGATTGGAATGTGGGAAGAGAATATTGCATTTTGATCGAGGTTGTGGAAGCCCCCCTCACCTGACACCCCCGCGATTATTAATTTTCTTCAAAAAATTACAAGTCCCAAACTAGGAATTTCTCGGCGTTGCAAATCGACGGACGTGTTACTTTGATGATTAGAATGTATGAAAAGGATATCGCATCCCGATCGAGGTTGCGGAAGCCACCCTTAACCTGACACTACCGCGATTATTAATTTTCTTCAAAAAATTACGAGTCCCAAACTAGGAATCTTTTGGCGTTGCATTCCGACGTACGTGTTACTCCAATGATCAGAATGTATGAAAAGAATATTGCATCCCGATTAAGGTTGCGGAAGCCACCTTTAACCTGACACCCCCGCAATTATTAACTTTCTTTGAAAAATTACAAGTCCCAAACTAGGGATCTCTTGGCGTTGCAAATCGACGTACGTGTTACTCTGATGTTCGGAATGTATGGAGAAAATATTGCATCTTGATCGAGGTCACGGAAGCCACCCTTAACCTGACACCCCCGCGATTATTAATTTTCTTTGAAAAATTACAAGTCCGAAACGAGAAATTTTTCGGCGTCGCAAATCGACGTACGTGTTACTCTGATGATCAGAATGAATAAAAGAAATATTTTATCTTGATCGAGGTTACGGAAGCCACCCTTAACCTGACACCCCCGCGATTATTACTTTTCTTCAAAAAATCACAAGTCCCAAACTAGAAATCTCTCGGCATTGCAATTCGACGTACGTGCTACTCTGATGATTGGAATGTGGGAAGAAAATATTGCATTTTGATCGAGGTTGTGGAAGCCCCCCTCACCTGACACCCCCGCGATTATTAATTTTCTTCAAAAAATCACAAGTCCCAAACTAGGGATCTTTCGGCGTTGCAAATCGACGGACGTGTTACTTTGATGATCAGAATGTATGAAAAAAATATTGCATCCAGATCGAGGTTGCGGAAGCCACCCTTAACCTGACACCACCGCGATTATTAATTTTCTTCAAAAAATTACAAGTCCCAAACTAGAAATCTTTTGGCGTTGCATTCCGACGTACGTGTTACTCTGAAAATCAGAATGTATGGAAAAATATTGCATTTCGATCGAGGTTGCGGAAGCCACCCTTAACCTGACACCCCCGCGATTATTACTTTTCTTCAAAAAATCACAAGTCCCAAACTAGGAATTTCTCGGCGTTGCAAATCGACGGACGTGTTACTTTGATGATCAGAGAGTATGAAAAAAATATTGCATCCCGATTAAGGTTGCGGATGCCACCTTTAACCTGACACCCCCGCAATTATTAACTTTCTTTGAAAAATTACAAGTCCCAAACTAGGAATCTCTTGGCGTTGCAAATTAACGTACGTGTTACTTTGATAATCAGAATGTATGAAAAGGATATTGCATCCTGATCGAGGTGTCGGAAGCCACCCCCAACCTGACACCCCCGCGATTATTAATTTTCTTCAAAAAATCACAAGTCCCAAACTAGAGATCTCTCGGCGTTGCAAATCGACGTACGTGTTACTCTGATGTTCAGAATGTATGGAGAAAATATTGCATCTTGATCGAGGCTACGGAAGCCACCCTTAACCTGACACCCCCGCGATTATTAATTTTCTTTGAAAAATTACAAGTCCGAAACGAGAAATTTTTCGGCGTCGCAAATCGACGTGCGTGTTACTCTGATGATCAGAATGAATAAAAGAAATATTTTATCTCGATCGAGGTTACGGAAGCCACCCTTAACCTGACACCCCCGCGATTATTACTTTTCTTCAAAAAATCACAAGTCCCAAACTAGAAATCTCTCGGCATTGCAATTCGACGTACGTGCTACTCTGATGATTGGAATGTGGGAAGAAAATATTGCATTTTGATCGAGGTTGTGGAAGCCCCCCTCACCTGACACCCCCGCGATTATTAATTTTCTTCAAAAAATCACAAGTCCCAAACTAGGGATCTTTCGGCGTTGCAAATCGACGGACGTGTTACTTTGATGATCAGAATGTATGAAAAAAATATTGCATCCAGATCGAGGTTGCGGAAGCCACCCTTAACCTGACACCACCGCGATTATTAATTTTCTTCAAAAAATTACAAGTCCCAAACTAGAAATCTTTTGGCGTTGCATTCCGACGTACGTGTTACTCTGAAAATCAGAATGTATGGAAAAATATTGCATTTCGATCGAGGTTGCGGAAGCCACCCTTAACCTGACACCCCCGCGATTATTACTTTTCTTCAAAAAATCACAAGTCCCAAACTAGGAATTTCTCGGCGTTGCAAATCGACGGACGTGTTACTTTGATGATCAGAGAGTATGAAAAAAATATTGCATCCCGATTAAGGTTGCGGATGCCACCTTTAACCTGACACCCCCGCAATTATTAACTTTCTTTGAAAAATTACAAGTCCCAAACTAGGAATCTCTTGGCGTTGCAAATTAACGTACGTGTTACTTTGATAATCAGAATGTATGAAAAGGATATTGCATCCTGATCGAGGTGTCGGAAGCCACCCCCAACCTGACACCCCCGCAATTATTAACTTTCTTTGAAAAATTACAAGTCCCAAACTAGGAATCTCTTGGCGTTGCAATTCAACGTACGTGTTACTTTGATGATCAGAATGTATGAAAAGGATATTGCATCCTGATCGAGGTGTCGGAAGCCACCCCCAACCTGACACCCCCGCGATTATTAATTTTCTTCAAAAAATCACAAGTCCCAAACTAGAGATCTCTCGGCGTTGCAAATCGACGCACGTGTTACTCTGATGTTCGGAATGTATGAAGAAAATATCGCATCTTGATCGAGGCTACGGAAGCCACCCTTAACCTGACACCCCCGCGATTATCAATTTTCTTTGAAAAATTACAAGTCCGAAACGAGAAATTTTTCAGCGTCGCAAATCGACGTACGTGTTACTCTGATAATCAGAATGAATAAAAAAAATATTTCATCTCGATCGAGGTTACGAAAGCCACCCTTAACCTGACACCCCCGCGATTATTACTTTTCTTCAAAAAATCACAAGTCCCAAACTAGAAATCTCTCGGCATTGCAATTCGACGTACGTGCTACTCTGATGATTGGAATGTGGGAAGAAAATATTGCATTTTGATCGAGGTTGTGGAAGCCCCCCTCACCTGACACCCCCGCGATTATTAATTTTCTTCAAAAAATCACAAGTCCCAAACTAGGGATCTTTCGGCGTTGCAAATCGACGGACGTGTTACTTCGATGATCAGAATGTATGGAAAAAATATTGCATCCAGATCGAGGTTGCGGAAGCCACCCTTAACCTGACACCACCGCGATTATTAATTTTCTTCAAAAAATTACGAGTCCCAAACTAGAAATCTTTTGGCGTTGCATTCCGACGTACGTGTTACTCCAATGATCAGAATGTATGAAAAGAATATTGCATCCCGATTAAGGTTGCGGAAGCCACCTTTAACCTGACACCCCCGCAATTATTAACTTTCTTTGAAAAATCACAAGTCCCAAACTAGGGATCTTGCGGCGTTGCAAATCGACGGACGTGTTACTTTGATGATCAGAATGTATGAAAAAAATATTGCATCCAGATCGAGGTTGCGGAAGCCACCCTTAACCTGACACCACCGCGATTATTAATTTTCTTCAAAAAATTACAAGTCCCAAACTAGAAATCTTTTGGCGTTGCATTCCGACGTACGTGTTACTCTGAAAATCAGAATGTATGGAAAAATATTGCATTTCGATCGAGGTTGCGGAAGCCACCCTTAACCTGACACCCCCGCGATTATTACTTTTCTTCAAAAAATCACAAGTCCCAAACTAGGAATTTCTCGGCGTTGCAAATCGACGGACGTGTTACTTTGATGATCAGAGAGTATGAAAAAAATATTGCATCCCGATTAAGGTTGCGGATGCCACCTTTAACCTGACACCCCCGCAATTATTAACTTTCTTTGAAAAATTACAAGTCCCAAACTAGGAATCTCTTGGCGTTGCAAATTAACGTACGTGTTACTTTGATAATCAGAATGTATGAAAAGGATATTGCATCCTGATCGAGGTGTCGGAAGCCACCCCCAACCTGACACCCCCGCAATTATTAACTTTCTTTGAAAAATTACAAGTCCCAAACTAGGAATTTCTCGGCGTTGCAAATCGACGGACGTGTTACTTTGATGATCAGAGAGTATGAAAAAAATATTGCATCCCGATTAAGGTTGCGGATGCCACCTTTAACCTGACACCCCCGCAATTATTAACTTTCTTTGAAAAATTACAAGTCCCAAACTAGGAATCTCTTGGCGTTGCAAATTAACGTACGTGTTACTTTGATAATCAGAATGTATGAAAAGGATATTGCATCCTGATCGAGGTGTCGGAAGCCACCCCCAACCTGACACCCCCGCAATTATTAACTTTCTTTGAAAAATTACAAGTCCCAAACTAGGAATCTCTTGGCGTTGCAAATTAACGTACGTGTTACTTTGATAATCAGAATGTATGAAAAGGATATTGCATCCTGATCGAGGTGTCGGAAGCCACCCTCAACCTGACACCCCCGCGATTATTAACTTTCTTTGAAAAATTACAAGTCCCAAACTAGGAATCTCTTGGCGTTGCAAATTAACGTACGTGTTACTTTGATAATCAGAATGTATGAAAAGGATATTGCATCCTGATCGAGGTGTCGGAAGCCACCCCCAACCTGACACCCCCGCGATTATTAATTTTCTTCAAAGAATCACAAGTCCCAAACTAGAGATCTCTCGGCGTTGCAAATCGACGTACGTGTTACTCTGATGTTCGGAATGTATGGAGAAAATATTGCATCTTGATCGAGGCTACGGAAGCCACCCTTAACCTGACACCCCCGCGATTAATCATTTTCTTTGAAAAATTACAAGTCCGAAACGAGAAATTTTTCAGCGTCGCAAATCGACGTACGTGTTACTCTGATGATCAGAATGAATGAAAGAAATATTTTATCTCGATCGAAGTTACGGAAGCCACCCTTAACCTGACACCCCCGCGATTATTACTTTTCTTCAAAAAATCACAAGTCCCAAACTAGAAATCTCTTGGCATTGCAATTCGACGTACGTGCTACTCTGATGATTGGAATGTGGGAAGAAAATATTGCATTTTGATCGAGGTTGTGGAAGCCCCCCTCACCTGACACCCCCGCGATTATTAATTTTCTTCAAAAAATCACGAGTCCCAAACTAGGGATCTTTCGGCGTTGCAAATCGACGGACGTGTTACTTTGATGATCAGAATGTATGAAAAAAATATTGCATCCAGATCGAGGTTGCGGAAGCCACCCTTAACCTGACACCACCGCGATTATTAATTTTCTTCAAAAAATTACAAGTCCCAAACTAGAAATCTTTTGGCGTTGCATTCCGACGTACGTGTTACTCTGAAAATCAGAATGTATAAAAAAATATTGCATTTCGATCGAGGTTGCGGAAGCCACCCTTAACCTGACACCCCCGCGATTATTACTTTTCTTCAAAAAATCACAAGTCCCAAACTAGGAATTTCTCGGCGTTGCAAATCGACGGACGTGTTACTTTGATGATCAGAGAGTATGAAAAAAATATTGCATCCCGATCAAGGTTGCGGAAGCCACCTTTAACCTGACACCCCCGCAATTATTAACTTTCTTTGAAAAATTACAAGTCCCAAACTAGGAATCTCTTGGCGTTGCAAATTAACGTACGTGTTACTTTGATAATCAGAATGTATGAAAAGGATATTGCATCCTGATCGAGGTGTCGGAAGCCACCCCCAACCTGACACCCCCGCAATTATTAACTTTCTTTGAAAAATTACAAGTCCCAAACTAGGAATCTCTTGGCGTTGCAAATTAACGTACGTGTTACTTTGATAATCAGAATGTATGAAAAGGATATTGCATCCTGATCGAGGTGTCGGAAGCCACCCCCAACCTGACACCCCCGCAATTATTAACTTTCTTTGAAAAATTACAAGTCCCAAACTAGGAATCTCTTGGCGTTGCAAATTAACGTACGTGTTACTTTGATAATCAGAATGTATGAAAAGGATATTGCATCCTGATCGAGGTTTAGGAAGCCACCCCCAACCTGACACCCCCGCGATTATTAATTTTCTTCAAAAAATCACAAGTCCCAAACTAGAGATCTCTCGGCGTTGCAAATCGACGTACGTGTTACTCTGATGTTCGGAATGTATGGAGAAAATATTGCATCTTGATCGAGGCTACGGAAGCCACCCTTAACCTGACACCCCCGCGATTAATCATTTTCTTTGAAAAATTACAAGTCCGAAACGAGAAATTTCTCAGCGTCGCAAATCGACGTACGTGTTACTCTGATGATCAGAATGAATAAAAAAAATATTTCATCTCGATCGAGGTTACGGAAGCCACCCTTAACCTGACACCCCCGCGATTATTACTTTTCTTCAAAAAATCACAAGTCTCAAACTAGAAATCTCTCGGCATTGCAATTCGACGTACGTGCTACTCTGATGATTGGAATGTGGGAAGAGAATATTGCATTTTGATCGAGGTTGTGGAAGCCCCCCTCACCTGACACCCCCGCGATTATTAATTTTCTTCAAAAAATCACAAGTCCCAAACTAGGAATTTCTCGGCGTTGCAAATCGACGGACGTGTTACTTTGATGATCAGAATGTATGAAAAGGATATCGCATCCCGATCGAGGTTGCGGAAGCCACCCTTAACCTGACACTACCGCGATTATTGATTTTCTTCAAAAAATTACGAGTCCCAAACTAGAAATCTTTTGGCGTTGCATTCCGACGTACGTGTTACTCCAATGATCAGAATGTATGAAAAGAATATTGCATCCCGATTAAGGTTGCGGAAGCCACCTTTAACCTGACACCCCCGCAATTATTAACTTTCTTTGAAAAATTACAAGTCCCAAACTAGGGATCTCTTGGCGTTGCAAATCGACGTACGTGTCACTCTGATGTTCGGAATGTATGGAGAAAATATTGCATCTTGATCGAGGTCACGGAAGCCACCCTTAACCTGACACCCCCGCGATTATTAATTTTCTTTGAAAAATTACAAGTCCGAAACGAGAAATTTTTCGGCGTCGCAAATCGACGTACGTGTTACTCTGATGATCAGAATGAATAAAAGAAATATTTTATCTCGATCGAGGTTACGTAAGCCACCCTTAACCTGACACCCCCGCGATTATTACTTTTCTTCAAAAAATCACAAGTCCCAAACTAGAAATCTCTCGGCATTGCAATTCGACGTACGTGCTACTCTGATCATTGGAATGTGGGAAGAGAATATTGCATTTCGATCGAGGTTGTGGAAGCCCCCTTCACCTGACACCCCCGCGATTATTAATTTTCTTCAAAAAATCACAAGTCCCAAACTAGGGATCTTTCGGCGTTGCAAATCGACGGACGTGTTACTTTGATGATCAGAATGTATGAAAAGAATATTGCATCCAGATCGAGGTTGCGGAAGCCACCCTTAACCTGACACCACCGCGATTATTAATTTTCTTCAAAAAATTACAAGTCCCAAACTAGAAATCTTTTGGCGTTGCATTCCGACGTACGTGTTACTCTGAAAATCAGAATGTATGGAAAAATATTGCATTTCGATCGAGGTTGCGGAAGCCACCCTTAACCTGACACCCCCGCGATTATTACTTTTCTTCAAAAAATCACAAGTCCCAAACTAGAAATCTCTCGGCATTGCAATTCGACGTACGTGCTACTCTGATGATTGGAATGTGGAAAGAGAATATTGCATTTTGATCGAGGTTGTGGAAGCCCCCCTCACCTGACACCCCCGCGATTATTAATTTTCTTCAAAAAATCACAAGTCCCAAACTAGGAATTTCTCGGCGTTGCAAATCGACGGACGTGTTACTTTGATGATCAGAGAGTATGAAAAGGATATTGCATCCTGATCGAGTTTCCAGAAGCCACCCCCAACCTGACACCCCCGCGAATATCTATTTTTTTCAAAAAATCACAAGTCCCAAACTAGGGATCTTTCGGCGTTGTAAATCGACTTACGTGTTACTCTGAAAATCAGAATGTATGGAAAAATATTGCATTTCGATCGAGGTTGCGGAAGCCACCCTTAACCTGACACCCCCGCGATTATTACTTTTCTTCAAAAATCACAAGTCCCAAACTAGAAATCTCTTGGCGTTGCAAATTAACGTACGTGTTACTTTGATAATCAGAATGTATGAAAAGGATATTGCATCCTGATCGAGGTGTCGGAAGCCACCCCCAACCTGACACCCCCGCAATTATTAACTTTCTTTGAAAAATTACAAGTCCCAAACTAGGAATCTCTTGGCGTTGCAAATTAACGTACGTGTCACTCTGATGTTCGGAATGTATGGAGAAAATATTGCATCTTGATCGAGGTCACGGAAGCCACCCTTAACCTGACACCCCCGCGATTATTAATTTTCTTTGAAAAATTACAAGTCCCAAACTAGGAATTTCTCGGCGTTGCAAATCGACGGACGTGTTACTTTGATGATCAGAGAGTATGAAAAAAATATTGCATCCCGATTAAGGTTGCGGATGCCACCTTTAACCTGACACCCCCGCAATTATTAACTTTCTTTGAAAAATTACAAGTCCCAAACTAGGAATCTCTTGGCGTTGCAAATTAACGTACGTGTTACTTTGATAATCAGAATGTATGAAAAGGATATTGCATCCTGATCGAGGTGTCGGAAGCCACCCCCAACCTGACACCCCCGCAATTATTAACTTTCTTTGAAAAATTACAAGTCCCAAACTAGGAATCTCTTGGCGTTGCAAATTAACGTACGTGTTACTTTGATAATCAGAATGTATGAAAAGGATATTGCATCCTGATCGAGGTGTCGGAAGCCACCCCCAACCTGACACCCCCGCAATTATTAACTTTCTTTGAAAAATTACAAGTCCCAAACTAGGAATCTCTTGGCGTTGCAAATTAACGTACGTGTTACTTTGATAATCAGAATGTATGAAAAGGATATTGCATCCTGATCGAGGTGTCGGAAGCCACCCCCAACCTGACACCCCCGCGATTATTAATTTTCTTCAAAAAATCACAAGTCCCAAACTAGAGATCTCTCGGCGTTGCAAATCGACGTACGTGTTACTCTGATGTTCGGAATGTATGGAGAAAATATTGCATCTTGATCGAGGCTACGGAAGCCACCCTTAACCTGACACCCCCGCGATTAATCATTTTCTTTGAAAAATTACAAGTCCGAAACGAGAAATTTTTCAGCGTCGCAAATCGACGTACGTGTTACTCTGATGATCAGAATGAATGAAAGAAATATTTTATCTCGATCGAAGTTACGGAAGCCACCCTTAACCTGACACCCCCGCGATTATTACTTTTCTTCAAAAAATCACAAGTCCCAAACTAGAAATCTCTTGGCATTGCAATTCGACGTACGTGCTACTCTGATGATTGGAATGTGGGAAGAAAATATTGCATTTTGATCGAGGTTGTGGAAGCCCCCCTCACCTGACACCCCCGCGATTATTAATTTTCTTCAAAAAATCACGAGTCCCAAACTAGGGATCTTTCGGCGTTGCAAATCGACGGACGTGTTACTTTGATGATCAGAATGTATGAAAAAAATATTGCATCCAGATCGAGGTTGCGGAAGCCACCCTTAACCTGACACCACCGCGATTATTAATTTTCTTCAAAAAATTACAAGTCCCAAACTAGAAATCTTTTGGCGTTGCATTCCGACGTACGTGTTACTCTGAAAATCAGAATGTATAAAAAAATATTGCATTTCGATCGAGGTTGCGGAAGCCACCCTTAACCTGACACCCCCGCGATTATTACTTTTCTTCAAAAAATCACAAGTCCCAAACTAGGAATTTCTCGGCGTTGCAAATCGACGGACGTGTTACTTTGATGATCAGAGAGTATGAAAAAAATATTGCATCCCGATTAAGGTTGCGGATGCCACCTTTAACCTGACACCCCCGCAATTATTAACTTTCTTTGAAAAATTACAAGTCCCAAACTAGGAATCTCTTGGCGTTGCAAATTAACGTACGTGTTACTTTGATAATCAGAATGTATGAAAAGGATATTGCATCCTGATCGAGGTGTCGGAAGCCACCCCCAACCTGACACCCCCGCAATTATTAACTTTCTTTGAAAAATTACAAGTCCCAAACTAGGAATCTATTGGCGTTGCAAATTAACGTACGTGTTACTTTGATAATCAGAATGTATGAAAAGGATATTGCATCCTGATCGAGGTGTCGGAAGCCACCCCCAACCTGACACCCCCGCAATTATTAACTTTCTTTGAAAAATTACAAGTCCCAAACTAGGAATCTCTTGGCGTTGCAAATTAACGTACGTGTTACTTTGATAATCAGAATGTATGAAAAGGATATTGCATCCTGATCGAGGTGTCGGAAGCCACCCCCAACCTGACACCCCCGCGATTATTAATTTTCTTCAAAAAATCACAAGTCCCAAACTAGAGATCTCTCGGCGTTGCAAATCGACGTACGTGTTACTCTGATGTTCGGAATGTATGGAGAAAATATTGCATCTTGATCGAGGCTACGGAAGCCACCCTTAACCTGACACCCCCGCGATTATTAATTTTCTTTGAAAAATTACAAGTCCGAAACGAGAAATTTCTCAGCGTCGCAAATCGACGTACGTGTTACTCTGATGATCAGAATGAATAAAAAAAATATTTCATCTCGATCGAGGTTACGGAAGCCACCCTTAACCTGACACCCCCGCGATTATTACTTTTCTTCAAAAAATCACAAGTCTCAAACTAGAAATCTCTCGGCATTGCAATTCGACGTACGTGCTACTCTGATGATTGGAATGTGGGAAGAGAATATTGCATTTTGATCGAGGTTGTGGAAGCCCCCCTCACCTGACACCCCCGCGATTATTAATTTTCTTCAAAAAATCACAAGTCCCAAACTAGGAATTTCTCGGCGTTGCAAATCGACGGACGTGTTACTTTGATGATCAGAATGTATGAAAAGGATATCGCATCCCGATCGAGGTTGCGGAAGCCACCCTTAACCTGACACTACCGCGATTATTAATTTTCTTCAAAAAATTACGAGTCCCAAACTAGAAATCTTTTGGCGTTGCATTCCGACGTACGTGTTACTCCAATGATCAGAATGTATGAAAAGAATATTGCATCCCGATTAAGGTTGCGGAAGCCACCTTTAACCTGACACCCCCGCAATTATTAACTTTCTTTGAAAAATTACAAGTCCCAAACTAGGGATCTCTTGGCGTTGCAAATCGACGTACGTGTCACTCTGATGTTCGGAATGTATGGAGAAAATATTGCATCTTGATCGAGGTCACGGAAGCCACCCTTAACCTGACACCCCCGCGATTATTAATTTTCTTTGAAAAATTACAAGTCCGAAACGAGAAATTTTTCGGCGTCGCAAATCGACGTACGTGTTACTCTGATGATCAGAATGAATAAAAGAAATATTTTATCTCGATCGAGGTTACGTAAGCCACCCTTAACCTGACACCCCCGCGATTATTACTTTTCTTCAAAAAATCACAAGTCCCAAACTAGAAATCTCTCGGCATTGCAATTCGACGTACGTGCTACTCTGATCATTGGAATGTGGGAAGAGAATATTGCATTTCGATCGAGGTTGTGGAAGCCCCCTTCACCTGACACCCCCGCGATTATTAATTTTCTTCAAAAAATCACAAGTCCCAAACTAGGGATCTTTCGGCGTTGCAAATCGACGGACGTGTTACTTTGATGATCAGAATGTATGAAAAAAATATTGCATCCAGATCGAGGTTGCGGAAGCCACCCTTAACCTGACACCACCGCGATTATTAATTTTCTTCAAAAAATTACAAGTCCCAAACTAGAAATCTTTTGGCGTTGCATTCCGACGTACGTGTTACTCTGAAAATCAGAATGTATGGAAAAATATTGCATTTCGATCGAGGTTGCGGAAGCCACCCTTAACCTGACACCCCCGCGATTATTACTTTTCTTCAAAAAATCACAAGTCCCAAACTAGAAATCTCTCGGCATTGCAATTCGACGTACGTGCTACTCTGATGATTGGAATGTGGAAAGAGAATATTGCATTTTGATCGAGGTTGTGGAAGCCCCCCTCACCTGACACCCCCGCGATTATTAATTTTCTTCAAAAAATCACAAGTCCCAAACTAGGAATTTCTCGGCGTTGCAAATCGACGGACGTGTTACTTTGATGATCAGAGAGTATGAAAAGGATATTGCATCCTGATCGAGTTCCCAGAAGCCACCCCCAACCTGACACCCCCGCGAATATCTATTTTTTTCAAAAAATCACAAGTCCCAAACTAGGGATCTTTCGGCGTTGTAAATCGACTTACGTGTTACTCTGAAAATCAGAATGTATGGAAAAATATTGCATTTCGATCGAGGTTGCGGAAGCCACCCTTAACCTGACACCCCCGCGATTATTACTTTTCTTCAAAAATCACAAGTCCCAAACTAGAAATCTCTCGGCGTTGCAAATCGACGTACGTGTTACTCTGATGATTGGGATGCTCAGAGAGAATATTGCATCCCGATCAAAGTTGCGGAAGCCACCCTTAACCTGACACCCCCGCGATTATCAACTTTCTTTGAAAATTTACAAGTCCCAAACTAGAAATCTTTTGGCGTTGCAAATTGACATACGTGTTACTCCAATAATCAGAATGTATGAAAAAAATATTGCATCCAGATCGAGGTTGCGGAAGCCACCCTTAACCTGACACCACCGCGATTATTAATTTTCTACAAAAAATTACAAGTCCCAAACTAGGAATCTTTTGGCGTTGCATTCCGACGTACGTGTTACTTCAATGATCAGAATGTATGAAAAAAATATTGCATCCCGATTAAGGTTGCGGATGCCACCTTTAACCTGACACCCCCGCAATTATTAACTTTCTTTGAAAAATTACAAGTCCCAAACTAGGAATCTCTTGGCGTTGCAAATAAACGTACGTGTTACTTTGATAATCAGAATGTATGAAAAAAATATTGCATCCTGATCGAGGTGTCGGAAGCCACCCCCAACCTGACACCCCCGCGATTATTAATTTTCTTCAAAAAATCACAAGTCCCAAACTAGAGATCTCTCGGCATTGCAAATCGACGTACGTGTTACTCTGATGATAAGAATGTATAAAGAAAATATTGCATCTCGATCGAGGTTGCGGAAGCCACCTTTAACCTGACACCCCCGAGATTATTAATTTTCTTTGAAAAATTACAAGTCCCAAACCAAAGATCTCTCGGCGTTGCGAATTGACGTACGTGTTACTGTGATGATCAGAATGTATGAAATGAAAATTTCATATCGATCGAGGTTGCGGAAGCCACCCTTAACCTGACACCCCCACGATTATTACTTTTCTTCAAAAAATCACAAGTCCCAAACTACAAATCTCTCGGCATTGCAAATCGACGTACGTGTTACTCTGATGATTGGAATGTATAAAGAGAATATTGAATCCCGATCAAGGTTGCGGAAGCCACCCTTAACCTGACACCCCCGCGATTATCAACTTTCTTTGAAAATTTACAAGTCCCAAACTAGAGATCTTTTGGCGTTGCAAATTGACATACGTGTTACTCTAATAATCAGAATGTATGAAAAGAATATTGCATCCCGATCGAGGTTGCGGAAGCCACCCTTAACCTGACACCCCCGCGATTATTACTTTTCTTCAAAAAATCACAAGTCCCAAACTAGAAATCTTTTGGCGTTGCATTCGGACGTACGTGTTACTCCAATGTTCAGAATGTATGAAAAAAATATTGCATCCCGATTAAGGTTGCGGAAGCCACCTTTAACCTGACACCCCCGCGATTATCAACTTCCTGTGAAAATTTACAAGTCCCAAACTAGAAATCTTGAGGCGTTGCAAATTGACATACGTGTTACTTTATTAATCAGAATGTATGAAAAAAATATTGCATCCCGATCAAGGTTGCGGAAGCCACCCTTAACCTGACACCCCCGCGATTATTAATTTTCTTCAAAAAATTACAAGTCCCAAACTAGAAATCTTTTGGCATTGCATTCCGACGTACGTGTTACTCCGAAGATCAGAATGTATGAAAAAAATATTGCATACCGATTAAGTTCGCGGAAGCCACCTTTAACCTGACACCCCCGCAATTATTAACTTTCTTTGAAAAATTACAAGTCCCAAACTAGAGATCTCTTGGCGTTGCAAATTGACGTACGTGTTACTTTGATAATCAGGATGTATGAAAAAAATATTGCATCCCGATCGAGGTCGCGGAAGCCACCCTTAACCTGACACCCCCGCGATTATTACTTTTCTTCAAAAAATCACAAGTCCCAACTTAGGAATCTCTCGGCATTGCAAATCGACGTACGTGTTACTCTGATGATCGAGATGCTTGAAGGGAATATTGCATCCCGATCAAGGTCGCGGAAGCCACCCTTAACCTGACACCCCCGCGATTATCAACTTTCTTTGAAAATTGACAAGTCCCAAACTAAAAATCTTTTGGCGTTGCAAATTGACGTACGTGTTACTCTGATGTTCAGAATGAATGAAAAAAATATTTTATATCGATCGAGGTTACGGAAGCCACCCTTAACCTGACACCCCCGCGATTATTACTTTTCTTCAAAAAATCACAAGTCCCAAACTAGGAATCTCTCGGCATTGCGATTCGACGTACGTGTTACTCTAATGATCAGAAGGTATGAAAAAAATATTGCATCCCGATCGAGGTTGCGGAAGCCACCCTTAACCTGACACCCCCGCGATTATTACCTTTCTTTGAAAAATTACAAGTCCCAAACTAGGAATTTCTCGGCGTTGCAAATCGACGGACGTGTTACTTTGATGATTAGAATGTATGAAAAGGATATCGCATCCCGATCGAGGTTGCGGAAGCCACCCTTAACCTGACACCGACGCGATTATTAATTTTCTTCAAAAAATTACGAGTCCCAAACTAGAAATCTTTTGGCGTTGCATTTCGACGTACGTGTTACTCCAATGATCAGAATGTATGAAAAGAATATTGCATCCCGATTAAGGTTGCGGAAGCCACCTTTAACCTGACACCCCCGCAATTATTAACTTTCTTTGAAAAATTACAAGTCCCAAACTAGGGATCTCTTGGCGTTGCAAATCAACGTACGTGTTACTCTGATGTTCGGAATGTATGGAGAAAATATTGCATCTTGATCGAGGTTACGGAAGCCACCCTTAACCTGACACCCCCGCGATTATTAATTTTCTTTGAAAAATTACAAGTCCGAAACGAGAAATTTTTCGGCGTCGCAAATCGACGTACGTGTTACTCTGATGATCAGAATGAATAAAAGAAATATTTTATCTCGATCGAGGTTACGGAAGCCACCCTTAACCTGACACCCCCGCGATTATTACTTTTCTTCAAAAAATCACAAGTCCCAAACTAGAAATCTCTCGGCATTGCAATTCGACGTACGTGTTACTCTGATGATTGGAATGTGGGAAGAGAATATTGCATTTTGATCGAGGTTGTGGAAGCCCCCCTCACCTGACACCCCCGCGATTATTAATTTTCTTCAAAAAATCACAAGTCCCAAACTAGGAATTTCTCGGCGTTGCAAATCGACGGACGTGTTACTTTGATGATCAGAGAGTATGAAAAGGATATTGCATCCTGATCGAATTCGCGGAAGCCACCCCCAACCTGACACCCCCGCGAATATCTATTTTCTTCAAAAAATCACAAGTCTCAAACTAGGGATCTTTCGGCGTTGTAAATTGACTTACGTGTTACTCTGAAAATCAGAATGTATGGAAAAATATTGCATTTCGATCGAGGTTGCGGAAGCCACCCTTAACCTGACACCCCCGCGATTATTACTTTTCTTCAAAAATCACAAGTCCCAAACTAGAAATCTCTCGGCATTGCAAATCGACGTACGTGTTACTCTGATGATTGGGATGCTTGAAGAGAATATTGCATCCCGATCAAAGTTGCGGAAGCCACCCTTAACCTGACACCCCTGCGATTATCAACTTTCTTTGAAAATTTACAAGTCCCAAACTAGAAATCTTTTGGCGTTGCAAATTGACATACGTGTTACTCCAATAATCAGAATGTATGAAAAAAATATTGCATCCAGATCGAGGTTGCGGAAGCCACCCTTAACCTGACACCACCGCGATTATTAATTTTCTTCAAAAAATTACAAGTCCCAAACTAGAAATCTTTTGGCGTTGCATTCCGACGTACGTGTTACTCCAATGATCAGAATGTATGAAAAAAATATTGCATCCCGATTAAGGTTGCGGATGCCACCTTTAACCTGACACCCCCGCAATTATTAACTTTCTTTGAAAAATTACAAGTCCCAAACTAGGAATCTCTTGGCGTTGCAAATTAACGTACGTGTTACTTTGATAATCAGAATGTATGAAAAGGATATTGCATCCTGATCGAGGTGTCGGAAGCCACCCCCAACCTGACACCCCCGCGATTATTAATTTTCTTCAAAAAATCACAAGTCCCAAACTAGAGATCTCTCGGCGTTGCAAATCGACGTACGTGTTACTCTGATGTTCGGAATGTATGGAGAAAATATTGCATCTTGATCGAGGCTACGGAAGCCACCCTTAACCTGACACCCCCGCGATTATTAATTTTCTTTGAAAAATCACAAGTCCCAAACTAGAGATCTCTCGGCATTGCAAATCGACGTACGTGTTACTCTGATGATAAGAATGTATAAAGAAAATATTGCATCTCGATCGAGGTTGCGGAAGCCACCTTTAACCTGACACCCCCGAGATTATTAATTTTCTTTGAAAAATTACAAGTCCCAAACCAAAGATCTCTCGGCGTTGCGAATTGACGTACGTGTTACTGTGATGATCAGAATGGATGAAATGAAAATTTCATATCGATCGAGGTTGCGGAAGCCACCCTTAACCTGACACCCCCACGATTATTACTTTTCTTCAAAAAATCACAAGTCCCAAACTACAAATCTCTCGGCATTGCAAATCGACGTACGTGTTACTCTGATGATTGGAATGTATGAAGAGAATATTGAATCCCGATCAAGGTTGCGGAAGCCACCCTTAACCTGACACCCCCGCGATTATCAACTTTCTTTGAAGATTTACAAGGCCCAAACTAGAGATCTTTTGGCGTTGCAAATTGACATACGTGTTACTCTAATAATCAGAATGTATGAAAAAAATATTGCATCCCGATCGAGGTTGCGGAAGCCACCCTTAACCTGACACCCCCGCGATTATTACTTTTCTTCAAAAAATCACAAGTCCCAAACTAGAAATCTTTTGGCGTTGCATTCGGACGTACGTGTTACTCCAATGTTCAGAATGTATGAAAAAAATATTGCATCCCGATTAAGGTTGCGGAAGCCACCTTTAACCTGACACCCCCGCGATTATCAACTTCCTGTGAAAATTTACAAGTCCCAAACTAGAAATCTTGAGGCGTTGCAAATTGACATACGTGTTACTTTATTAATCAGAATGTATGAAAAAAATATTGCATCCCGATCAAGGTTGCGGAAGCCACCCTTAACCTGACACCACCGCGATTATTAATTTTCTTCAAAAAATTACAAGTCCCAAACTAGAAATCTTTTGGCGTTGCATTTCGACGTACGTGTTACTCCAATGATCAGAATGTATGAAAAGAATATTGCATCCCGATTAAGGTTGCGGAAGCCACCTTTAACCTGACACCCCCGCAATTATTAACTTTCTTTGAAAAATTACAAGTCCCAAACTAGGGATCTCTTGGCGTTGCAAATCAACGTACGTGTTACTCTGATGTTCGGAATGTATGGAGAAAATATTGCATCTTGATCGAGGTTACGGAAGCCACCCTTAACCTGACACCCCCGCGATTATTAATTTTCTTTGAAAAATTACAAGTCCGAAACGAGAAATTTTTCGGCGTCGCAAATCGACGTACGTGTTACTCTGATGATCAGAATGAATAAAAGAAATATTTTATCTCGATCGAGGTTACGGAAGCCACCCTTAACCTGACACCCCCGCGATTATTACTTTTCTTCAAAAAATCACAAGTCCCAAACTAGAAATCTCTCGGCATTGCAATTCGACGTACGTGTTACTCTGATGATTGGAATGTGGGAAGAGAATATTGCATTTTGATCGAGGTTGTGGAAGCCCCCCTCACCTGACACCCCCGCGATTATTAATTTTCTTCAAAAAATCACAAGTCCCAAACTAGGAATTTCTCGGCGTTGCAAATCGACGGACGTGTTACTTTGATGATCAGAGAGTATGAAAAGGATATTGCATCCTGATCGAATTCGCGGAAGCCACCCCCAACCTGACACCCCCGCGAATATCTATTTTCTTCAAAAAATCACAAGTCTCAAACTAGGGATCTTTCGGCGTTGTAAATCGACTTACGTGTTACTCTGAAAATCAGAATGTATGGAAAAATATTGCATTTCGATCGAGGTTGCGGAAGCCACCCTTAACCTGACACCCCCGCGATTATTACTTTTCTTCAAAAATCACAAGTCCCAAACTAGAAATCTCTCGGCATTGCAAATCGACGTACGTGTTACTCTGATGATTGGGATGCTTGAAGAGAATATTGCATCCCGATCAAAGTTGCGGAAGCCACCCTTAACCTGACACCCCTGCGATTATCAACTTTCTTTGAAAATTTACAAGTCCCAAACTAGAAATCTTTTGGCGTTGCAAATTGACATACGTGTTACTCCAATAATCAGAATGTATGAAAAAAATATTGCATCCAGATCGAGGTTGCGGAAGCCACCCTTAACCTGACACCACCGCGATTATTAATTTTCTTCAAAAAATTACAAGTCCCAAACTAGAAATCTTTTGGCGTTGCATTCCGACGTACGTGTTACTCCAATGATCAGAATGTATGAAAAAAATATTGCATCCCGATTAAGGTTGCGGATGCCACCTTTAACCTGACACCCCCGCAATTATTAACTTTCTTTGAAAAATTACAAGTCCCAAACTAGGAATCTCTTGGCGTTGCAAATTAACGTACGTGTTACTTTGATAATCAGAATGTATGAAAAGGATATTGCATCCTGATCGAGGTGTCGGAAGCCACCCCCAACCTGACACCCCCGCGATTATTAATTTTCTTCAAAAAATCACAAGTCCCAAACTAGAGATCTCTCGGCGTTGCAAATCGACGTACGTGTTACTCTGATGTTCGGAATGTATGGAGAAAATATTGCATCTTGATCGAGGCTACGGAAGCCACCCTTAACCTGACACCCCCGCGATTATTAATTTTCTTTGAAAAATCACAAGTCCCAAACTAGAGATCTCTCGGCATTGCAAATCGACGTACGTGTTACTCTGATGATAAGAATGTATAAAGAAAATATTGCATCTCGATCGAGGTTGCGGAAGCCACCTTTAACCTGACACCCCCGAGATTATTAATTTTCTTTGAAAAATTACAAGTCCCAAACCAAAGATCTCTCGGCGTTGCGAATTGACGTACGTGTTACTGTGATGATCAGAATGGATGAAATGAAAATTTCATATCGATCGAGGTTGCGGAAGCCACCCTTAACCTGACACCCCCACGATTATTACTTTTCTTCAAAAAATCACAAGTCCCAAACTACAAATCTCTCGGCATTGCAAATCGACGTACGTGTTACTCTGATGATTGGAATGTATGAAGAGAATATTGAATCCCGATCAAGGTTGCGGAAGCCACCCTTAACCTGACACCCCCGCGATTATCAACTTTCTTTGAAAATTTACAAGGCCCAAACTAGAGATCTTTTGGCGTTGCAAATTGACATACGTGTTACTCTAATAATCAGAATGTATGAAAAAAATATTGCATCCCGATCGAGGTTGCGGAAGCCACCCTTAACCTGACACCCCCGCGATTATTACTTTTCTTCAAAAAATCACAAGTCCCAAACTAGAAATCTTTTGGCGTTGCATTCGGACGTACGTGTTACTCCAATGTTCAGAATGTATGAAAAAAATATTGCATCCCGATTAAGGTTGCGGAAGCCACCTTTAACCTGACACCCCCGCGATTATCAACTTCCTGTGAAAATTTACAAGTCCCAAACTAGAAATCTTGAGGCGTTGCAAATTGACATACGTGTTACTTTATTAATCAGAATGTATGAAAAAAATATTGCATCCCGATCAAGGTTGCGGAAGCCACCCTTAACCTGACACCACCGCGATTATTAATTTTCTTCAAAAAATTACAAGTCCCAAACTAGAAATCTTTTGGCATTGCATTCCGACGTACGTGTTACTCCAATGATCAGAATGTATGAAAAAAATATTGCATACCGATTAAGTTCGCGGAAGCCACCTTTAACCTGACACCCCCGCAATTATTAACTTTCTTTGAAAAATTACAAGTCCCAAACTAGAGATCTCTTGGCGTTGCAAATTGACGTACGTGTTACTTTGATAATCAGGATGTATGAAAAAAATATTGCATCCCGATCGAGGTCGCGGAAGCCACCCTTAACCTGACACCCCCGCGATTATTACTTTTCTTCAAAAAATCACAAGTCCCAACTTAGGAATCTCTCGGCATTGCAAATCGACGTACGTGTTACTCTGATGATCGAGATGCTTGAAGGGAATATTGCATCCCGATCAAGGTTGCGGAAGCCACCCTTAACCTGACACCCCCGCGATTATCAACTTTCTTTGAAAATTGACAAGTCCCAAACTAAAAATCTTTTGGCGTTGCAAATTGACGTACGTAATACTCTGATGTTCAGAATGAATGAAAAAAATATTTTATATCGATCGAGGTTACGGAAGCCACCCTTAACCTGACACCCCCGCGATTATTACTTTTCTTCAAAAAATCACAAGTCCCAAACTAGGAATCTCTCGGCATTGCGATTCGACGTACGTGTTACTCTAATGATCAGAAGGTATGAAAAAAATATCGCATCCCGATCGAGGTTGCGGAAGCCACCCTTAACCTGACACCCCCGCGATTATTACCTTTCTTTGAAAAATTACAAGTCCCAAACTAGGAATTTCTCGGCGTTGCAAATCGACGGACGTGTTACTTTGATGATTAGAATGTATGAAAAGGATATCGCATCCCGATCGAGGTTGCGGAAGCCACCCTTAACCTGACACCGACGCGATTATTAATTTTCTTCAAAAAATTACGAGTCCCAAACTAGAAATCTTTTGGCGTTGCATTTCGACGTACGTGTTACTCCAATGATCAGAATGTATGAAAAGAATATTGCATCCCGATTAAGGTTGCGGAAGCCACCTTTAACCTGACACCCCCGCAATTATTAACTTTCTTTGAAAAATTACAAGTCCCAAACTAGGGATCTCTTGGCGTTGCAAATCAACGTACGTGTTACTCTGATGTTCGGAATGTATGGAGAAAATATTGCATCTTGATCGAGGTTACGGAAGCCACCCTTAACCTGACACCCCCGCGATTATTAATTTTCTTTGAAAAATTACAAGTCCGAAACGAGAAATTTTTCGGCGTCGCAAATCGACGTACGTGTTACTCTGATGATCAGAATGAATAAAAGAAATATTTTATCTCGATCAAGGTTACGGAAGCCACCCTTAACCTGACACCCCCGCGATTATTACTTTTCTTCAAAAAATCACAAGTCCCAAACTAGAAATCTCTCGGCATTGCAATTCGACGTACGTGCTACTCTGATGATTGGAATGTGGGAAGAGAATATTGCATTTTGATCGAGGTTGTGGAAGCCCCCCTCACCTGACACCCCCGCGATTATTAATTTTCTTCAAAAAATCACAAGTCCCAAACTAGGAATTTCTCGGCGTTGCAAATCGACGGACGTGTTACTTTGATGATCAGAGAGTATGAAAAGGATATTGCATCCTGATCGAATTCGCGGAAGCCACCCCCAACCTGACACCCCCGCGAATATCTATTTTCTTCAAAAAATCACAAGTCTCAAACTAGGGATCTTTCGGCGTTGTAAATCGACTTACGTGTTACTCTGAAAATCAGAATGTATGGAAAAATATTGCATTTCGATCGAGGTTGCGGAAGCCACCCTTAACCTGACACCCCCGCGATTATTACTTTTCTTCAAAAATCACAAGTCCCAAACTACAAATCTCTCGGCATTGCAAATCGACGTACGTGTTACTCTGATGATTGGAATGTATAAAGAGAATATTGAATCCCGATCAAGGTTGCGGAAGCCACCCTTAACCTGACACCCCCGCGATTATCAACTTTCTTTGAAAATTTACAAGTCCCAAACTAGAGATCTTTTGGCGTTGCAAATTGACATACGTGTTACTCTGATAATCAGAATGTATGAAAAGAATATTGCATCCCGATCGAGGTTGCGGAAGCCACCCTTAACCTGACACCCCCGCGATTATTACTTTTCTTCAAAAAATCACAAGTCCCAAACTAGAAATCTTTTGGCGTTGCATTCGGACGTACGTGTTACTCCAATGTTCAGAATGTATGAAAAAAATATTGCATCCCGATTAAGGTTGCGGAAGCCACCTTTAACCTGACACCCCCGCGATTATCAACTTCCTGTGAAAATTTACAAGTCCCAAACTAGAAATCTTGAGGCGTTGCAAATTGACATACGTGTTACTTTATTAATCAGAATGTATGAAAAAAATATTGCATCCCGATCAAGGTTGCGGAAGCCACCCTTAACCTGACACCACCGCGATTATTAATTTTCTTCAAAAAATTACAAGTCCCAAACTAGAAATCTTTTGGCATTGCATTCCGACGTACGTGTTACTCCAATGATCAGAATGTATGAAAGAAATATTGCATACCGATTAAGTTCGCGGAAGCCACCTTTAACCTGACACCCCCGCAATTATTAACTTTCTTTGAAAAATTACAAGTCCCAAACTAGAAATCTCTTGGCGTTGCAAATTGACGTACGTGTTACTTTGATAATCAGGATGTATGAAAAAAATATTGCATCCCGATCAAGGTCGCGGAAGCCACCCTTAACCTGACACCCCCGCGATTATTACTTTTCTTCAAAAAATCACAAGTCCCAACTTAGGAATCTCTCGGCATTGCAAATCGACGTACGTGTTACTCTGATGATCGAGATGCTTGAAGGGAATATTGCATCCCGATCAAGGTTGCGGAAGCCACCCTTAACCTGACACCCCCGCGATTATTACTTTTCTTCAAAAAATCACAAGTCCCAAACTAGGAATCTCTCGGCATTGCGATTCGACGTACGTGTTACTCTAATGATCAGAAGGTATGAAAAAAATATCGCATCCCGATCGAGGTTGCGGAAGCCACCCTTAACCTGACACCCCCGCGATTATTACCTTTCTTTGAAAAATTACAAGTCCCAAACTAGGAATTTCTCGGCGTTGCAAATCGACGGACGTGTTACTTTGATGATTAGAATGTATGAAAAGGATATTGCATCCCGATCGAGGTTGCGGAAGCCACCCTTAACCTGACACCGACGCGATTATTAATTTTCTTCAAAAAATTACGAGTCCCAAACTAGAAATCTTTTGGCGTTGCATTTCGACGTACGTGTTACTCCAATGATCAGAATGTATGAAAAGAATATTGCATCCCGATTAAGGTTGCGGAAGCCACCTTTAACCTGACACCCCCGCAATTATTAACTTTCTTTGAAAAATTACAAGTCCCAAACTAGGGATCTCACGGCGTTGCAAATCAACGTACGTGTTACTCTGATGTTCGGAATGTATGAAGAAAATATTGCATCTTGATCGAGGTTACGGAAGCCACCCTTAACCTGACACCCCCGCGATTATTAATTTTCTTTGAAAAATTACAAGTCCGAAACGAGAAATTTTTCGGCGTCGCAAATCGACGTACGTGTTACTCTGATGATCAGAATGAATAAAAGAAATATTTTATCTCGATCGAGGTTACGGAAGCCACCCTTAACCTGACACCCCCGCGATTATTACTTTTCTTCAAAAAATCACAAGTCCCAAACTAGAAATCTCTCGGCATTGCAATTCGACGTACGTGCTACTCTGATGATTGGAATGTGGGAAGAAAATATTGCATTTTGATCAAGGTTGTGGAAGCCCCCCTCACCTGACACCCCCGCGATTATTAATTTTCTTCAAAAAATCACAAGTCCCAAACTAAGAATCTTTCGGCGTTGCAAATCGACGGACGTGTTACTTTGATGATCACAATGTATGAAAAAAATATCGCATCCCGATCGAGGTTGCGGAAGCCACCCTTAACCTGACACCCCCGCGATTAATAACTTTCTTTGAAAAATTACAAGTCCGAAACGAGAAATTTTTCGGCGTCGCAAATCGACGTACGTGTTACTCTGATGTTCAGAATGAATGAAAAAAATATTTCATATCGATCGAGGTTACGGAAGCCACCCTTAACCTGACACCCCCGCGATTATTACTTTTCTTCAAAAAATCACAAGTCCCAAACTAGGAATCTCTCGGCATTGCGATTCGACGTACGTGTTACTCTAATGATCAGAAGGTATGAAAAAAATATCGCATCCTGATCGAGGTTGCGGAAGCCACCCTTAACCTGACACCCCCGCGATTATTACCTTTCTTTGAAAAATTACAAGTCCCAAACTAGGAATTTCTCGGCGTTGCAAATCGACGGACGTGTTACTTTGATGATTAGAATGTATGAAAAGAATATCGCATCCCGATCGAGGTTGCGGAAGCCACCCTTAACCTGACACCACCGCGATTATTAATTTTCTTCAAAAAATTACGAGTCCCAAACTAGAAATCTTTTGGCGTTGCATTTCGACGTACGTGTTACTCCAATGATCAGAATGTATGAAAAGGATATCGCATCCCGATCGAGGTTGCGGAAGCCACCCTTAACCTGACACCACCGCGATTATTAATTTTCTTCAAAAAATTACGAGTCCCAAACTAGGGATCTCTTGGCGTTGCAAATCAACGTACGTGTTACTCTGATGTTCGGAATGTATGGAGAGAATATTGCATCTTGATCGAGAACACGGAAGCCACCCTTAACCTGACACCCCCGCGATTATTACTTTTCTTCAAAAAATCACAAGTCCCAAACTAGAAATCTCTCGGCATTGCAATTCGACGTACGTGCTACTCTGATGATTGGAATGTGGGAAAAAAATATTGCATTTTGATCGAGGTTGTGGAAGCCCCCCTCACCTGACACCCCCGCGATTATTAATTTTCTTCAAAAAATCACAAGTCCCAAACTAGGGATCTTTCGGCGTTGCAAATCGACGGACGTGTTACTTTGATGATCAGAATGTATGAAAAAAATATCGCATCCCGATCGAGGTTGCGGAAGCCACCCTTAACCTGACACCCCCGCGATTAATAACTTTCTTTGAAAAATTACAAGTCCGAAACGAGAACTTTTTCGGCGTCGCAAATCGACGTACGTGTTACTCTGATGTTCAGAATGAATGAAAAAAATAATTTATATCGATCGAGGTTACGGAAGCCACCCTTAACCTGACACCCCCGCGATTATTACTTTTCTTCAAAGAATCACAAGTCCCAAACTAGAAATCTCTCGGCATTGCGATTCGACGTACGTGTTACTCTAATGATCAAAAGGTATTAAAAAAATATTGCATCCCGATCGAGGTTGCGGAAGCCACCCTTAACCTGACACCCCCGCGATTAATAACTTTCTTTGAAAAATTACAAGTCCCAAACTAGGGATCTCTTGGCGTTGCAAATCAACGTACGTGTTACTCTGATGTTCGGAATGTATGGAGAGAATATTGCATCTTGATCGAGGTTACGGAAGCCACCCTTAACCTGACACCCCCGCGATTATTACTTTTCTTCAAAAAATCACAAGTCCCAAACTAGAAATCTCTCGGCATTGCAATTCGACGTACGTGCTACTCTGATGATTGGAATGTGGGAAGAAAATATTGCATTTTGATCGAGGTTGTGGAAGCCCCCCTCACCTGACACCCCCACGATTATTAATTTTCTTCAAAAAATCACAAGTCCCAAACTAGGGATCAATCGGCGTTGCAAATCGACGGACGTGTTACTTTGATAATCAGAATGTATGAAAAAAATATCGCATCCTGATCGAGTTCGCGGAAGCCACCCCCAACCTGACACCCCCGCGATTATTAATTTTTTTCAAAAAATCACAAGTCCCAAACTAGGGATCTTTCGGCGTTGTCAATCGACTTACGTGTCACTCTGAAAATCAGAATGTATGAAAAAATATTGCATCTCGATCGAGGTTGCGGAAGCCACCCTTAACCTGACACCCCCTTGATTATTACTTTTCTTCAAAAAATCACAAGTCCCAAACTAAAAAACTCTCGGCATTGCAAATCGACGTACGTGTTACTCTGATGATTGGAATGTATGAAGAGAATATTGCATCCCGATCAATGTTGCGGAAGCCACCCTTAACCTGACACCCCCGCGATTATCAACTTTGTTTGAAAAATTACAAGTCCCAAACTAAAAATCTTTTGGCGTTGCATTTCGACGTACGTGTTACTCTGATGATTAGAATGTATGAAAAAAATATCGCATCCTGATCGAGGTCGCGGAAGCCACCCTTAACCTGACACCCTCGCAATTATTAACTTTCTTTGAAAAATTACATTCCCAAACTAGGGATCTTTCGGCGTTGCAAATCGACGGACGTGTTACTCTGATGATCAAAATGTATGAAAAAAATATTGCATCCCGATCGAGGTTGCGGAAGCCACCCTTAACCTGACACCCCCGCGATTAATAACTTTCTTTGAAAAATTACAAGTCCCAAACTAGGAATTTCTCGGCGTCGCAAATCGACGGACGTGTTACTTTGATGATCAGAGAGTATGAAAAGGATATTGCATCCTGATCGAGTTCGCGGAAGCCACCCCCAACCTGACACCCCCGCGATTATTAATTTTCTTCAAAAAATCACAAGTCCCAAACTAGGGATCTTTCGGCATTGTCAATCGACTTACGTGTTACTCTCAAAATCAGAATGTATGAAAAAATATTGCATCTCGATCGAGGTTGCGGAAGCCACCCTTAACCTGACACCCCCGCGATTATTACTTTTCTTCAAAAAATCACAAGTCCCAAACTAAAAAACTCTCGGCATTGCAAATCGACGTACGTGTTACTCTGATGATTGGAATGTATGAAGAGAATATTGCATCCCGATCAATGTTGCGGAAGCCACCCTTAACCTGACACCCCCGCGATTATCAACTTTCTTTGAAAATTTACAAGTCCCAAACGAGAAATCTTTTGGCGTTGCAAATTGACATACGTGTTACTCTAATAATCAGAATGTATAAAAAAAATATTGCATCCCGATCGAGGTCGCGGAAGCCACCCTTAACCTGACACCCCCGCGATTATTACTTTTCTTCAAAAAATCACAAGTCCCAAACTAGAAATCTCTCGGCATTGCAATTCGACGTACGTGCTACTCTGATGATTGGAATGTGGGAAGAAAATATTGCATTTTGATCGAGGTTGTGGAAGCCCCCCTCACCTGACACCCCCGCGATTATTAATTTTCTTCAAAAAATCACAAGTCCCAAACTAGGGATCTTTCGGCGTTGCAAATCGACGGACGTGTTACTTTGATGATCAGAATGTATGAAAAAAATATCGCATCCCGATCGAGGTTGCGGAAGCCACCCTTAACCTGACACCCCCGCGATTAATAACTTTCTTTGAAAAATTACAAGTCCGAAACGAGAACTTTTTCGGCGTCGCAAATCGACGTACGTGTTACTCTGATGTTCAGAATGAATGAAAAAAATAATTTATATCGATCGAGGTTACGGAAGCCACCCTTAACCTGACACCCCCGCGATTATTACTTTTCTTCAAAGAATCACAAGTCCCAAACTAGAAATCTCTCGGCATTGCGATTCGACGTACGTGTTACTCTAATGATCAAAAGGTATAAAAAAAATATTGCATCCCGATCGAGGTTGCGGAAGCCACCCTTAACCTGACACCCCCGCGATTAATAACTTTCTTTGAAAAATTACAAGTCCCAAACTAGGGATCTCTTGGCGTTGCAAATCAACGTACGTGTTACTCTGATGTTCGGAATGTATGGAGAGAATATTGCATCTTGATCGAGGTTACGGAAGCCACCCTTAACCTGACACCCCCGCGATTATTACTTTTCTTCAAAAAATCACAAGTCCCAAACTAGAAATCTCTCGGCATTGCAATTCGACGTACGTGCTACTCTGATGATTGGAATGTGGGAAGAAAATATTGCATTTTGATCGAGGTTGTGGAAGCCCCCCTCACCTGACACCCCCACGATTATTAATTTTCTTCAAAAAATCACAAGTCCCAAACTAGGGATCAATCGGCGTTGCAAATCGACGGACGTGTTACTTTGATAATCAGAATGTATGAAAAAAATATCGCATCCTGATCGAGTTCGCGGAAGCCACCCCCAACCTGACACCCCCGCGATTATTAATTTTTTTCAAAAAATCACAAGTCCCAAACTAGGGATCTTTCGGCGTTGTCAATCGACTTACGTGTCACTCTGAAAATCAGAATGTATGAAAAAATATTGCATCTCGATCGAGGTTGCGGAAGCCACCCTTAACCTGACACCCCCTTGATTATTACTTTTCTTCAAAAAATCACAAGTCCCAAACTAAAAAACTCTCGGCATTGCAAATCGACGTACGTGTTACTCTAATGATTGGAATGTATGAAGAGAATATTGCATCCCGATCAATGTTGCGGAAGCCACCCTTAACCTGACACCCCCGCGATTATCAACTTTGTTTGAAAAATTACAAGTCCCAAACTAAAAATCTTTTGGCGTTGCATTTCGACGTACGTGTTACTCTGATGATTAGAATGTATGAAAAAAATATCGCATCCTGATCGAGGTCGCGGAAGCCACCCTTAACCTGACACCCTCGCAATTATTAACTTTCTTTGAAAAATTACATTCCCAAACTAGGGATCTTTCGGCGTTGCAAATCGACGGACGTGTTACTCTGATGATCAAAATGTATGAAAAAAATATTGCATCCCGATCGAGGTTGCGGAAGCCACCCTTAACCTGACACCCCCGCGATTAATAACTTTCTTTGAAAAATTACAAGTCCCAAACTAGGAATTTCTCGGCGTCGCAAATCGACGGACGTGTTACTTTGATGATCAGAGAGTATGAAAAGGATATTGCATCCTGATCGAGTTCGCGGAAGCCACCCCCAACCTGACACCCCCGCGATTATTAATTTTCTTCAAAAAATCACAAGTCCCAAACTAGGGATCTTTCGGCATTGTCAATCGACTTACGTGTTACTCTCAAAATCAGAATGTATGAAAAAATATTGCATCTCGATCGAGGTTGCGGAAGCCACCCTTAACCTGACACCCCCGCGATTATTACTTTTCTTCAAAAAATCACAAGTCCCAAACTAAAAAACTCTCGGCATTGCAAATCGACGTACGTGTTACTCTGATGATTGGAATGTATGAAGAGAATATTGCATCCCGATCAATGTTGCGGAAGCCACCCTTAACCTGACACCCCCGCGATTATCAACTTTCTTTGAAAATTTACAAGTCCCAAACGAGAAATCTTTTGGCGTTGCAAATTGACATACGTGTTACTCTAATAATCAGAATGTATAAAAAAAATATTGCATCCCGATCGAGGTCGCGGAAGCCACCCTTAACCTGACACCCCCGCAATTATTAACTTTCTTTGAAAAATGACAAGTCCCAAACTAGGGATCTTTTGGCGTTGCAAATCGACGGACGTGTAACATTGATGATCAGAATGTATGAAAAAAATATCGCATCTCGATCGAGGTTGCGGAAGCCACCCTTAACCTGACACCCCCGCGATTGTTAATTTTTTTCAAAGAATCACAAGTCCCAAACTAGGGATCTTTTGGCGTTGCAAATCGACTAACGTGTTACTCTGAAAATCAGAATGTATGGAAAAATATTGCATCTCGATCGAGGTTGCGGAAGCCACCCTTAACCTGACACCCCCTTGATTATTACTTTTCTTCAAAAAATCACAAGTCCCAAACTAAAAAACTCTCGGCATTGCAAATCGACGTACGTGTTACTCTGATGATTGGAATGTATGAAGAGAATATCGCATCCCGATCAATGTTGCGGAAGCCACCCTTAACCTGACACCCCCGCGATTATCAACTTTGTTTGAAAAATTACAAGTCCCAAACTAAAAATCTTTTGGCGTTGCATTTCGACGTACGTGTTACTCTGATGATTAGAATGTATGAAAGAAATATCGCATCCTGATCGAGGTCGCGGAAGCCACCCTTAACCTGACACCCTCGCAATTATTAACTTTCTTTGAAAAATTACATTCCCAAACTAGGGATCTTTCGGCGTTGCAAATCGACGGACGTGTTACTCTGATGATCAAAATGTATGAAAAAAATATTGCATCCCGATCGAGGTTGCGGAAGCCACCCTTAACCTGACACCCCCGCGATTAATAACTTTCTTTGAAAAATTACAAGTCCCAAACTAGGAATTTCTCGGCGTCGCAAATCGACGGACGTGTTACTTTGATGATCAGAGAGTATGAAAAGGATATTGCATCCTGATCGAGTTCGCGGAAGCCACCCCCAACCTGACACCCCCGCGATTATTAATTTTCTTCAAAAAATCACAAGTCCCAAACTAGGGATCTTTCGGCGTTGCAAATCGACGGACGTGTTACTTTGATGATCAGAATGTATGAAAAAAATATCGCATCCCGATCGAGGTTGCGGAAGCCACCCTTAACCTGACACCCCCTTGATTATTACTTTTCTTCAAAAAATCACAAGTCCCAAACTAAAAAACTCTCGGCATTGCAAATCGACGTACGTGTTACTCTGATGTTCAGAATGAATGAAAAAAATATTTCATATCGATCGAGGTTACGGAAGCCACCCTTAACCTGACACCCTCGCAATTATTAACTTTCTTTGAAAAATTACATTCCCAAACTAGGGATCTTTCGGCGTTGCAAATCGACGGACGTGTTACTCTGATGATCAAAATGTATGAAAAAAATATTGCATCCCGATCGAGGTTGCGGAAGCCACCCTTAACCTGACACCCCCGCGATTAATAACTTTCTTTGAAAAATTACAAGTCCCAAACTAGGAATTTCTCGGCGTCGCAAATCGACGGACGTGTTACTTTGATGATCAGAGAGTATGAAAAGGATATTGCATCCTGATCGAGTTCGCGGAAGCCACCCCCAACCTGACACCCCCGCGATTATTAATTTTCTTCAAAAAATCACAAGTCCCAAACTAGGGATCTTTCGGCATTGTCAATCGACTTACGTGTTACTCTCAAAATCAGAATGTATGAAAAAATATTGCATCTCGATCGAGGTTGCGGAAGCCACCCTTAACCTGACACCCCCGCGATTATTACTTTTCTTCAAAAAATCACAAGTCCCAAACTAAAAAACTCTCGGCATTGCAAATCGACGTACGTGTTACTCTGATGATTGGAATGTATGGAGAGAATATTGCATCCCGATCAATGTTGCGGAAGCCACCCTTAACCTGACACCCCCGCGATTATCAACTTTCTTTGAAAATTTACAAGTCCCAAACGAGAAATCTTTTGGCGTTGCGAATTGACATACGTGTTACTCTAATAATCAGAATGTATAAAAAAAATATTGCATCCCGATCGAGGTTGCGGAAGCCACCCTTAACCTGACACCACCGCGATTATTAATTCTCTTCAAAAAATCACAAGTCCCAAACTAAAAATCTTTTGGCGTTGCATTCCGACGTACGTGTTACTCTGATGATTAGGATGTATAAAAGAATATTGCATCCTGATCAAGGTTGCGGAAGCCACCCTTAACCTGACACCCCCGCAATTATTAACTTTCTTTGAAAAATGACAAGTCCCAAACTAGGGATCTTTTGGCGTTGCAAATCGACGGACGTGTAACATTGATGATCAGAATGTATGAAAAAAATATCGCATCTCGATCGAGGTTGCGGAAGCCACCCTTAACCTGACACCCCCGCGATTGTTAATTTTTTTCAAAGAATCACAAGTCCCAAACTAGGGATCTTTTGGCGTTGCAAATCGACGGACGTGTTACTTTGATGATCAGAATGTATGAAAAAAATATCGCATCCCGATCGAGGTTGCGGAAGCCACCCTTAACCTGACACCCCCGCGATTAATAACTTTCTTTGAAAAATTACAAGTCCGAAACGAGAGATTTTTCGGCGTCGCAAATCGACGTACGTGTTACTCTGATGTTCAGAATGAATAAAAAAAATATTTCATATCGATCGAGGTTACGGAAGCCACCCTTAACCTGACACCCCCGCGATTATTACTTTTCTTCAAAAAATCACAAGTCCCAAACTAGAAATCTTTCGGCATTGCAATTCGACGTACGTGTTACTCTAATGATCAAAAGGTATGAAAAAAATATCGCATCTTGATAGAGGTTGCGGAAGTCACCCTTAACCTGACACCCCCGCGATTAATAACTTTCTTTGAAAAATTACAAGTCCCAAACTAGGAATTTCTCGGCGTTGCAAATCAACGGACGTGTTACTTTGATGATTAGAATGTATGAAAAGGATATCGCATTCCGTTTGAGGTTGCGGAAGCCACCCCCAACCTGACACCCCCGCGATTATTAATTTTCTTCAAAAAATCACAAGTCCCAAACTAGGGATCTTTCGGCGTTGTAAATCGACTCACGTGTTACTCTGAAAATCAGAATGTATGGAAAAATATTGCATCTCGATCGAGGTTGCGGAAGCCACCCTTAACCTGACACCACCGCGATTATCAATTTTCTTTGAAAAATTACAAGTCCCAAACTGAAGATCTCTTGTTGTTGCAAATTGACGTACGTGTTACTCTGATGATCAAAATGTATGAAAAAAATATTGCATCCCGATCGAGGTTGCGGAAGCCACCCTTAACCTGACACCCCCGCGATCAATAACTTTCTTTGAAAAATTACAAGTCCCAAACTAGGAATTTCTCGGCGTTGCAAATCGACGGACGTGTTACTTTGATGATCAGAGAGTATGAAAAGGATATTGCATCCTGATCAAGTTCGCGGAAGCCACCCCCAACCTGACACCCCCGCGAATATCTATTTTCTTCAAAAAATCACAAGTCCCAAACTAGAGATCTTTCGGCGTTGTAAATCGACTAACGTGTTACTCTGAGAATCAGAATGTATGGAAAAATATTGCATCTCGATCGAGGTTGCGGAAGCAACCCTTAACCTGACACCCCCGCGATTATTACTTTTCTTCAAAAAATCACAAGTCCCAAACTAAAAAACTCTCGGCGTTGCAAATCGACGGACGTGTTACTTTGATGATCAGAGAGTATGAAAAGGATATTGCATCCTGATCGAGTTCGCGGAAGCCACCCCCAACCTGACACCCCCGCGATTATTAATTTTTTTCAAAAAATCACAAGTCCCAAACTAGGGATCTTTCGGCGTTGTCAATCGACTTACGTGTCACTCTGAAAATCAGAATGTATGAAAAAATATTGCATCTCGATCGAGGTTGCGGAAGCCACCCTTAACCTGACACCCCCTTGATTATTACTTTTCTTCAAAAAATCACAAGTCCCAAACTAAAAAACTCTCGGCATTGCAAATCGACGTACGTGTTACTCTGATGATTGGAATGTATGAAGAGAATATTGCATCCCGATCAATGTTGCGGAAGCCACCCTTAACCTGACACCCCCGCGATTATCAACTTTGTTTGAAAAATTACAAGTCCCAAACTAAAAATCTTTTGGCGTTGCATTTCGACGTACGTGTTACTCTGATGATTAGAATGTATGAAAGAAATATCGCATCCTGATCGAGGTCGCGGAAGCCACCCTTAACCTGACACCCTCGCAATTATTAACTTTCTTTGAAAAATTACATTCCCAAACTAGGGATCTTTCGGCGTTGCAAATCGACGGACGTGTTACTCTGATGATCAAAATGTATGAAAAAAATATTGCATCCCGATCGAGGTTGCGGAAGCCACCCTTAACCTGACACCCCCGCGATTAATAACTTTCTTTGAAAAATTACAAGTCCCAAACTAGGAATTTCTCGGCGTCGCAAATCGACGGACGTGTGACTTTGATGATCAGAGAGTATGAAAAGGATATTGCATCCTGATCGAGTTCGCGGAAGCCACCCCCAACCTGACACCCCCGCGATTATTAATTTTCTTCAAAAAATCACAAGTCCCAAACTAGGGATCTTTCGGCATTGTCAATCGACTTACGTGTTACTCTCAAAATCAGAATGTATGAAAAAATATTGCATCTCGATCGAGGTTGCGGAAGCCACCCTTAACCTGACACCCCCGCGATTATTACTTTTCTTCAAAAAATCACAAGTCCCAAACTAAAAAACTCTCGGCATTGCAAATCGACGTACGTGTTACTCTGATGATTGGAATGTATGAAGAGAATATTGCATCCCGATCAATGTTGCGGAAGCCACCCTTAACCTGACACCCCCGCGATTATCAACTTTCTTTGAAAATTTACAAGTCCCAAACTAGAAATCTTTTGGCGTTGCAAATTGACATACGTGTTACTCTAATAATCAGAATGTATAAAAAAAATATTGCATCTCGATCGAGGTTGCGGAAGCCACCCTTAACCTGACACCACCGCGATTATTAATTCTCTTCAAAAAATCACAAGTCCCAAACTAAAAATCTTTTGGCGTTGCATTCCGACGTACGTGTTACTCTGATGATTAGGATGTATAAAAGAATATTGCATCCTGATCAAGGTTGCGGAAGCCACCCTTAACCTGACACCCCCGCAATTATTAACTTTCTTTGAAAAATGACAAGTCCCAAACTAGGGATCTTTTGGCGTTGCAAATCGACGGACGTGTAACATTGATGATCAGAATGTATGAAAAAAATATCGCATCTCGATCGAGGTTGCGGAAGCCACCCTTAACCTGACACCCCCGCGATTGTTAATTTTTTTCAAAGAATCACAAGTCCCAAACTAGGGATCTTTTGGCGTTGCAAATCGACGGACGTGTTACTTTGATGATCAGAATGTATGAAAAAAATATCGCATCCCGATCGAGGTTGCGGAAGCCACCCTTAACCTGACACCCCCGCGATTAATAACTTTCTTTGAAAAATTACAAGTCCGAAACGAGAGATTTTTCGGCGTCGCAAATCGACGTACGTGTTACTCTGATGTTCAGAATGAATGAAAAAAATATTTCATATCGTTGGAGGTTACGGAAGCCACCCTTAACCTGACACCCCCGCGATTATTACTTTTCTTCAAAAAATCACAAGTCCCAAACTAGAAATCTTTCGGCATTGCAATTCGACGTACGTGTTACTCTAATGATCAAAAGGTATGAAAAAAATATCGCATCCTGATAGAGGTTGCGGAAGCCACCCTTAACCTGACACCCCCGCGATTAATAACTTTCTTTGAAAAATTACAAGTCCCAAACTAGGAATTTCTCGGCGTTGCAAATCAACGGACGTGTTACTTTGATGATTAGAATGTATGAAAAGAATATCGCATTCCGTTTGAGGTTGCGGAAGCCACCCCCAACCTGACACCCCCGCGATTATTAATTTTCTTCAAAAAATCACAAGTCCCAAACTAGGGATCTTTCGGCGTTGTAAATCGACTCACGTGTTACTCTGAAAATCAGAATGTATGGAAAAATATTGCATCTCGAT
Source organism: Athalia rosae (assembly GCF_917208135.1). Lineage (NCBI taxonomy): Eukaryota > Metazoa > Arthropoda > Insecta > Hymenoptera > Athaliidae > Athalia > Athalia rosae. Next base: position 12,170,184 of record NC_064028.1, read on the forward strand.
CGAGGTTGCGGAAGCCACCCTTAACCTGACACCACCGCGATTATCAATTTTCTTTGAAAAATTACAAGTCCCAAACTGAAGATCTCTTGTTGTTGCAAATTGACGTACGTGTTACTCTGATGATCAAAATGTATGAAAAAAATATTGCATCCCGATCGAGGTTGCGGAAGCCACCCTCAACCTGACACCCCCGCGATCAATAACTTTCTTTGAAAAATTACAAGTCCCAAACTAGGAATTTCTCGGCGTTGCAAATCGACGGACGTGTTACTTTGATGATCAGAGAGTATGAAAAGGATATTGCATCCTGATCAAGTTCGCGGAAGCCACCCCCAACCTGACACCCCCGCGAATATCTATTTTCTTCAAAAAATCACAAGTCCCAAACTAGAGATCTTTCGGCGTTGTAAATCGACTAACGTGTTACTCTGAAAATCAGAATGTATGGAAAAATATTGCATCTCGATCGAGGTTGCGGAAGCAACCCTTAACCTGACACCCCCGCGATTATTACTTTTCTTCAAAAAATCACAAGTCCCAAACTAAAAAACTCTCGGCGTTGCAAATCGACGGACGTGTTACTCTGATGATTGGAATGTATGAAGAGAATATTGCATCCCGATCAATGTTGCGGAAGCCACCCTTAACCTGACACCCCCGCGATTATCAACTTTGTTTGAAAAATTACAAGTCCCAAACTAAAAAACTCTCGGCATTGCAAATCGACGTACGTGTTACTCTGATGATTGGAATGTATGAAGAGAATATTGCATCCCGATCAATGTTGCGGAAGCCACCCTTAACCTGACACCCCCGCGATTATCAACTTTCTTTGAAAATTTACAAGTCCCAAACGAGAAATCTTTTGGCGTTGCAAATTGACATACGTGTTACTCTAATAATCAGAATGTATAAAAAAAATATTGCATCTCGATCGAGGTTGCGGAAGCCACCCTTAACCTGACACCACCGCGATTATTAATTCTCTTCAAAAAATCACAAGTCCCAAACTAAAAATCTTTTGGCGTTGCATTCCGACGTACGTGTTACTCTGATGATTAGGATGTATAAAAGAATATTGCATCCTGATCAAGGTTGCGGAAGCCACCCTTAACCTGACACCCCCGCAATTATTAACTTTCTTTGAAAAATGACAAGTCCCAAACTAGGGATCTTTTGGCGTTGCAAATCGACGGACGTGTAACATTGATGATCAGAATGTATGAAAAAAATATCGCATCTCGATCGAGGTTGCGGAAGCCACCCTTAACCTGACACCCCCGCGATTGTTAATTTTTTTCAAAGAATCACAAGTCCCAAACTAGGGATCTTTTGGCGTTGCAAATCGACGGACGTGTTACTTTGATGATCAGAATGTATGAAAAAAATATCGCATCCCGATCGAGGTTGCGGAAGCCACCCTTAACCTGACACCCCCGCGATTAATAACTTTCTTTGAAAAATTACAAGTCCGAAACGAGAGATTTTTCGGCGTCGCAAATCGACGTACGTGTTACTCTGATGTTCAGAATGAATGAAAAAAATATTTCATATCGATCGAGGTTACGGAAGCCACCCTTAACCTGACACCCCCACGATTATTACTTTTCTTCAAAAAATCACAAGTCCCAAACTAGAAATCTTTCGGCATTGCAATTCGACGTACGTGTTACTCTAATGATCAAAAGGTATGAAAAAAATATCGCATCCTGATAGAGGTTGCGGAAGCCACCCTTAACCTGACACCCCCGCGATTAATAACTTTCTTTGAAAAATTACAAGTCCCAAACTAGGAATTTCTCGGCGTTGCAAATCAACGGACGTGTTACTTTGATGATTAGAATGTATGAAAAGGATATCGCATTCCGTTTGAGGTTGCGGAAGCCACCCCCAACCTGACACCCCCGCGATTATTAATTTTCTTCAAAAAATCACAAGTCCCAAACTAGGGATCTTTCGGCGTTGTCAATCGACTTACGTGTTACTCTGAAAATCAAAATGTATGAAAAAATATTGCATCTCGATCGAGGTCGCGGAAGCCACCCTTAACCTGACACCCCCTTGATTATTACTTTTCTTCAAAAAATCACAAGTCCCAAACTAAAAAACTCTCGGCATTGCAAATCGACGTACGTGTTACTCTGATGATTGGAATGTATGAAGAGAATATTGCATCCCGATCAATGTTGCGGAAGCCACCCTTAACCTGACACCCCCGCGATTATCAACTTTGTTTGAAAAATTACAAGTCCCAAACTAAAAATCTTTTGGCGTTGCATTTCGACGTACGTGTTACTCTGATGATTAGAATGTATGAAAGAAATATTGCATCCTGATCGAGGTCGCGGAAGCCACCCTTAACCTGACACCCTCGCAATTATTAACTTGCTTTGAAAAATTACATTCCCAAACTAGGGATCTTTCGGCGTTGCAAATCGACGGACGTGTTACTCTGATGATCAAAATGTATAAAAAAAAATATTGCATCCCGATCGAGGTTGCGGAAGCCACCCTTAACCTGACACCCCCGCGATTAATAACTTTCTTTGAAAAATTACAAGTCCCAAACTAGGAATTTCTCGGCGTCGCAAATCGACGGACGTGTTACTTTGATGATCAGAGAGTATGAAAAGGATATTGCATCCTGATCGAGTTCGCGGAAGCCACCCCCAACCTGACACCCCCGCGATTATTAATTTTCTTCAAAAAATCACAAGTCCCAAACTAGGGATCTTTCGGCATTGTCAATCGACTTACGTGTTACTCTGAAAATCAGAATGTATGAAAAAATATTGCATCTCGATCGAGGTTGCGGAAGCCACCCTTAACCTGACACCCCCGCGATTAATAACTTTCTTTGAAAAATTACAAGTCCGAAACGAGAAATTTTTCGGCGTCGCAAATCGACGTACGTGTTACTCTGATGTTCAGAATGAATGAAAAAAATATTTCATATCGATCGAGGTTACGGAAGCCACCCTTAACCTGACACCCCCGCGATTATTACTTTTCTTCAAAAAATCACAAGTCCCAAACTAGAAATCTTTCGGCATTGCAATTCGACGTACGTGTTACTCTAATGATCAAAAGGTATGAAAAAAATATCGCATCCTGATAGAGGTTGCGGAAGCCACCCTTAACCTGACACCCCCGCGATTAATAACTTTCTTTGAAAAATTACAAGTCCCAAACTAGGAATTTCTCGGCGTTGCAAATCAACGGACGTGTTACTTTGATGATAAGAATGTATGAAAAGGATATCGCATTCCGTTTGAGGTTGCGGAAGCCACCCCCAACCTGACACCCCCGCGATTATTAATTTTCTTCAAAAAATCACAAGTCCCAAACTAGGGATCTTTCGGCGTTGTCAATCGACTTACGTGTTACTCTGAAAATCAAAATGTATGAAAAAATATTGCATCTCGATCGAGGTCGCGGAAGCCACCCTTAACCTGACACCCCCTTGATTATTACTTTTCTTCAAAAAATCACAAGTCCCAAACTAAAAAACTCTCGGCATTGCAAATCGACGTACGTGTTACTCTGATGATTGGAATGTATGAAGAGAATATTGCATCCCGATCAATGTTGCGGAAGCCACCCTTAACCTGACACCCCCGCGATTATCAACTTTGTTTGAAAAATTACAAGTCCCAAACTAAAAATCTTTTGGCGTCTCATTTCGACGTACGTGTTATTCTGATGATTAGAATGTATGAAAGAAATATTGCATCCTGATCGAGGTCGCGGAAGCCACCCTTAACCTGACACCCTCGCAATTATTAACTTGCTTTGAAAAATTACATTCCCAAACTAGGGATCTTTCGGCGTTGCAAATCGACGGACGTGTTACTCTGATGATCAAAATGTATGAAAAAAATATTGCATCCGGATCGAGGTTGCGGAAGCCACCCTTAACCTGACACCCCCGCGATTAATAACTTTCTTTGAAAAATTACAAGTCCCAAACTAGGAATTTCTCGGCGTCGCAAATCGACGGACGTGTTACTTTGATGATCAGAGAGTATGAAAAGGATATTGCATCCTGATCGAGTTCGCGGAAGCCACCCCCAACCTGACACCCCCGCGATTATTAATTTTCTTCAAAAAATCACAAGTCCCAAACTAGGGATCTTTCGGCATTGTCAATCGACTTACGTGTTACTCTGAAAATCAGAATGTATGAAAAAATATTGCATCTCGATCGAGGTTGCGGAAGCCACCCTTAACCTGACACCCCCGCGATTATTACTTTTCTTCAAAAAATCACAAGTCTCAAACTAAAAAACTCTCGGCGTTGCAAATCGACGGACGTGTTACATTGATGATCAGAATGTATGAAAATAATATCGCATCTCGATCGAGGTTGCGGAAGCCACCCTTAACCTGACACCCCCGCGATTGTTAATTTTTTTCAAAGAATCACAAGTCCCAAACTAGGGATCTTTCGGCGTTGCAAATCGACGGACGTGTTACTTTGATGATCAGAATGTATGAAAAAAATATCGCATCCCGATCGAGGTTGCGGAAGCCACCCTTAACCTGACACCCCCGCGATTAATAACTTTCTTTGAAAAATTACAAGTCCGAAACGAGAAATTTTTCGGCGTCGCAAATCGACGTACGTGTTACTCTGATGTTCAGAATGAATGAAAAAAATATTTCATATCGATCGAGGTTACGGAAGCCACCCTTAACCTGACACCCCCGCGATTATTACTTTTCTTCAAAAAATCACAAGTCCCAAACTAGAAATCTTTCGGCATTGCAATTCGACGTACGTGTTACTCTAATGATCAAAAGGTATGCAAAAAATATCGCATCCCGATCGAGGTTGCGGAAGCCACCCTTAACCTGACACCCCCGCGATTAATAACTTTCTTTGAAAAATTACAAGTCCCAAACTAGAAATTTCTCGGCGTTGCAAATCAACGGACGTGTTACTTTGATGATTAGAATGTTTGAAAAGGATATCGCATTCCGTTCGAGGTTGCGGAAGCCACCCCCAACCTGACACCCCCGCGATTATTAATTTTCTTCAAAAAATCACAAGTCCCAAACTAGGGATCTTTCGGCGTTGTAAATCGACTCACGTGTTACTCTGAAAATCAATATGTATGGAAAAATATTGCATCTCGATCGAGGTTGCGGAAGCCACCCTGAACCTGACACGACCGCGATTATCAATTTTCTTTGAAAAATTACAAGTCCCAAACTAAAGATCTCTTGTTGTTGCAAATTGAAGTACGTGTTACTCTGATGATCAAAATGTATGAAAAAAATATTGCATCCCGATCGAGGTTGCGGATGCCACCCTTAACCTGACACCCCCGCGATCAATAACTTTCTTTGAAAAATTACAAGTCCCAAACTAGGAATTTCTCGGCGTTGCAAATCGACGGACGTGTTACTTTGATGATCAGAGAGTATGAAAAGGATATTGCATCCTGATCAAGTTCGCGGAAGCCACCCCCAACCTGACACCCCCGCGAATATCTATTTTCTTCAAAAAATCACAAGTCCCAAACTAGAGATCTTTCGGCGTTGTAAATCGACTTACGTGTTACTCTGAAAATCAGAATGTATGAAAAAATATTGCATCTCGATCGAGGTTGCGGAAGCCACCCTTAACCTGACACCCCCGCGATTATTACTTTTCTTCAAAAAATCACAAGTCCCAAACTAAAAAACTCTCGGCATTGCAAATCGACGTACGTGTTACTCTGATGATTGGAATGTATGAAGAGAATATTGCATCCCGATCAATGTTGCGGAAGCCACCCTTAACCTGACACCCCCGCGATCATCAACTTTCTTTGAAAATTTACAAGTCCCAAACTAGAAATCTTTTGGCGTTGCAAATTGACATACGTGTTACTCTAATAATCAGAATGTATGAAAAAAATATTGCATCCCGATCGAGGTTGCGGAAGCCACCCTTAACCTGACACCACCGCGATTATTAATTCTCTTCAAAAAATCACAAGTCCCAAACTAAAAATCTTTTGGCGTTGCATTCCGACGTACGTGTTACTCTGATGATTAGGATGTATAAAAGAATATTGCATCCTGATCAAGGTTGCGGAAGCCACCCTTAACCTGACACCCCCGCAATTATTAACTTTCTTTGAAAAATTACAAGTCCCAAACTAGGGATCTTTTGGCGTTGCAAATCGACGGACGTGTTACATTGATGATCAGAATGTATGAAAATAATATCGCATCTCGATCGAGGTTGCGGAAGCCACCCTTAACCTGACACCCCCGCGATTGTTAATTTTTTTCAAAGAATCACAAGTCCCAAACTAGGGATCTTTCGGCGTTGCAAATCGACAGACGTGTTACTCTGAAGATCAGAATGTATGGAAAAATATTGCATCTCGATCGAGGTTGCGGAAGCAACCCTTAACCTGACACCCCCGCGATTATTACTTTTCTTCAAAAAATCACAAGTCCCAAACTAAGAAACTCTCGGCATTGCAAATCGACGTACGTGTTACTCTGATGATTGGAATGTATGAAGAGAATATTGCATCCCGATCAATGTTGCGGAAGCCACCCTTAACCTGACACCCCCGCGATCAATAACTTTCTTTGAAAAATTACAAGTCCCAAACTAAGAAACTTTCGGCATTGCAAATCGACGTACGTGTTACTCTGATGATTGGAATGTATGAAAAGAATTTTGCATCCCGATCAATGTTGCGGAAGCCACCCTTATCCTGACACCCCCGCGATTATTAATTTTCTTCAAAAAATTACAAGTCCCAACCTAGAAATCTTTCGGCGTCGATTTCAACGTACATGTTACTCTGATAATCAGGATGTATGAAAAAATATTGCATCTCGATCGAGGTTGCGGAAGCCACCCTTAACCTGACACCCCCGCGATTATTAACTTTCTTTGAAAAATTACAAGTCCCAAACTAGAAATTTCTCGGCGTTGCAAATCGACGGACGTGTTACTTTGATGATCAGAGAGTATGGAAAGGATATTGCATCCTGATCGAGTTCGCGGAAGCCACCCCCAACCTGACACCCCCGCTAATATCTATTTTCTTCAAAAAATCACAAGTCCCAAACTAGAGATCTTTCGGCGTTGTAAATCGACTTACGTGTTACTCTGAAGATCAGAATGTATGGAAAAATATTGCATCTCGATCGAGGTTGCGGAAGCAACCCTTAACCTGACACCCCCGCGATTATTACTTTTCTTCAAAAAATCACAAGTCCCAAACTAAGAAACTCTCGGCATTGCAAATCGACGTACGTGTTACTCTGATGATTGGAATGTATGAAGAGAATATTGCATCCCGATCAATGTTGCGGAAGCCACCCTTAACCTGACACCCCCGCGATCAATAACTTTCTTTGAAAAATTACAAGTCCCAAACTAGGAATTTCTCGGCGTTGCAAATCGACGGACGTGTTACTTTGATGATCAGAGAGTATAAAAAGGATATTGCATCCTGATCAAGTTCGCGGAAGCCACCCCCAACCTGACACCCCCGCGAATATCTATTTTCTTCAAAAAATCACAAGTCCCAAACTAGAGATCTTTCGGCGTTGTAAATCGACTTACGTGTTACTCTGAGAATGAGAATGTATGGAAAAATATTGCATCTCGATCGAGGTTGCGGAAGCCACCCTTAACCTGACACCCCCGCAATTATTACTTTTCTTCAAAAAATCACAAGTCCCAAACTAAGAAACTCTCGGCATTGCAAATCGACGTACGTGTTACTCTGATGATTGGAATGTATGGAGAGAATATTGCATCCCGATTAATGTTGCGGAAGCCACCCCCAACCTGACACCCCCGCGATTATTAATTTTCTTCAAAAAATCACAAGTCCCAAACTAGGGATCTTTCGGCGTTGTCAATCGACTTACGTGTTACTCTGAAAATCAAAATGTATGAAAAAATATTGCATCTCGATCGAGGTCGCGGAAGCCACCCTTAACCTGACACCCCCTTGATTATTACTTTTCTTCAAAAAATCACAAGTCCCAAACTAAAAAACTCTCGGCATTGCAAATCGACGTACGTGTTACTCTGATGATTGGAATGTATGAAGAGAATATTGCATCCCGATCAATGTTGCGGAAGCCACCCTTAACCTGACACCCCCGCGATTATCAACTTTGTTTGAAAAATTACAAGTCCCAAACTAAAAATCTTTTGGCGTCTCATTTCGACGTACGTGTTATTCTGATGATTAGAATGTATGAAAGAAATATTGCATCCTGATCGAGGTCGCGGAAGCCACCCTTAACCTGACACCCTCGCAATTATTAACTTGCTTTGAAAAATTACATTCCCAAACTAGGGATCTTTCGGCGTTGCAAATCGACGGACGTGTTACTCTGATGATCAAAATGTATGAAAAAAATATTGCATCCGGATCGAGGTTGCGGAAGCCACCCTTAACCTGACACCCCCGCGATTAATAACTTTCTTTGAAAAATTACAAGTCCCAAACTAGGAATTTCTCGGCGTCGCAAATCGACGGACGTGTTACTTTGATGATCAGAGAGTATGAAAAGGATATTGCATCCTGATCGAGTTCGCGGAAGCCACCCCCAACCTGACACCCCCGCGATTATTAATTTTCTTCAAAAAATCACAAGTCCCAAACTAGGGATCTTTCGGCATTGTCAATCGACTTACGTGTTACTCTGAAAATCAGAATGTATGAAAAAATATTGCATCTCGATCGAGGTTGCGGAAGCCACCCTTAACCTGACACCCCCGCGATTATTACTTTTCTTCAAAAAATCACAAGTCTCAAACTAAAAAACTCTCGGCGTTGCAAATCGACGGACGTGTTACATTGATGATCAGAATGTATGAAAATAATATCGCATCTCGATCGAGGTTGCGGAAGCCACCCTTAACCTGACACCCCCGCGATTGTTAATTTTTTTCAAAGAATCACAAGTCCCAAACTAGGGATCTTTCGGCGTTGCAAATCGACGGACGTGTTACTTTGATGATCAGAATGTATGAAAAAAATATCGCATCCCGATCGAGGTTGCGGAAGCCACCCTTAACCTGACACCCCCGCGATTAATAACTTTCTTTGAAAAATTACAAGTCCGAAACGAGAAATTTTTCGGCGTCGCAAATCGACGTACGTGTTACTCTGATGTTCAGAATGAATGAAAAAAATATTTCATATCGATCGAGGTTACGGAAGCCACCCTTAACCTGACACCCCCGCGATTATTACTTTTCTTCAAAAAATCACAAGTCCCAAACTAGAAATCTTTCGGCATTGCAATTCGACGTACGTGTTACTCTAATGATCAAAAGGTATGCAAAGAATATCGCATCCCGATCGAGGTTGCGGAAGCCACCCCCAACCTGACACCCCCGCGATTATTAATTTTCTTCAAAAAATCACAAGTCCCAAACTAGGGATCTTTCGGCGTTGTAAATCGACTCACGTGTTACTCTGAAAATCAATATGTATGGAAAAATATTGCATCTCGATCGAGGTTGCGGAAGCCACCCTGAACCTGACACGACCGCGATTATCAATTTTCTTTGAAAAATTACAAGTCCCAAACTAAAGATCTCTTGTTGTTGCAAATTGAAGTACGTGTTACTCTGATGATCAAAATGTATGAAAAAAATATTGCATCCCGATCGAGGTTGCGGATGCCACCCTTAACCTGACACCCCCGCGATCAATAACTTTCTTTGAAAAATTACAAGTCCCAAACTAGGAATTTCTCGGCGTTGCAAATCGACGGACGTGTTACTTTGATGATCAGAGAGTATGAAAAGGATATTGCATCCTGATCAAGTTCGCGGAAGCCACCCCCAACCTGACACCCCCGCGAATATCTATTTTCTTCAAAAAATCACAAGTCCCAAACTAGAGATCTTTCGGCGTTGTAAATCGACTTACGTGTTACTCTGAAAATCAGAATGTATGAAAAAATATTGCATCTCGATCGAGGTTGCGGAAGCCACCCTTAACCTGACACCCCCGCGATTATTACTTTTCTTCAAAAAATCACAAGTCCCAAACTAAAAAACTCTCGGCATTGCAAATCGACGTACGTGTTACTCTGATGATTGGAATGTATGAAGAGAATATTGCATCCCGATCAATGTTGCGGAAGCCACCCTTAACCTGACACCCCCGCGATCATCAACTTTCTTTGAAAATTTACAAGTCCCAAACTAGAAATCTTTTGGCGTTGCAAATTGACATACGTGTTACTCTAATAATCAGAATGTATGAAAAAAATATTGCATCCCGATCGAGGTTGCGGAAGCCACCCTTAACCTGACACCACCGCGATTATTAATTTTCTTCAAAAAATCACAAGTCCCAAACTAAAAATCTTTTGGCGTTGCATTCCGACGTACGTGTTACTCTGATGATTAGGATGTATAAAAGAATATTGCATCCTGATCAAGGTTGCGGAAGCCACCCTTAACCTGACACCCCCGCGATTATTAACTTTCTTTGAAAAATTACAAGTCCCAAACTAGGGATCTTTTGGCGTTGCAAATCGACGGACGTGTTACATTGATGATCAGAATGTATGAAAATAATATCGCATCTCGATCGAGGTTGCGGAAGCCACCCTTAACCTGACACCCCCGCGATTGTTAATTTTTTTCAAAGAATCACAAGTCCCAAACTAGGGATCTTTCGGCGTTGCAAATCGACAGACGTGTTACTCTGAAGATCAGAATGTATGGAAAAATATTGCATCTCGATCGAGGTTGCGGAAGCAACCCTTAACCTGACACCCCCGCGATTATTACTTTTCTTCAAAAAATCACAAGTCCCAAACTAAGAAACTCTCGGCATTGCAAATCGACGTACGTGTTACTCTGATGATTGGAATGTATGAAGAGAATATTGCATCCCGATCAATGTTGCGGAAGCCACCCTTAACCTGACACCCCCGCGATCAATAACTTTCTTTGAAAAATTACAAGTCCCAAACTAAGAAACTTTCGGCATTGCAAATCGACGTACGTGTTACTCTGATGATTGGAATGTATGAAAAGAATTTTGCATCCCGATCAATGTTGCGGAAGCCACCCTTATCCTGACACCCCCGCGATTATTAATTTTCTTCAAAAAATTACAAGTCCCAACCTAGAAATCTTTCGGCGTCGATTTCAACGTACATGTTACTCTGATAATCAGGATGTATGAAAAAATATTGCATCTCGATCGAGGTTGCGGAAGCCACCCTTAACCTGACACCCCCGCGATTATTAACTTTCTTTGAAAAATTACAAGTCCCAAACTAGAAATTTCTCGGCGTTGCAAATCGACGGACGTGTTACTTTGATGATCAGAGAGTATGGAAAGGATATTGCATCCTGATCGAGTTCGCGGAAGCCACCCCCAACCTGACACCCCCGCTAATATCTATTTTCTTCAAAAAATCACAAGTCCCAAACTAGAGATCTTTCGGCGTTGTAAATCGACTTACGTGTTACTCTGAAGATCAGAATGTATGGAAAAATATTGCATCTCGATCGAGGTTGCGGAAGCAACCCTTAACCTGACACCCCCGCGATTATTACTTTTCTTCAAAAAATCACAAGTCCCAAACTAAGAAACTCTCGGCATTGCAAATCGACGTACGTGTTACTCTGATGATTGGAATGTATGAAGAGAATATTGCATCCCGATCAATGTTGCGGAAGCCACCCTTAACCTGACACCCCCGCGATTAATTATTTTCTTTGAAAAATTACAAGTCCCAAACTAGGAATTTCTCGGCGTTGCAAATCGACGGACGTGTTACTTTGATGATCAGAGAGTATAAAAAGGATATTGCATCCTGATCAAGTTCGCGGAAGCCACCCCCAACCTGACACCCCCGCGAATATCTATTTTCTTCAAAAAATCACAAGTCCCAAACTAGAGATCTTTCGGCGTTGTAAATCGACTTACGTGTTACTCTGAGAATGAGAATGTATGGAAAAATATTGCATCTCGATCGAGGTTGCGGAAGCCACCCTTAACCTGACACCCCCGCAATTATTACTTTTCTTCAAAAAATCACAAGTCCCAAACTAAGAAACTCTCGGCATTGCAAATCGACGTACGTGTTACTCTGATGATTGGAATGTATGGAGAGAATATTGCATCCCGATTAATGTTGCGGAAGCCACCCCCAACCTGACACCCCCGCGATTATTAATTTTCTTCAAAAAATCACAAGTCCCAAACTAGGGATCTTTCGGCGTTGTCAATCGACTTACGTGTTACTCTGAAAATCAAAATGTATGAAAAAATATTGCATCTCGATCGAGGTCGCGGAAGCCACCCTTAACCTGACACCCCCTTGATTATTACTTTTCTTCAAAAAATCACAAGTCCCAAACTAAAAAACTCTCGGCATTGCAAATCGACGTACGTGTTACTCTGATGATTGGAATGTATGAAGAGAATATTGCATCCCGATCAATGTTGCGGAAGCCACCCTTAACCTGACACCCCCGCGATTATCAACTTTGTTTGAAAAATTACAAGTCCCAAACTAAAAATCTTTTGGCGTTGCATTTCGACGTACGTGTTACTCTGATGATTAGAATGTATAAAAGAAATATTGCATCCTGATCAAGGTCGTGGAAGCCACCCTTAACCTGACACCCTCGCAATTATTAACTTTCTTTGAAAAATTACATTCCCAAACTAGGGATCTTTCGGCGTTGCAAATCGACGGACGTGTTACTCTGATGATCAAAATGTATGAAAAAAATATTGCATCCCGATCGAGGTTGCGGAAGCCACCCTTAACCTGACACCCCCGCGATTAATAACTTTCTTTGAAAAATTACAAGTCCCAAACTAGGAATTTCTCGGCGTCGCAAATCGACGGACGTGTTACTTTGATGATCAGAGAGTATGAAAAGGATATTGCATCCTGATCGAGTTCGCGGAAGCCACCCCCAACCTGACACCCCCGCGATTATTAATTTTCTTCAAAAAATCACAAGTCCCAAACTAGGGATCTTTCGGCCTTGTCAATCGACTTACGTGTTACTCTGAAAATCAGAATGTATGAAAAAATATTGCATCTCGATCGAGGTTGCGGAAGCCACCCTTAACCTGACACCCCCGCGATTATTACTTTTCTTCAAAAAATCACAAGTCCCAAACTAAAAAACTCTCGGCGTTGCAAATCGACGGACGTGTTACTTTGATGATCAGAGAGTATGAAAAGGATATTGCATCCTGATCAAGTTCGCGGAAGCCACCCCCAACCTGACACCCCCGCGAATATCTATTTTCTTCAAAAAATCACAAGTCCCAAACTAGAGATCTTTCGGCGTTGTAAATCGACTTACGTGTTACTCTGAAAATCAGAATGTATGAAAAAATATTGCATCTTGATCGAGGTTGCGGAAGCCACCCTTAACCTGACACCCCCGCGATTATTACTTTTCTTCAAAAAATCACAAGTCCCAAACTAAGAAACTTTCGGCATTGCAAATCGACGTACGTGTTACTCTGATGATTGGAATGTATGAAGAGAATATTGCATCCCGATCAATGTTGCGGAAGCCACCCTTAACCTGACACCCCCGCGATTATCAATTTTCTTTGAAAAATTACAAGTCCCAAACTGAAGATCTCTTGTTGTTGCAAATTGACGTACGTGTTACTCTGATGATCAAAATGTATGAAAAGAATAATGCATCCCGATCGAGGTTGCGAAAGCCACCCTTAACCTGACACCCCCGCGATCAATAACTTTCTTTGAAAAATTACAAGTCCCAAACTAGGAATTTCTCGGCGTTGCAAATCGACGGACGTGTTACTTTGATGATCAGAGAGTATGAAAAGGATATTGCATTCTGATCAAGTTCGCGGAAGCCACCCCCAACCTGACACCCCCGCGAATATCTATTTTCTTCAAAAAATCACAAGTCCCAAACTAGAGATCTTTCGGCGTTGTAAATCGACTTACGTGTTACTCTGAGAATCAGAATGTATGGAAAAATATTGCATCTCGATCGAGGTTGCGGAAGCCACCCTTAACCTGACACCCCCGCGATTATTAACTTTCTTTGAAAAATTACAAGTCCCAAACTAGAAATTTCTCGGCGTTGCAAATCGACGGACGTGTTACTTTGATGATCAGAGAGTATGAAAAGGATATTGCATCCTGATCGAGTTCGCGGAAGCCACCCCCAACCTGACACCCCCGCGATTATTAATTTTCTTCAAAAAATCACAAGTCCCAAACTAGGGATCTTTCGGCGTTGTCAATCGACTTACGTGTTACTCTGAAAATCAAAATGTATGAAAAAATATTGCATCTCGATCGAGGTCGCGGAAGCCACCCTTAACCTGACACCCCCTTGATTATTACTTTTCTTCAAAAAATCACAAGTCCCAAACTAAAAAACTCTCGGCATTGCAAATCGACGTACGTGTTACTCTGATGATTGGAATGTATGGAAAGAATATTGCATCCCGATCAATGTTGCGGAAGCCACCCTTAACCTGACACCCCCGCGATTATCAACTTTGTTTGAAAAATTACAAGTCCCAAACTAAAAATCTTTTGGCGTTGCATTTCGACGTACGTGTTACTCTGATGATTAGAATGTATAAAAGAAATATTGCATCCTGATCAAGGTCGTGGAAGCCACCCTTAACCTGACACCCTCGCAATTATTAACTTTCTTTGAAAAATTACATTCCCAAACTAGGGATCTTTCGGCGTTGCAAATCGACGGACGTGTTACTCTGATGATCAAAATGTATGAAAAAAATATTGCATCCCGATCGAGGTTGCGGAAGCCACCCTTAACCTGACACCCCCGCGATTAATAACTTTCTTTGAAAAATTACAAGTCCCAAACTAGGAATTTCTCGGCGTCGCAAATCGACGGACGTGTTACTTTGATGATCAGAGAGTATGAGAAGGATATTGCATCCTGATCGAGTTCGCGGAAGCCACCCCCAACCTGACACCCCCGCGATTATTAATTTTCTTCAAAAAATCACAAGTCCCAAACTAGGGATCTTTCGGCATTGTCAATCGACTTACGTGTTACTCTGAAAATCAGAATGTATGAAAAAATATTGCATCTCGATCGAGGTTGCGGAAGCCACCCCTAACCTGACACCCCCGCGATTATTACTTTTCTTCAAAAAATCACAAGTCCCAAACTAAAAAACTCTCGGCGTTGCAAATCGACGGACGTGTTACTTTGATGATCAGAGAGTATGAAAAGGATATTGCATCCTGATCAAGTTCGCGGAAGCCACCCCCAACCTGACACCCCCGCGAATATCTATTTTCTTCAAAAAATCACAAGTCCCAAACTAGAGATCTTTCGGCGTTGTAAATCGACTTACGTGTTACTCTGAAAATCAGAATGTATGGAAGAATATTGCATCTTGATCGAGGTTGCGGAAGCCACCCTTAACCTGACACCCCCGCGATTATTACTTTTCTTCAAAAAATCACAAGTCCCAAACTAAGAAACTTTCGGCATTGCAAATCGACGTACGTGTTACTCTGATGATTGAAATGTATGAAGAGAATATTGCATCCCGATCAATGTTGCGGAAGCCACCCTTAACCTGACACCCCCGCGATTATCAATTTTCTTTGAAAAATTACAAGTCCCAAACTGAAGATCTCTTGTTGTTGCAAATTGACGTACGTGTTACTCTGATGATCAAAATGTATGAAAAGAATATTGCATCTCGATCGAGGTTGCGGAAGCCACCCTTAACCTGACACCCCCGCGATTATTACTTTTCTTCAAAAAATCACAAGTCCCAAACTAAGAAACTCTCGGCATTGCAAATCGACGTACGTGTTACTCTGATGATTGGAATGTATGGAGAGAATATTGCATCCCGATTAATGTTGCGGAAGCCACCCTTAACCTGACACCCCCGCGATTATTACTTTTCTTCAAAAAATCACAAGTCCCAAACTAAGAAACTCTCGGCATTGCAAATCGACGTACGTGTTACTCTGATGATTGGAATGTATGAAAAGAAATTTGCATCCCGATCAATGTTGCGGAAGCCACCCTTAACCTGACACCCCCGCGATTATTAATTTTCTTCAAAAAATTACAAGTCCCAACCTAGAGATCTTTCGGCGTCGATTTCGACGTACATGTTACTCTGATAATCAGGATGTATGAAAAAATATTGCATCTCGATCGAGGTTGCGGAAGCCACCCTTAACCTGACACCCCCGCGATTATTAACTTTCTTTGAAAAATTACAAGTCCCAAACTAGAAATTTCTCGGCGTTGCAAATCGACGGACGTGTTACTTTGATGATCAGAGAGTATGAAAAGAATATTGCATCCTGATCGAGTTCGCGGAAGCCACCCCCAACCTGACAGCCCCGCGATTATTAATTTTCTTCAAAAAATCACAAGTCCCAAACTAGGGATCTTTCGGCATTGTCAATCGACTTACGTGTTACTCTGAAAATCAGAATGTATGAAAAAATATTGCATCTCGATCGAGGTTGCGGAAGCCACCCTTAACCTGACACCCCCGCGATTATTACTTTTCTTCAAAAAATCACAAGTCCCAAACTAAGAAACTCTCGGCATTGCAAATCGACGTACGAGTTACTCTAATGATCAAAAGGTATGAAAAAAATATTGCATCCCGATCGAGGTTGCGGAAGCCACCCTTAACCTGACACCCCCGCGATTATTAATTTTCTTCAAAAAATCACAAGTCCCAAACTAGGGATCTTTTGGCGTTGTAAATCGACTGACGTGTTACTCTGAGAATCAAAATGTATGGAAAAATGATGCATCTCGATCTAGGTTGCGGAAGCAACCCTTAACCTGACACCCCCGCGATTGATAATTTTCTTTGAAAAATTACAAGTCCGAAACGAGAAATTTTTCGGCGTCGCAAATCGACGTACGTGTTACTCTGATGTCCAGAATGAATGAAAAAAATATTTCATATCGATCGAGGTTACGGAAGCCACCCTTAACCTGAAACCCCCGCGATTATTACTTTTCTTCAAAAAATCACAAGTCCCAAACTAGGAATTTCTCGGCGTTGCAAATCGACGGACGTGTTACTTTGATGATTAGAATGTATAAAAAGGATATTGCATCCCGTTTGAGGTTGCGGAAGCCACCCCCAACCTGACACCCCCGCGATTATTAATTTTCTTCAAAAAATCACAAGTCCCAAACTAGGGATCTTTTGGCGTTGCAAATCGACGTTCGTGTTATTCTGATGATCAGAATAGATAAAAGGAATATTTCATCCCGATCAAAGTCGCGAAAGCCACCCTTAACCTGACACCCCCGCGATTATTAATTTTCTTCAAAAAATTACAAGTCCCAAACTAGAAATCTTTCGGCGTTGCATTCCAACGCACGTGTTACTCTGATAATCAGGATGTATGAAAAGATATTGCATCTCGATCAAGGTTGCGGAAGCCACCCTTAACCTGACACCCCCGCGATTATTAACTTTCTTTGAAATATTACAAGTCCCAAACTAAAGATCTCTTGTTGTTGCAAATTCACGTACGTGTTACTCTGATGATCAAAATGTATGAAAAAAATATTGCATCCCGATCGAGGTTGCGGAAGCCACCTTTAACCTGACACCCCCGCGATTAATAACTTTCTTTGAAAAATTACAAGTCCCAAACTAGGAATTTCTCGGCGTTGCAAATCGACGGACGTGTTACTTTGATGATCAGAGAGTATGAAAAGAATATTGCATCCTGATCGAGTTCGCGGAAGCCACCCCCAACCTGACACCCCCGCGATTATTAATTTTCTTCAAAAAATCACAAGTCCCAAACTAGGGATCTTTCGGCATTGTCAATCGACTTACGTGTTACTCTGAAAATCAGAATGTATGAAAAAATATTGCATCTCGATCGAGGTTGCGGAAGCCACCCTTAACCTGACACCCCCGCGATTATTACTTTTCTTCAAAAAATCACAAGTCCCAAACTAAAAAACTCTAGGCATTGCAAATCGACGTACGTGTTACTCCGATGATTGGAATGTATGAAGAAAATATTGCATCCCGATCAATGTTGCGGGAGCCACCCTTAACCTGACATCCCCGCGATTATCAACTTTCTTTGAAAATTTACAAGTCCCAAACTAGAAATCTTTTGGCGTTGCAAATTGACATACGTGTTAATCTAATAATCAGAATGTATGAAAAAAATATTGCATTCCGATCGAGGTTGCGGAAGCCACCCTTAACCTGACACCACCGCGATTAATAATTCTCTTCAAAAAATCACAAGTCCCAAACTAAAAATCTTTTGGCGTTGCATTCTGACGTACGTGTTACTCTGATGATGAGAATGTATGAAAAAAATATTGCATCCTGATCAAGGTTGCGGAAGCCACCCTTAACCTGACACCCCCGCAATTATTAACTTTCTTTGAAAAATTACAAGTCCCAAACTAGAGAGCTCTTGGCGTTGCAAATTGACGTACGTGTTACTTCGATAATCAGAATGTATGAAAGGATATTGCATCTCGATCGAGGTTGCGGAAGCCACCTTTAACCTGACACCCCCACGATTATTAACATTCTTTGAAAAATTACAAGTCCCAAACTAGGGATCTCTCGGCGTTGAAAATTGACGTACGTGTTACTCTGATGATTGGAATGTCTGGAGAGAATATCGCATCTTGATCGAGGTTGCGGAAGCCACCCTTAACCTGACACCCCCGCGATTAATTATTTTCTTTGAAAAATTACAAGTCCCAAACTAAGAATTTCTCGGCGTCGCAAATCGACGGACGTGTTACTTTGATGATCAGAGAGTATGAAAAGGATATTGCATCCTAATCGAGTTCGCGGAAGCGACCCCCAACCTGACACCCCCGCGATTATTAATTTTCTTCAAAAAATCAAAAGTCCCAAACTAGAAATCTTTTGGCGTTGCAAATCGACGGACGTGTTACTTTGATGATCACAATGTATGAAAAGGATATTGCATCCCGTTTAAGGTTGCGGAAGCCACCCCCAACCTGACACCCCCGCGATTGATAATTTTCTTCAAAAAACCACAAGTCCCAAACTAGGATTCTTTTGGCGTTGCATTCCGACGTACGTGTTACTCTAATGATCAGAATGTATGAAAAGAAAATTGCATTCCGATCAAGGTTGCGGAAGCCACCCTTAACCTGACACCCCCGCAATTAATAACTTACTTTGAAAAATTACAAGTCCTAAACTAGGAATCTCTTGGCGTTGCGAATCGACGTACGTGTTACTCTGATAATCAGAATGTATGGAAGAGAAATTGCATCTCGATCGAGGTTGCGGAAGCCACCCTTAACCTGACACCCCCGCGATTGATTATTTTCTTCAAGAAATCACAAGTCTCAAACTAAAAATCTTTAGGCGTCGCATTACGACGTACGTGTTACTTCAATGATCAGAATCTATAAAAAAAATATTGCATTCTGATCAAGGTTGCGGAAGCCACCCTTAACCTGACACCCCCGCAATTAATAACTTACTTTAAAAAATTACAAGTCCCAAACTAGATATCTTTCGGCATTGCGATTCGACGTACGTGTTACTCTAATGATCAGAATGTATGAAAAGGATATTTCATCCCGATCAAAGTTGCGAAAGCCACCCTTAACCAGACACCCCCGCGATTAATCACTTCTTTTGAAAAATTACAAGTCTCAAACTAGGAATTTCTCGGCGTTGCAAATCGACGTACGTTTTCAACCGATGATCAAAAAGTATGAAAAAAAAATCGCATCCCGATCGAGGTTGCGGAAGCCACCCTTAACCTGACACCCTCGCGATTATTAACTTTCTTTGAAAAATTACAAGTCCCAAACTAAAGATCTCTTGTTGTTGCAAATTGACGTACGTGTTACTCTGAAAATCAGAATGTATGAAAAAATATTGCATCTCGATCGAGGTTGCGGAAGCCACCCTTAACCTGACACCCCCGCGATTATTACTTTTCTTCAAAAAATCACAAGTCCCAAACTAAAAAACTCTCGGCATTGCAAATCGACGTACGAGTTACTCTAATGATCAAAAGGTATGGAAAAAATATTGCATCCCGATCGAGGTTGCGGAAGCCACCCTTAACCTGACACCCCCGCGATTATTAATTTTCTTCAAAAAATCACAAGTCCCAAACTAGGGATCTTTTGGCGTTGTAAATCGACTGACGTGTTACTCTGAGAATCAAAATGTATGGAAAAATGATGCATCCCGATCGAGGTTGCGGAAGCCACCCTTAACCTGACACCCCCGCGATTATTAATTTTCTTCAAAAAATCACAAGTCCCAAACTAGGGATCTTTTGGCGTTGTAAATCGACTGACGTGTTACTCTGAGAATCAAAATGTATGGAAAAATGATGCATCTCAATCTAGGTTGCGGAAGCAACCCTTAACCTGACACCCCCGCGATTGATAATTTTCTTTGAAAATTTACAAGTCCCAAACTAGAAATCTTTTGGCGTTGCAAATTGACATACGTGTTAATCTAATAATCAGAATGTATGAAAAAAATATTGCATTCCGATCGAGGTTGCGGAAGCCACCCTTAACCTGACACCACCGCGATTAATAATTCTCTTCAAAAAATTACAAGTCCCAAACTAAAAATCTTTTGGCGTTGCATTTCGACGTACGTGTTACTCTGATGATGAGAATGTATGAAAGAAATATTGCATCCTGAACAAGGTCGCGGAAGCCACCCTTAACCTGACACCCTCGCAATTATTAACTTTCTTTGAAAAATTACATTCCCAAACTAGGGATCTTTCGGCGTTGCAAATCGACAGACGTGTTACATTGATGATCAGAATGTATGAAAAAAATATTGCATCCCGATCAAGGTTGCGGAAGCCACCCTTAACCTGACACCCCCGCGATTAATAACTCTCTTTGAAAAATTACAAGTCCTAAACTAGGAATCTCTTGGCGTTGCGAATCGACGTACGTGTTACTCTGATAATCAGAATGTATGGAAGAGAAATTGCATCTTGATCGAGGTTGCGGAAGCCACCCTTAACCTGACACCCCCGCGATTGATTATTTTCTTCAAGAAATCACAAGTCTCAAACTAAAAATCTTTAGGCGTCGCATTACGACGTACGTGTTACTTCAATGATCAGAATCTATAAAAAAAATATTGCATTCTGATCAAGGTTGCGGAAGCCACCCTTAACCTGACACCCCCGCAATTAATAACTTACTTTAAAAAATTACAAGTCCCAAACTAGATATCTTTCGGCATTGCGATTCGACGTACGTGTTACTCTAATGATCAGAATGTATGAAAAGGATATTTCATCCCGATCAAAGTTGCGAAAGCCACCCTTAACCAGACACCCCCGCGATTATTAACTTCTTTTGAAAAATTACAAGTCTCAAACTAGGAATTTCTCGGCGTTGCAAATCGACGTACGTTTTCAACCGATGATCAAAAAGTATGAAAAAAAAATCGCATCCCGATCGAGGTTGCGGAAGCCACCCTTAACCTGACACCCTCGCGATTATTAACTTTCTTTGAAAAATTACAAGTCCCAAACTAAAGATCTCTTGTTGTTGCAAATTGACGTACGTGTTACTCTGAAAATCAGAATGTATGAAAAAATATTGCATCTCGATCGAGGTTGCGGAAGCCACCCTTAACCTGACACCCCCGCGATTATTACTTTTCTTCAAAAAATCACAAGTCCCAAACTAAAAAACTCTCGGCATTGCAAATCGACGTACGAGTTACTCTAATGATCAAAAGGTATGGAAAAAATATTGCATCCCGATCGAGGTTGCGGAAGCCACCCTTAACCTGACACCCCCGCGATTATTAATTTTCTTCAAAAAATCACAAGTCCCAAACTAGGGATCTTTTGGCGTTGTAAATCGACTGACGTGTTACTCTGAGAATCAAAATGTATGGAAAAATGATGCATCCCGATCGAGGTTGCGGAAGCCACCCTTAACCTGACACCCCCGCGATTATTAATTTTCTTCAAAAAATCACAAGTCCCAAACTAGGGATCTTTTGGCGTTGTAAATCGACTGACGTGTTACTCTGAGAATCAAAATGTATGGAAAAATGATGCATCTCAATCTAGGTTGCGGAAGCAACCCTTAACCTGACACCCCCGCGATTGATAATTTTCTTTGAAAATTTACAAGTCCCAAACTAGAAATCTTTTGGCGTTGCAAATTGACATACGTGTTAATCTAATAATCAGAATGTATGAAAAAAATATTGCATTCCGATCGAGGTTGCGGAAGCCACCCTTAACCTGACACCACCGCGATTAATAATTCTCTTCAAAAAATTACAAGTCCCAAACTAAAAATCTTTTGGCGTTGCATTTCGACGTACGTGTTACTCTGATGATTAGAATGTATGAAAGAAATATTGCATCCTGAACAAGGTCGCGGAAGCCACCCTTAACCTGACACCCTCGCAATTATTAACTTTCTTTGAAAAATTACATTCCCAAACTAGGGATCTTTCGGCGTTGCAAATCGACAGACGTGTTACATTGATGATCAGAATGTATGAAAAAAATATTGCATCCCGATCAAGGTTGCGGAAGCCACCCTTAACCTGACACCCCCGCGATTAATAACTCTCTTTGAAAAATTACAAGTCCCAAACTAGGAATTTCTCGGCGTTGCAAATCGACGGACGTGTTACTTTGATGATCAGAGAGTATGAAAAGAATATTGCATCCTGATCAAGTTCGCGGGAGCCACCCCCAACCTGACACCCCCGCGATTAATAACTTTCTTTGAAAAATTACAAGTCCGAAACGAGAGATTTTTCGGCGTCGCAAATCGACGTACGTGTTACTCTGATGTCCAGAATGAATGAAAAAAATATTTCATATCGATCGAGGTTACGGAAGCCACCCTTAACCTGACACCCCCGCGATTATTACTTTTCTTCAAAAAATCACAAGTCCCAAACTAGAAATCTTCCGGCATCGCAATTCGACGTACGAGTTACTCTAATGATCAAAAGGTATGAAAGAAATATCGCATCCCGATCAAGGTTGCGGAAGCCACCCTTAACCTGACACCCCCGCGATTATTAATTTTCTTCAAAAAATCACAAGTCCCAAACTAGGGATCTTTTGGCGTTGTAAATCGACTGACGTGTTACTCTGAGAATCAAAATGTATGGAAAAATGATGCATCTCGATCTAGGTTGCGGAAGCCACCCTTAACCTGACACCCCCGCGATTGATAATTTTCTTTGAAAAATTACAAGTCCGAAACGAGAAATTTTTCGGCGTCGCGAATTGACGTACGTGTTACTCTGATGTCCAGAATGAATGAAAAAAATATTTCATATCGATCGAGGTTACGGAAGCCACCCTTAACCTGAAACCCCCGCGATTATTACTTTTCTTCAAAAAATCACAAGTCCCAAACTAGGAATTTCTCGGCGTTGCAAATCGACGGACGTGTTACTTTGATGATTAGAATGTATGAAAAGGATATTGCATCCCGATCGAGGTTGCGGAAGCCACCCCCAACCTGACACCCCCGCGATTATTAATTTTCTTCAAAAAATCACAAGTCCCAAACTAGGGATCTTTCGGCGTTGCAAATCGACGTTCGTGTTATTCTGATGATCAGAATAGATAAAAAAAATATTTCATCCCGATCAAAGTTGCGAAAGCCACCCTTAACCTGACACCCCCGCGATTATTAATTTTCTTCAAAAAATTACAAGTCCCAAACTAGAAATCTTTCGGCGTTGCATTCCGACGTACGTGTTACTCTGATAATCAGGATGTATGAAAAGATATTGCATCTCGATCAAGGTTCCGGAAGCCACCCTTAACCTGACACCCCCGCGATTATTAACTTTCTTTGAAATATTACAAGTCCCAAACTAAAGATCTCTTGTTGTTGCAAATTGACGTACGTGTTACTCTGATGATCAAAATGTATGAAAAAAATATTGCATCCCGATCGAGGTTGCGGAAGCCACCCTTAACCTGACACCCCCGCGATTAATAACTTTCTTTGAAAAATTACAAGTCCCAAACTAGGAATTTCTCGGCGTTGCAAATCGACGGACGTGTTACTTTGATGATCAGGGAGTATGAAAAGAATATTGCATCCTGATCGAGTTCGCGGAAGCCACCCCCGACCTGACACCCCCGCGAATATCTATTTACTTCAAAAAATCACAAGTCCCAAACTAGGGATCTTTCGGCGTTGTAAATCGACTGACGTGTTACTCTGAAAATCAGAATGTATGAAAAAATATTGCATCTCGATCGAGGTTGCGGAAGCCACCCTTAACCTGACACCCCCGCGATTATTACTTTTCTTCAAAAAATCACAAGTCCCAAACTAAAAAACTCTCGGCATTGCAAATCGACGTACGTGTTACTCTGATGATTGGAATGTATGAAGAAAATATTGCATCCCGAT
Source organism: Athalia rosae (assembly GCF_917208135.1). NCBI lineage: Eukaryota > Metazoa > Arthropoda > Insecta > Hymenoptera > Athaliidae > Athalia > Athalia rosae. The sequence continues at coordinate 12,194,623 of NC_064028.1, forward strand.
CAATGTTGCGGGAGCCACCCTTAACCTGACATCCCCGCGATTATCAACTTTCTTTGAAAATTTCCAAGTCCCAAACTAGAAATCTTTTGGCGTTGCAAATTGACATACGTGTTAATCTAATAATCAGAATGTATGAAAAAAATATTGCATCTCGATCGAGGTTGCGGAAGCCACCCTTAACCTGACACTCCCTTGATTATTACTTTTCTTCAAAAAATCACAAGTCCCAAACTAAAAAACTCTCGGCATTGCAAATCGACGTACGTGTTACTCTGATGATTGGAATGTATGAAGAGAATATTGCATCCCGATCAATGTTGCGGGAGCCACCCTTAACCTGACATCCCCGCAATTATTAACTTTCTTTGAAAAATGACAAGTCCCAAACTAGAGAGCTCTTGGCGTTGCAAATTGACGTACGTGTTACTTCGATAATCAGAATGTATGAAAGGATATTGCATCTCGATCGAGGTCGCGGAAGCCACCTTTAACCTGACACCCCCACGATTATTAACATTCTTTGAAAAATTACAAGTCCCAAACTAGGGATCTCTCGGCGTTGAAAGTTGACGTACGTGTTACTCTGATGATTGGAATGTCTGGAGAGAATATCGCATCTTGATCGAGGTTGCGGAAGCCACCCTTAACCTGACACCCCCGCGATTAATTATTTTCTTTGAAAAATTACAAGTCCCAAACTAAGAATTTCTCGGCGTCGCAAATCGACGGACGTGTTACTTTGATGATCAGAGAGTATGAAAAGGATATTGCATCCTGATCGAGTTCGCGGAAGCGACCCCCAACCTGACACCCCCGCGATTATTAATTTTCTTCAAAAAATAGCAAGTCCCAAACTAGAAATCTTTTGGCGTTGCAAATCGACGGACGTGTTACTTTGATGATCACAATGTATGAAAAGGATATTGCATCCCGTTTGAGGTTGCGGAAGCCACCCCCAACCTGACACCCCCGCGATTGATAAATTTCTTCAAAAAATCACAAGTCCCAAACTAGGATTCTTTTGGCGTTGCATTCCGACGTACGTGTTACTCTAATGATCAGAATGTATGAAAAGAAAATTGCATTCCGATCAAGGTTGCGGAAGCCACCCTTAACCTGACACCCCCGCAATTAATAACTTACTTTGAAAAATTACAAGTCCTAAACTAGGAATCTCTTGGCGTTGCGAATCGACGTACGTGTTACTCTGATAATCAGAATGTATGGAAGAGAAATTGCATCTCGATCGAGGTTGCGGAAGCCACCCTTAACCTGACACCCCCGCGATTGATTATTTTCTTCAAGAAATCACAAGTCTCAAACTAAAAATCTTTAGGCGTCGCATTACGACGTACGTGTTACTTCAATGATCAGAATCTATAAAAAAAATATTGCATTCTGATCAAGGTTGCGGAAGCCACCCTTAACCTGAAACCCCCGCAATTAATAACTTACTTTGAAAAATTACAAGTCCCAAACTAGATATCTTTCGGCATTGCGATTCGACGTACGTGTTACTCTAATGATCAGAATGTATGAAAAGGATATTTCATCCCGATCAAAGTTGCGAAAGCCACCCTTAACCAGACACCCCCGCGATTATTAACTTCTTTTGAAAAATTACAAGTCTCAAACTAGGAATTTCTCGGCGTTGCAAATCGACGTCCGTTTTCAACCGATGATCAAAAAGTATGAAAAAAAAATCGCATCCCGATCGAGGTTGCGGAAGCCACCCTTAACCTGACACCCTCGCGATTATTAACTTTCTTTGAAAAATTACAAGTCCCAAACTAAAGATCTCTTGTTGTTGCAAATTGACGTACGTGTTACTCTGATGATCAAAATGTATGAAAAAAATATTGCATCCCGATCGAGGTTGCGGAAGCCACCCTTAACCTGACACCCCCGCGATCAATAACTTTCTTTGAAAAATTACAAGTCCCAAACTAGGAATTTCTCGGCGTTGCAAATCGACGGACGTGTTACTTCGATGATCGGAGAGTATGAAAAGGATATTGCATCCTGATCAAGTTCGCGGAAGCCACCCTTAACCTGACACCCCCGCGATCATCAATTTTCTTTGAAAAATTACAAGTCCCAAACTAAAGATCTCTTGTTGTTGCAAATTGACGTACGTGTTACTCTGATGATCAAAATGTATGAAAAAAATATTGCATCCCGATCGAGGTTGCGGAAGCCACCCTTAACCTGACACCCCCGCGATCAATAACTTTCTTTGAAAAATTACAAGTCCCAAACTAAGAAACTCTCGGCGTTGCAAATCGACGTACGTGTTACTCTGATGATTGGAATGTATGAAGAGAATATTGCCTCCGGATCAATGTTGCGGAAGCCACCCTTAACCTGACACCCCCGCGATCATCAATTTTCTTTGAAAAATTACAAGTCCCAAACTAAAGATCTCTTGTTGTTGCAAATTGACGTACGTGTTACTCTGATGATCAAAATGTATGAAAAGAATATTGCATCCCGATCGAGGTTGCGGAAGCCACCCTTAACCTGACACCCCCGCGATCAATAACTTTCTTTGAAAAATTACAAGTCCCAAACTAGGAATTTCTCGGCGTTGCAAATCGACGGACGTGTTACTTTGATGATCAGAGAGTATGAAAAGGATATTGCATCCTGATCAAGTTCGCGGAAGCCACCCCCAACCTGACACCCCCGCGAATATCTATTTTCTTCAAAAAATCACAAGTCCCAAACTAGAGATCTTTCGGCGTTGTAAATCGACTTACGTGTTACTCTGAGAATCAGAATGTATGGAAAAATATTGCATCTCGATCGAGGTTGCGGAAGCCACCCTTAACCTGAAACCCCCGCGATTATTAATTTTCTTCGAAAAATCACAAGTCCCAAACTAAGAAACTCTCGGCATTGCAAATCGACGTACGTGTTACTCTGATGTTTGGAATGTATGAAGAGAATATTGCATCCCGATCAATGTTGCGGAAGCCACCCTCAACCTGACACCCCCGCGATCAATAACTTTCTTTGAAAAATTACAAGTCCCAAACTAGGAATTTCTCGGCGTTGCAAATCGACGGACGTGTTACTTTGATGATCAGAGAGTATGAAAAGAATATCGCATCCTGATCAAGTTCGCGGAAGCCACCCCCAACCTGACACCCCCGCGAATATCTATTTTCTTCAAAAAATCACAAGTCCCAAACTAGAGATCTTTCGGCGTTTCAAATCGACTTACGTGTTACTCTGAGAATCAGAATGTATGGAAAAATATTGCATCTCGATCGAGGTTGCGGAAGCCACCCTTAACCTGACACCCCCGCGATTATTAACTTTCTTTGAAAAATTACAAGTCCCAAACTAGAAATTTCTCGGCGTTGCAAATCGACGGACGTGTTACTTTGATGATCAGAGAGTATGAGAAGAATATTGCATCCTGATCGAGTTCGCGGAAGCCACCCCCAACCTGACACCCCCGCGATTATTAATTTTCTCCAAAAAATCACAAGTCCCAAACTAGGGATCTTTCGGCGTTGTTAATCGACTTACGTGTTACTCTGAAAATCAGAATGTATGAAAAAATATTGCATCTCGATCGAGGTTGCGGAAGCCACCCTTAACCTGACACTCCCTTGATTATTACTTTTCTTCAAAAAATCACAAGTCCCAAACTAAAAAACTCTCGGCATTGCAAATCGACGTACGTGTTACTCTGATGATTGGAATGTATGAAGAGAATATTGCATCCCGATCAATGTTGCGGAAGCCACCCTTAACCTGACACCCCCGCGATTATCAACTTTGTTTGAAAAATTACAAGTCCCAAACTAAAAATCTTTTGGCGTTGCATTTCGACGTACGTGTTACTCTGATGATTAGAATGTATGAAAGAAATATTGCATCCTGAACAAGGTCGCGGAAGCCACCCTTAACCTGACACCCTCGCAATTATTAACTTTCTTTGAAAAATTACATTCCCAAACTAGGGATCTTTCGGCGTTGCAAATCGACAGACGTGTTACATTGATGATCAGAATGTATGAAAAAAATATTGCATCCCGATCAAGGTTGCGGAAGCCACCCTTAACCTGACACCCCCGCGATTAATAACTCTCTTTGAAAAATTACAAGTCCCAAACTAGAAATTTCTCGGCGTTGCAAATCGACGGACGTGTTACTTTGATGATCAGAGAGTATGAAAAGAATATTGCATCCTGATCAAGTTCGCGGGAGCCACCCCCAACCTGACACCCCCGCGATTAATAACTTTCTTTGAAAAATTACAAGTCCGAAACGAGAGATTTTTCGGCGTCGCAAATCGACGTACGTGTTACTCTGATGTCCAGAATGAATGAAAAAAATATTTCATATCGATCGAGGTTACGGAAGCCACCCTTAACCTGACACCCCCGCGATTATTACTTTTCTTCAAAAAATCACAAGTCCCAAACTAGAAATCTTCCGGCATCGCAATTCGACGTACGAGTTACTCTAATGATCAAAAGGTATGAAAAAAATATCGCATCCCGATCAAGGTTGCGGAAGCCACCCTTAACCTGACACCCCCGCGATTATTAATTTTCTTCAAAAAATCACAAGTCCCAAACTAGGGATCTTTTGGCGTTGTAAATCGACTGACGTGTTACTCTGAGAATCAAAATGTATGGAAAAATGATGCATCTCGATCTAGGTTGCGGAAGCCACCCTTAACCTGACACCCCCGCGATTGATAATTTTCTTTGAAAAATTACAAGTCCGAAACGAGAAATTTTTCGGCGTCGCGAATTGACGTACGTGTTACTCTGATGATCAGAATAGATAAAAAAAATATTTCATCCCGATCAAAGTTGCGAAAGCCACCCTTAACCTGACACCCCCGCGATTATTAATTTTCTTCAAAAAATTACAAGTCCCAAACTAGGAATTTCTCGGCGTTGCAAATCGACGGACGTGTTACTTTGATGATTAGAATGTATGAAAAGGATATTGCATCCCCTTTGAGGTTGCGGAAGCCACCCCCAACCTGACACCCCCGCGATTATTAATTTTCTTCAAAAAATCACAAGTCCCAAACTAGGGATCTTTCGGCGTTGCAAATCGACGTTCGTGTTATTCTGATGATCAGAATAGATAAAAAAAATATTTCATCCCGATCAAAGTTGCGAAAGCCACCCTTAACCTGACACCCCCGCGATTATTAATTTTCTTCAAAAAATTACAAGTCCCAAACTAGAAATCTTTCGGCGTTGCATTCCGACGTACGTGTTACTCTGATAATCAGGATGTATGAAAAGATATTGCATCTCGATCAAGGTTCCGGAAGCCACCCTTAACCTGACACCCCCGCGATTATTAACTTTCTTTGAAATATTACAAGTCCCAAACTAAAGATCTCTTGTTGTTGCAAATTGACGTACGTGTTACTCTGATGATCAAAATGTATGAAAAAAATATTGCATCCCGATCGAGGTTGCGGAAGCCACCCTTAACCTGACACCCCCGCGATTAATAACTTTCTTTGAAAAATTACAAGTCCCAAACTAGGAATTTCTCGGCGTTGCAAATCGACGGACGTGTTACTTTGATGATCAGGGAGTATGAAAAGAATATTGCATCCTGATCGAGTTCGCGGAAGCCACCCCCGACCTGACACCCCCGCGAATATCTATTTACTTCAAAAAATCACAAGTCCCAAACTAGGAATCTTTTGGCGTTGTAAATCGACTTACGTGTCACTCTGAAAATCAGAATGTATGAAAAAATATTGCATCTCGATCGAGGTTGCGGAAGCCACCCTTAACCTGACACCCCCGCGATTATTACTTTTCTTCAAAAAATCACAAGTCCCAAACTAAAAAACTCTCGGCATTGCAAATCGACGTACGTGTTACTCTGATGATTGGAATGTATGAAGAAAATATTGCATCCCGATCAATGTTGCGGAAGCCACCCTTAACCTGACATCCCCGCGATTATCAACTTTCTTTGAAAATTTACAAGTCCCAAACTAGAAATCTTTTGGCGTTGCGAATTGACATACGTGTTAATCTAATAATCAGAATGTATGAAAAAAATATTGCATTCCGATCGAGGTTGCGGAAGCCACCCTTAACCTGACACCATCGCGATTGATAATTCTCTTCAAAAAATCACAAGTCCCAAACTAAAAATCTTTTGGCGTTGCATTCTGACGTACGTGTTACTCTGATGATGAGAATGTATGAAAAAAATATTGCATCCTGATCAAGGTTGCGGAAGCCACCCTTAACCTGACACCCCCGCAATTATTAACTTTCTTTGAAAAATTACAAGTCCCAAACTAGAGATCTCTTGGCGTTGCAAATTGACGTACGTGTTACTCTGATAATCAGAATGTATGAAAGAATATTGCATCTCGATCGAGGTTGCGGAAGCCACCTTTAACCTGACACCCCCACGATTATTAACATTCTTTGAAAAATTACAAGTCCCAAACTAGGGATCTCTCGGCGTTGAAAATTGACGTACGTGTTACTCTGATGATTGGAATGTCTGGAGAGAATATTGCATCTTGATCGAGGTTGCGGAAGCCACCCTTAACCTGACACCCCCGCGATTAATTATTTTCTTTGAAAAATTACAAGTCCCAAACTAAGAATCTCTTGGCGTTGCAAATTGGCGTACGTGTTACTCTGATGATCAGAATGAATGAAAAAAATATTTCATATTGATCGAGGTTGCGGAAGCCACCCTTAACCTGACACCCCCGCGATTATTACTTTTCTTCAAAAAATCACAAGTCCCAAACTAGAGATCTCTCGGCATTGCAAATCGACGTACGTGTTACTCTGATGATTGAAATGTATAAAGAGAATATTGCATCTCGATCGAGGTTGCGGAAGCCACCTCTAACCTGACACCCCCGCGATTATTAATTTTCTTCAAAAAATCACAAGTCCCAAACTAGGAATCTCTCGGCATTGCAAATCAACGTACGTGTTACTCTGATGATTGGAATGTATGAAGAGAATATTGCATCCCGATCAAGGTTGCGGAAGCCACCCTTAACCTGACACCCCCGCGATTATCAACTTTCTTTGAAAATTTACAAGTCCCAAACTAGAAATCTTTTGGCGTTGCAAATCGACGGACGTGTTACTTTGATGATCACAATGTATGAAATGGATATTGCATCCCGTTTGAGGTTGCGGAAGCCACCCTCAACCTGACACCCCCGCGATTATTAATTTTCTTCAAAAAATCACAAGTCCCAAACTAGGGACCTTTTGGCGTTGTAAATCGACTGACGTGTTACTTTGATGATCAGAGAGTATGAAAAGGATATTGCATCCTGATCAAGTTCGCGGAAGCCACCCCCAACCTGACACCCCCGCGAATATCTATTTTCTTCAAAAAATCACAAGTCCCAAACTAGAGATCTTTCGGCGTTGTAAATCGACTTACGTGTTACTCTGAGAATCAGAATGTATGGAAAAATATTGCATCTCGATCGAGGTTGCGGAAGCCACCCTTAACCTGAAACCCCCGCGATTATTAATTTTCTTCGAAAAATCACAAGTCCCAAACTAAGAAACTCTCGGCATTGCAAATCGACGTACGTGTTACTCTGATGTTTGGAATGTATGAAGAGAATATTGCATCCCGATCAATGTTGCGGAAGCCACCCTCAACCTGACACCCCCGCGATCAATAACTTTCTTTGAAAAATTACAAGTCCCAAACTAGGAATTTCTCGGCGTTGCAAATCGACGGACGTGTTACTTTGATGATCAGAGAGTATGAAAAGAATATCGCATCCTGATCAAGTTCGCGGAAGCCACCCCCAACCTGACACCCCCGCGAATATCTATTTTCTTCAAAAAATCACAAGTCCCAAACTAGAGATCTTTTGGCGTTGTAAATCGACTTACGTGTTACTCTGAGAATCAGAATGTATGGAAAAATATTGCATCTCGATCGAGGTTGCGGAAGCCACCCTTAACCTGACACCCCCGCGATTATTAACTTTCTTTGAAAAATTACAAGTCCCAAACTAGAAATTTCTCGGCGTTGCAAATCGACGGACGTGTTACTTTGATGATCAGAGAGTATGAGAAGGATATTGCATCCTGATCGAGTTCGCGGAAGCCACCCCCAACCTGACACCCCCGCGATTATTAATTTTCTTCAAAAAATCACAAGTCCCAAACTAGGGATCTTTCGGCGTTGTTAATCGACTTACGTGTTACTCTGAAAATCAGAATGTATGAAAAAATATTGCATCTCGATCGAGGTTGCGGAAGCCACCCTTAACCTGACACCCCCTTGATTATTACTTTTCTTCAAAAAATCACAAGTCCCAAACTAAAAAACTCTCGGCATTGCAAATCGACGTACGTGTTACTCTGATGATTGGAATGTATGAAGAGAATATTGCATCCCGATCAATGTTGCGGAAGCCACCCTTAACCTGACACCCCCGCGATTATCAACTTTGTTTGAAAAATTACAAGTCCCAAACTAAAAATCTTTTGGCGTTGCATTTCGACGTACGTGTTACTCTGATGATTAGAATGTATGAAAGAAATATTGCATCCTGATCAAGGTCGCGGAAGCCACCCTTAACCTGACACCCTCGCAATTATTAACTTTCTTTGAAAAATTACATTCCCAAACTAGGGATCTTTCGGCGTTGCAAATCGACAGACGTGTTACATTGATGATCAGAATGTATGAAAAAAATATTGCATCCTGATCAAGTTCGCGGAAGCCACCCCCAACCTGACACCCCCGCGATTAATAACTTTCTTTGAAAAATTACAAGTCCGAAACGAGAGATTTTTCGGCGTCGCAAATCGACGTACGTGTTACTCTGATGTCCAGAATGAATGAAAAAAATATTTCATATCGATCGAGGTTACGGAAGCCACCCTTAACCTGACACCCCCGCGATTATTACTTTTCTTCAAAAAATCACAAGTCCCAAACTAGAAATCTTCCGGCATCGCAATTCGACGTACGAGTTACTCTAATGATTAAAAGGTATGAAAAAAATATCGCATCCCGATCGAGGTTGCGGAAGCCACCCTTAACCTGACACCCCCGCGATTATTAATTTTCTTCAAAAAATCACAAGTCCCAAACTAGGGATCTTTCGGCGTTGTAAATCGACTGACGTGTTACTCTGAGAATCAAAATGTATGGAAAAATGATGCATCTCGATCTAGGTTGCGGAAGCCACCCTTAACCTGACACCCCCGCGATTGATAATTTTCTTTGAAAAATTACAAGTCCGAAACGAGAAATTTTTTGGCGTCGCGAATCGACGTACGTGTTACTCTGATGTCCAGAATGAATGAAAAAAATATTTCATATCGATCGAGGTTACGGAAGCCACCCTTAACCTGAAACCCCCGCGATTATTACTTTTCTTCAAAAAATCACAAGTCCCAAACTAGGAATTTCTCGGCGTTGCAAATCGACGGACGTGTTACTTTGATGATTAGAATGTATGAAAAGGATATTGCATCCCGTTTGAGGTTGCGGAAGCCACCCCCAACCTGACACCCCCGCGATTATTAATTTTCTTCAAAAAATCACAAGTCCCAAACTAGGGATCTTTTGGCGTTGCAAATCGACGTTCGTGTTATTCTGATGATCAGAATAAATGAAAAAAATATTTTATCCCGATCAAAGTTGCGAAAGCCACCCTTAACCTGACATCCCCACGATTATTAATTTTCTTCAAAAAATTACAAGTCCCAAACTAGAAATCTTTCGGCGTTGCATTCCGAAGTACGTGTTACTCTGATAATCAGGATGTATGAAAAGATATTGCATCTCGATCAAGGTTCCGGAAGCCACCCTTAACCTGACACCCCCGCGATTATTAACTTTCTTTGAAATATTACAAGTCCCAAACTAAAGATCTCTTGTTGTTGCAAATTGACGTACGTGTTACTCTGATGATCAAAATGTATGAAAAAAATATTGCATCCCGATCGAGGTTGCGGAAGCCACCCTTAACCTGACACCCCCGCGATTAATAACTTTCTTCGAAAAATTACAAGTCCCAAACTAGGAATTTCTCGGCGTTGCAAATCGACGGACGTGTTACTTTGATGATCAGAGAGTATGAAAAGAATATTGCATCCTGATCGAGTTCGCGGAAGCCACCCCCGACCTGACACCCCCGCGAATATCTATTTACTTCAAAAAATCACAAGTCCCGAACTAGGGATCTTTTGGCGTTGTAAATCGACTTACGTGTTACTCTGAAAATTAGAATGTATGAAAAAATATTGCATCTCGATCGAGGTTGCGGAAGCCACCCTTAACCTGACACCCCCGCGATTATTACTTTTCTTCAAAAAATCACAAGTCCCAAACTAAAAAACTCTCGGCATCGCAAATCGACGTACGTGTTACTCTGATGATTGGAATGTATGAAGAAAATATTGCATCCCGATCAATGTTGCGGAAGCCACCCTTAACTTGACATCCCCGCGATTATCAACTTTCTTTGAAAATTTACAAGTCCCAAACTAGAAATCTTTTGGCGTTGCGAATTGACATACGTGTTAATCTAATAATCAGAATGTATGAAAAGAATATTGCATTCCGATCGAGGTTGCGGAAGCCACCCTTAACCTGACACCACCGCGATTAATAATTCTCTTCAAAAAATCACAAGTCCCAAACTAAAAATCTTTTGGCGTTGCATTCTGACGTACGTGTTACTCTGATGATGAGAATGTATGAAAAAAATATTGCATCCTGATCAAGGTTGCGGAAGCCACCCTTAACCTGACACCCCCGCAATTATTAACTTTCTTTGAAAAATTACAAGTCCCAAACTAGAGAGCTCTTGGCGTTGCAAATTGACGTACGTGTTACTTCGATAATCAGAATGTATGAAAGGATATTGCATCTCGATCGAGGTTGCGGAAGCCACCTTTAACCTGACACCCCCACGATTATTAACATTCTTTGAAAAATTACAAGTCCCAAACTAGGGATCTCTCGGCGTTGAAAATCGACGTACGTGTTACTCTAATGTTTGGAATGTATGAAGAGAATATTGCATCCCGATCAATGTTGCGGAAGCCACCCTCAACCTGACACCCCCGCGATCAATAACTTTCTTTGAAAAATTACAAGTCCCAAACTAGGAATTTCTCGGCGTTGCAAATCGACGGACGTGTTACTTTGATGATCAGAGAGTATGAAAAGAATATCGCATCCTGATCAAGTTCGCGGAAGCCACCCCCAACCTGACACCCCCGCGAATATCTATTTTCTTCAAAAAATCACAAGTCCCAAACTAGAGATCTTTCGGCGTTGTAAATCGACTTACGTGTTACTCTGAGAATCAGAATGTATGGAAAAATATTGCATCTCGATCGAGGTTGCGGAAGCCACCCTTAACCTGACACCCCCGCGATTATTAACTTTCTTTGAAAAATTACAAGTCCCAAACTAGAAATTTCTCGGCGTTGCAAATCGACGGACGTGTTACATTGATGATCAGAGAGTATGAAAAGGATATTGCATCCTGATCGAGTTCGCGGAAGCCACCCCCAACCTGACACCCCCGCGATTATTAATTTTCTTCAAAAAATCACAAGTCCCAAACTAGGGATCTTTCGGCGTTGTTAATCGACTTACGTGTTACTCTGAAAATCAGAATGTATGAAAAAATATTGCATCTCGATCGAGGTTGCGGAAGCCACCCTTAACCTGACACCCCCTTGATTATTACTTTTCTTCAAAAAATCACAAGTCCCAAACTAAAAAACTCTCGGCATTGCAAATCGACGTACGTGTTACTCTGATGATTGGAATGTATGAAGAGAATATTGCATCCCGATCAATGTTGCGGAAGCCACCCTTAACCTGACACCCCCGCGATTATCAACTTTGTTTGAAAAATTACAAGTCCCAAACTAAAAATCTTTTGGCGTTGCATTTCGACGTACGTGTTACTCTGATGATTAGAATGTATGAAAGAAATATTGCATCCTGATCAAGGTCGCGGAAGCCACCCTTAACCTGACACCCTCGCAATTATTAACTTTCTTTGAAAAATTACATTCCCAAACTAGGGATCTTTCGGCGTTGCAAATCGACAGACGTGTTACATTGATGATCAGAATGTATGAAAAAAATATTGCATCCCGATCAAGGTTGCGGAAGCCACCCTTAACCTGACACCCCCGCGATTAATAACTCTCTTTGAAAAATTACAAGTCCCAAACTAGGAATTTCTCGGCGTTGCAAATCGACGGACGTGTTACTTTGATGATCAGAGAGTATGAAAAGGATATTGCATCCTGATCAAGTTCGCGGAAGCCACCCCCAACCTGACACCCCCGCGATTGATAATTTTCTTTGAAAAATTACAAGTCCGAAACGAGAAGGTTTTCGGCGTCGCGAATTGACGTACGTGTTACTCTGATGTCCAGAATGAATGAAAAAAATATTTCATATCGATCGAGGTTACGGAAGCCACCCTTAACCTGAAACCCCCGCGATTATTACTTTTCTTCAAAAAATCACAAGTCCCAAACTAGGAATTTCTCGGCGTTGCAAATCGACGGCCGTGTTACTTTGATGATTAGAATGTATGAAAAGGATATTGCATCCCGTTTGAGGTTGCGGAAGCCACCCCCAACCTGACACCCCCGCGATTATTAATTTTCTTCAAAAAATCACAAGTCCCAAACTAGGGATCTTTCGGCGTTGCAAATCGACGTTCGTGTTATTCTGATGATCAGAATAGATAAAAAAAATATTTCATCCCGATCAAAGTTGCGAAAGCCACCCTTAACCTGACACCCCCGCGATTATTAATTTTCTTCAAAAAATTACAAGTCCCAAACTAGAAATCTTTCGGCGTTGCATTCCGACGTACGTGTTACTCTGATAATCAGGATGTATGAAAAGATATTGCATCTCGATCAAGGTTCCGGAAGCCACCCTTAACCTGACACCCCCGCGATTATTAACTTTCTTTGAAATATTACAAGTCCCAAACTAAAGATCTCTTGTTGTTGCAAATTGACGTACGTGTTACTCTGATGATCAAAATGTATGAAAAAAATATTGCATCCCGATCGAGGTTGCGGAAGCCACCCTTAACCTGACACCCCCGCGATTAATAACTTTCTTTGAAAAATTACAAGTCCCAAACTAGGAATTTCTCGGCGTTGCAAATCGACGGACGTGTTACTTTGATGATCAGGGAGTATGAAAAGAATATTGCATCCTGATCGAGTTCGCGGAAGCCACCCCCGACCTGACACCCCCGCGAATATCTATTTACTTCAAAAAATCACAAGTCCCAAACTAGGGATCTTTTGGCGTTGTAAATCGACTTACGTGTCACTCTGAAAATCAGAATGTATGAAAAAATATTGCATCTCGATCGAGGTTGCGGAAGCCACCCTTAACCTGACACCCCCGCGATTATTACTTTTCTTCAAAAAATCACAAGTCCCAAACTAAAAAACTCTCGGCATTGCAAATCGACGTACGTGTTACTCTAATGATTGGAATGTATGAAGAAAATATTGCATCCCGATCAATGTTGCGGAAGCCACCCTTAACCTGACATCCCCGCGATTATCAACTTTCTTTGAAAATTTACAAGTCCCAAACTAGAAATCTTTTGGCGTTGCGAATTGACATACGTGTTAATCTAATAATCAGAATGTATGAAAAAAATATTGCATTCCGATCGAGGTTGCGGAAGCCACCCTTAACCTGACACCATCGCGATTTATAATTCTCTTCAAAAAATCACAAGTCCCAAACTAAAAATCTTTTGGCGTTGCATTCTGACGTACGTGTTACTCTGATGATGAGAATGTATGAAAAAAATATTGCATCCTGATCAAGGTTGCGGAAGCCACCCTTAACCTGACACCCCCGCAATTATTAACTTTCTTTGAAAAATTACAAGTCCCAAACTAGAGATCTCTTGGCGTTGCAAATTGACGTACGTGTTACTCTGATAATCAGAATGTATGAAAGAATATTGCATCTCGATCGAGGTTGCGGAAGCCACCTTTAACCTGAAACCCCCGCGATTATTAATTTTCTTCGAAAAATCACAAGTCCCAAACTAAAAAACTCTCGGCATTGCAAATCGACGTACGTGTTACTCTGATGTTTGGAATGTATGAAGAGAATATTGCATCCCGATCAATGTTGCGGAAGCCACCCTCAACCTGACACCCCCGCGATCAATAACATTCTTTGAAAAATTACATTCCCAAACTAGGGATCTTTCGGCGTTGCAAATCGACAGACGTGTTACATTGATGATCAGAATGTATGAAGAGAATATTGCATCCCGATCAATGTTGCGGAAGCCACCCTCAACCTGACACCCCCGCGATCAATAACATTCTTTGAAAAATTACATTCCCAAACTAGGGATCTCTCGGCGTTGAAAATTGACGTACGTGTTACTCTGATGATTGGAATGTCTGGAGAGAATATTGCATCTTGATCGAGGTTGCGGAAGCCACCCTTAACCTGACACCCCCGCGATTAATTATTTTCTTTGAAAAATTACAAGTCCCAAACTAAGAATCTCTTGGCGTTGCAAATTGACGTACGTGTTACTCTGATGATCAGAATGAATGAAAAAAATATTTCATATTGATCGAGGTTGCGGAAGCCACCCTTAACCTGACACCCCCCGCGATTATTACTTTTCTTCAAAAAATCACAAGTCCCAAACTAGAGATCTCTCGGCATTGCAAATCGACGTACGTGTTACTCTGATGATTAGAATGTATGAAAGAAATATTGCATCCTGAACAAGGTCGCGGAAGCCACCCTTAACCTGACACCCTCGCAATTATTAACTTTCTTTGAAAAATTACATTCCCAAACTAGGGATCTTTCGGCGTTGCAAATCGACAGACGTGTTACATTGATGATCAGAATGTATGAAAAAAATATTGCATCCCGATCAAGGTTGCGGAAGCCACCCTTAACCTGACACCCCCGCGATTAATAACTCTCTTTGAAAAATTACAAGTCCCAAACTAGGAATTTCTCGGCGTTGCAAATCGACGGACGTGTTACTTTGATGATCAGAGAGTATGAAAAGAATATTGCATCCTGATCGAGTTCGCGGAAGCCACCCCCAACCTGACACCCCCGCGATTAATAACTTTCTTTGAAAAATTACAAGTCCGAAACGAGAGATTTTTCGGCGTCGCAAATCGACGTACGTGTTACTCTGATGTCCAGAATGAATGAAAAAAATATTTCATATCGATCGAGGTTACGGAAGCCACCCTTAACCTGACACCCCCGCGATTATTACTTTTCTTCAAAAAATCACAAGTCCCAAACTAGAAATCTTCCGGCATCGCAATTCGACGTACGAGTTACTCTAATGATCAAAAGGTATAAAAAGAATATCGCATCCCGATCGAGGTTGCGGAAGCCACCCTTAACCTGACACCCCCGCGATTATTAATTTTCTTCGAAAAATCACAAGTCCCAAACTAGGGATCTTTCGGCGTTGTAAATCGACTGACGTGTTACTCTGAGAATCAAAATGTATGGAAAAATGATGCATCTCGATCTAGGTTGCGGAAGCCACCCTTAACCTGACACCCCCGCGATTGATAATTTTCTTTGAAAAATTACAAGTCCGAAACGAGAAATTTTTCGGCGTCGCGAATCGACGTACGTGTTACTCTGATGTCCAGAATGAATGAAAAAAATATTTCATATCGATCGAGGTTACGGAAGCCACCCTTAACCTGAAACCCCCGCGATTATTACTTTTCTTCAAAAAATCACAAGTCCCAAACTAGGAATTTCTCGGCGTTGCAAATCGACGGACGTGTTACTTTGATGATTAGAATGTATGAAAAGAATATTGCATCCCGTTTGAGGTTGCGGAAGCCACCCCCAACCTGACACCCCCGCGATTATTAATTTTCTTCAAAAAATCACAAGTCCCAAACTAGGGATCTTTTGGCGTTGCAAATCGACGTACGTGTTACTCTGATGTTTGGAATGTATGAAGAGAATATTGCATCCCGATCAATGTTGCGGAAGCCACCCTCAACCTGACACCCCCGCGATCAATAACTTTCTTTGAAAAATTACAAGTCCCAAACTAGGAATTTCTCGGCGTTGCAAATCGACGGACGTGTTACTTTGATGATCAGAGAGTATGAAAAGAATCTCGCATCCTGATCAAGTTCGCGGAAGCCACCCCCAACCTGACACCCCCGCGAATATCTATTTTCTTCAAAAAATCACAAGTCCCAAACTAGAGATCTTTCGGCGTTGTAAATCGACTTACGTGTTACTCTGAGAATCAGAATGTATGGAAAAATATTGCATCTCGATCGAGGTTGCGGAAGCCACCCTTAACCTGACACCCCCGCGATTATTAACTTTCTTTGAAAAATTACAAGTCCCAAACTAGAAATTTCTCGGCGTTGCAAATCGACGGACGTGTTACTTTGATGATCAGAGAGTATGAAAAGGATATTGCATCCTGATCGAGTTCGCGGAAGCCACCCCCAACCTGACACCCCCGCGATTATTAATTTTCTTCAAAAAATCACAAGTCCCAAACTAGGGATCTTTCGGCGTTGTTAATCGACTTACGTGTTACTCTGAAAATCAGAATGTATGAAAAAATATTGCATCTCGATCGAGGTTGCGGAAGCCACCCTTAACCTGACACCCCCTTGATTATTACTTTTCTTCAAAAAATCACAAGTCCCAAACTAAAAAACTCTCGGCATTGCAAATCGACGTACGTGTTACTCTGATGATTGGAATGTATGAAGAGAATATTGCATCCCGATCAATGTTGCGGAAGCCACCCTTAACCTGACACCCCCGCGATTATCAACTTTGTTTGAAAAATTACAAGTCCCAAACTAAAAATCTTTTGGCGTTGCATTTCGACGTACGTGTTACTCTGATGATTAGAATGTATGAAAGAAATATTGCATCCTGATCAAGGTCGCGGAAGCCACCCTTAACCTGACACCCTCGCAATTATTAACTTTCTTTGAAAAATTACATTCCCAAACTAGGGATCTTTCGGCGTTGCAAATCGACAAACGTGTTACATTGATGATCAGAATGTATGAAAAAAATATTGCATCCCGATCAAGGTTGCGGAAGCCACCCTTAACCTGACACCCCCGCGATTAATAACTTTCTTTGAAAAATTACAAGTCCCAAACTAGGAATTTCTCGGCGTTGCAAATCGACGGACGTGTTACTTTGATGATCAGAGAGTATGAAAAGGATATTGCATCCTGATCAAGTTCGCGGAAGCCACCCCCAACCTGACACCCCCGCGATTAATAACTTTCTTTGAAAAATTACAAGTCCGAAACGAGAGATTTTTCGGCGTCGCAAATCGACGTACGTGTTACTCTGATGTCCAGAATGAATGAAAAAAATATTTCATATCGATCGAGGTTACGGAAGCCACCCTTAACCTGACACCCCCGCGATTATTACTTTTCTTCAAAAAATCACAAGTCCCAAACTAGAAATCTTCCGGCATCGCAATTCGACGTACGAGTTACTCTAATGATCAAAAGGTATGAAAAAAATATCGCATCCCGATCGAGGTTGCGGAAGCCACCCTTAACCTGACACCCCCGCGATTATCAACTTTGTTTGAAAAATTACAAGTCCCAAACTGAAAATCTTTTGGCGTTGCATTTCGACGTACGTGTTACTCTGATGATTAGAATGTATGAAAGAAATATTGCATCCTGATCAAGGTCGCGGAAGCCACCCTTAACCTGACACCCTCGCAATCATTAACTTTCTTTGAAAAATTACATTCCCAAACTAGGGATCTTTTGGCGTTGCAAATCGACGTTCGTGTTATTCTGATGATCAGAATAGATAAAAAGAATATTTCATCCCGATCAAAGTTGCGAAAGCCACCCTTAACCTGACATCCCCGCGATTATTAATTTTCTTCAAAAAATTACAAGTCCCAAACTAGAAATCTTTCGGCGTTGCATTCCGGAGTACGTGTTACTCTGATAATCAGGATGTATGAAAAGATATTGCATCTCGATCAAGGTTCCGGAAGCCACCCTTAACCTGACACCCCCGCGATTATTAACTTTCTTTGAAATATTACAAGTCCCAAACTAAAGATCTCTTGTTGTTGCAAATTGACGTACGTGTTACTCTGATGATCAAAATGTATGAAAAAAATATTGCATCCCGATCGAGGTTGCGGAAGCCACCCTTAACCTGACACCCCCGCGATTAATAACTTTCTTTGAAAAATTACAAGTCCCAAACTAGGAATTTCTCGGCGTTGCAAATCGACGGACGTGTTACTTTGATGATCAGAGAGTATGAAAAGAATATTGCATCCTGATCGAGTTCGCGGAAGCCACCCCCAACCTGACACCCCCCGCGATTAATAACTTTCTTTGAAAAATTACAAGTCCGAAACGAGAGATTTTTCGGCGTCGCAAATCGACGTACGTGTTACTCTGATGTCCAGAATGAATGAAAAAAATATTTCATATCGATCGAGGTTACGGAAGCCACCCTTAACCTGACACCCCCGCGATTATTACTTTTCTTCAAAAAATCACAAGTCCCAAACTAGAAATCTTCCGGCATCGCAATTCGACGTACGAGTTACTCTAATGATCAAAAGGTATGAAAAGAATATCGCATCCCGATCGAGGTTGCGGAAGCCACCCTTAACCTGACACCCCCGCGATTATTAATTTTCTTCAAAAAATCACAAGTCCCAAACTAGGGATCTTTCGGCGTTGTAAATCGACTGACGTGTTACTCTGAGAATCAAAATGTATGGAAAAATGATGCATCTCGATCTAGGTTGCGGAAGCCACCCTTAACCTGACACCCCCGCGATTGATAATTTTCTTTGAAAAATTACAAGTCCGAAACGAGAAATTTTTCGGCGTCGCGAATCGACGTACGTGTTACTCTGATGTCCAGAATGAATGAAAAAAATATTTCATATCGATCGAGGTTACGGAAGCCACCCTTAACCTGAAACCCCCGCGATTATTACTTTTCTTCAAAAAATCACAAGTCCCAAACTAGGAATTTCTCGGCGTTGCAAATCGACGGACGTGTTACTTTGATGATCAGAATGTATGAAAAGGATATTGCATCCTGATCGAGGTTGCGGAAGCCACCCCCAACCTGACACCCCCGCGATTATTAATTTTCTTCAAAAAATCACAAGTCCCAAACTAGGGATCTTTTGGCGTTGCAAATCGACGTTCGTGTTATTCTGATGATCAGAATAGATAAAAAAAATATTTCATCCCGATCAAAGTTGCGAAAGCCACCCTTAACCTGACATCCCCGCGATTATTAATTTTCTTCAAAAAATTACAAGTCCCAAACTAGAAATCTTTCGGCGTTGCATTCCGAAGTACGTGTTACTCTGATAATCAGGATGTATGAAAAGATATTGCATCTCGATCAAGGTTCCGGAAGCCACCCTTAACCTGACACCCCCGCGATTATTAACTTTCTTTGAAATATTACAAGTCCCAAACTAAAGATCTCTTGTTGTTGCAAATTGACGTACGTGTTACTCTGATGATCAAAATGTATGAAAAAAATATTGCATCCCGATCGAGGTTGCGGAAGCCACCCTTAACCTGACACCCCCGCGATTAATAACTTTCTTTGAAAAATTACAAGTCCCAAACTAGGAATTTCTCGGCGTTGCAAATCGACGGACGTGTTACTTTGATGATCAGAGAGTATGAAAAGAATATTGCATCCTGATCGAGTTCGCGGAAGCCACCCCCGACCTGACACCCCCGCGAATATCTATTTACTTCAAAAAATCACAAGTCCCAAACTAGGGATCTTTTGGCGTTGTAAATCGACTTACGTGTTACTCTGAAAATCAGAATGTATGAAAAAATATTGCATCTCGATCAAGGTTCCGGAAGCCACCCTTAACCTGACACCCCCGCGATTATTAACTTTCTTTGAAATATTACAAGTCCCAAACTAAAGATCTCTTGTTGTTGCAAATTGACGTACGTGTTACTCTGATGATCAAAATGTATGAAAAAAATATTGCATCCCGATCGAGGTTGCGGAAGCCACCCTTAACCTGACACCCCCGCGATTAATAACTTTCTTTGAAAAATTACAAGTCCCAAACTAGGAATTTCTCGGCGTTGCAAATCGACGGACGTGTTACTTTGATGATCAGAGAGTATGAAAAGAATATTGCATCCTGATCGAGTTCGCGGAAGCCACCCCCGACCTGACACCCCCGCGAATATCTATTTACTTCAAAAAATCACAAGTCCCAAACTAGGGATCTTTTGGCGTTGTAAATCGACTTACGTGTTACTCTGAAAATCAGAATGTATGAAAAGAAAATTGCATTCCGATCAAGGTTGCGGAAGCCACCCTTAACCTGACACCCCCGCAATTAATAACTTACTTTGAAAAATTACAAGTCCCAAACTAGGAATCTCTTGGCGTTGCGAATCGACGTACGTGTTACTCTGATAATCAGAATGTATGAAAGAAAAATTGCATCTCGATCGAGGTTGCGGAAGCCACCCTTCACCTGACACCCCCTTGATTATTACTTTTCTTCAAAAAATCACAAGTCCCAAACTAAAAAACTCTCGGCATTGCAAATCGACGTACGTGTTACTCTGATGATTGGAATGTATGAAGAGAATATTGCATCCCGATCAATGTTGCGAAAGCCACCCTTAACCTGACACCCCCGCGATTATCAACTTTGTTTGAAAAATTACAAGTCCCAAACTAAAAATCTTTTGGCGTTGCATTTCGACGTACGTGTTACTCTGATGATTAGAATGTATGAAAGGAATATTGCATCCTGATCAAGGTTGCGGAAGCCACCCTTATCCTGACACCCTCGCAATTATTAACTTTCTTTGAAAATTTACATTCCCAAACTAGGGATCTTTCGGCGTTGAAAATCGACGGACGTGTTACATTGATGATCAGAATGTATGAAAAAAATATTGCATCCCGATCAAGGTTGCGGAAGCCACCCTTAACCTGACACCCCCGCGATTAATAACTTTCTTTGAAAAATCACAAGTCCCAAACTAGGAATTTCTCGGCGTTGCAAATCGACGGACGTGTTACTTTGATGATCAGAGAGTATGAAAAGGATATTGCATCCTGATCAAGTTCGCGGAAGCCACCCCCAACCTGACACCCCCGCGATTAATAACTTTCTTTGAAAAATTACAAGTCCCAAACTAGGAATCTCTCGGCATTGCAAATCAACGTACGTGTTACTTTGATGATTGGGATGTATGAAGAGAATATTGCATCCCGATCAAGGTCGCGGAAGCCACCCCCAACCTGACATCCCCGCGAATATCTATTTTCTTCAAAAAATCACAAGTCCCAAACTAGAGATCTTTCGGCGTTGTAAATCGACTTACGTGTTACTCTGAAAATCAGAATGTATGGAAAAATATTGCATCTCGATCGAGGTTGCGGAAGCCACCCTTAACCTGACACCCCCGCGATTATTACTTTTCTTCAAAAAATCACAAGTCCCAAACTAAGAAACTCTCGGCATTGCAAATCGACGTACGTGTTACTCTGATGATTGGAATGTATAAAGAGAATATTGCATCCCGATCAATGTTGCGGAAGCCACCCTTAACCTGACACCCCCGCGATTATTACTTTTCTTCAAAAAATCACAAGTCCCAAACTAGGAATCTCTCGGCATTGCAAATCAACGTACGTGTTACTCTAATGATTGGGATGTATAAAGAAAATATTGCATCCCGATCAAGGTCGCGGAAGCCACCCCCAACCTGACACCCCCGCGAATATCTATTTTCTTCAAAAAATCACAAGTCCCAAACTAGAGATCTTTCGGCGTTGTAAATCGACTTACGTGTTACTCTGAGAATCAGAATGTATGGAAAAATATTGCATCTCGATCGAGGTTGCGGAAGCCACCCTTAACCTGACACCCCCCGCGATTATTATTCTTCATCAAAAAATCACAAGTCCCAAACTAAGAATCTCTCGGCATTGCAAATCGACGTACGTGTTACTCTGATGATTGGAATGTATGAAGAGCATATTGCATCCCGATGAATGTTGCGGAAGCCACCCCTAACCTGACACCCCCGCGATTATTAATTTTCTTCAAAAAATTACAAGTCCCAACCTAGAAATCTTTCAGCGTTGCATTCCGACGTACGTGTTACTCTGATAATCAGGATGTATGAAAAAATATTGCATCGCGATCGAGGTTGCGGAAGCCACCCTTAACCTGACACCCCCGCGATTATTAACTTTCTTTGAAAAATTACAAGTCCCAAACTAGAAATTTCTCGGCGTTGCAAATCGACGGACGTGTTACTTTGATGATCAGAGAGTATGAAAGGATATTGCATCTCGATCGAGGTTGCGGAAGCCACCCTTAACCTGACACCCCCTTGATTATTACTTTTCTTTAAAAAATCACAAGTCCCAAACTCAAAAACTCTCGGCATTGCAAATCGACGTACGTGTTACTCTGATGATTGAAATGTATGAAGAGAATATCGCATCCCGATCAATGTTGCGGAAGCCACCCTTAACCTGACACCCCCGCGATTATCAACTTTGTTTGAAAAATTACAAGTCCCAAACTAAAAATCTTTTGGCGTTGCATTTCGACGTACGTGTTACTCTGATGATTAGAATGTATGAGAGAAATATTGCATCCTGATTAAGGTTGCGGAAGCCACCCTTAACCTGACACCCTCGCAATTATTAACTTTCTTTGAAAAATTACATTCCCAAACTAGGGATCTTTCGGCGTTGCAAATCGACGGACGTGTTACATTGATGATCAGAATGTATGAAAAAAATATTGCATCCCGATCAAGGTTGCGAGAGCCACCCTTAACCTGACACCCCCGCGATTAATAACTTTCTTTGAAAAATTACAAGTCCCAAACTAGGAATTTCTCGACGTTGCAAATCGACGGACGTGTTACTTTGATGATCACAGAGTATGAAAAGGATATTGCATCCTGATCAAGTTCGCGGAAGCCACCCCCAACCTGACACCCCCGCGATTAATAACTTTCTTTGAAAAATCACAAGTCCGAAACGAGAAATTTTTCGGCGTCGCAAATCGACGTACGTGTTACTCTGATGTTTAGAATAAATGAAAAAAAATATTTCATATCGATCGAGGTTACGGAAGCCACCCTTAACCTGACACCCCCGCGATTATTACTTTTCTTCAAAAAATCACAAGTCCCAAACTAGAAATCTCTCGGCATTGCAATTCGACGTACAAGTTACTCTAATGATCAAAAGGTATGAAAAAAATATCGCATCCCGATCGAGGTTGCGAAAGCCACCCTTAACCTGACACCCCCGCCATTATTAATTTTCTTCAAAAAATCACAAGTCCCAAACTAGGGATCTTTTGGCGTTGTAAATCGACTGACGTGTTACTCTGAAAATCAAAATGTATGGAAAAATGATGCATCTCGATCTAGGTTGCGGAAGCCACCCTTAACCTGACACCCCCCGCGATTGATAATTTTCTTTGAAAAATTACAAGTCCGAAACGAGGAATTTTTCGGCGTCGCAAATCGACAGACGTGTTACTTTGATGATTAGAATGTATGAAAAGGATATTGCATCCCGATCGAGGTTGCGGAAGCCACCCTTAACCTGACACCCCCGCCATTATTAATTTTCTTCAAAAAATCACAAGTCCCAAACTAGGGATCTTTTGGCGTTGTAAATCGACGTACGTGTTACTCTGATGATTGAAATGTATAAAGAGAATATTGCATCTCGATCGAGGTTGCGGAAGCCACCTTTAACCTGACACCCCCGCGATTATTAATTTTCTTCAAAAAATCACAAGTCCCAAACTAGGAATCTCTCGGCATTGCAAATCAACGTACGTGTTACTCTAATAATTGGAATGTATGAAGAAAATATTGCATCCCGATCAAGGTTGCGGAAGCCACCCTTAACCTGACACCCCCGCGATTATCAACTTTCTTTGAAACTTTACAAGTCCCAAACTAGGTATCTTTTGGCGTTGCAAATCGACGTTCGTGTTATTCTGATGATCAGAATAGATACAAAAAATATTTCATTCCGATCAAAGTTGCGAAAGCCACCCTTAACCTGACACCCCCCGCGATTATTATTTTTCTTCAAAAAAATACAAATCCCAAACTAGAAATCTTTCGGCGTTGCATTCCGACGTACGTGTCACTCTGATAATCAGGATGTATGAAAAGATATTGCATCTCGATCAAGGTTGCGGAAGCCACCCTTAACCTGACACCCCCGCGATTATTAACTTTCTTTGAAATATTACAAGTCCCAATTTGAAGATCTCTTGTTGTTGCAAATTGACGTACGTGTTACTCTGATGATCAAAATGTATGAAAAAAATATTGCATCCCGATCGAGGTTGCGGAAGCCACCCTTAACCTGACACCCCCGCGATTAATAACTTTCTTTGAAAAATTACAAGTCCCAAACTAGGAATTTCTCGGCGTTGCAAATCGACGGACGTGTTACTTTGATGATCAGAGAGTATGAAAAGAATATTGCATCCTGATCAAGTTCGCGGAAGCCACCCCCGACCTGACACCCCCCGCGATTGATTATTTTCTTCAAGAAATCACAAGTTTCAAACTAGGGATCTTTCGGCGTTGTGAATCGACTTACGTGTTACTCTGAAAATCAGAATGTATGAAAGAATATTGCATCTCGATCGAGGTTGCGGAAGCCACCCTTAACCTGACACCACCGCGATTAATAATTCTCTTCAAAAAATCACAAGTCCCAAACTAGATATCTTTCGGCATTGCGATTCGACGTACGTGTTACTCTGATAATCAGAATGTATGGAAGAAAAATTGCATCTCGATCGAGGTTGCGGAAGCCACCCTTAACCTGACACCCCCGCGATTGATTATTTTCTTCAAGAAATCACAAGTCTCAAACTAAGAATCTTTAGGCGTTGCAATACGACGTACGTGTTACTTCAATGATCAGAATCTATAAAAAAAATATTGCATTCTGATCAAGGTAGCGGAAGCCACCCTTAACCTGAAACCCCCGCGAATATTAATTTTCTTCGAAAAATCACAAGTCCCAAACTAGATATCTTTCGGCATTGCGATTCGACGTACGTGTTACTCTAATGATCAGAATGTATGAAAAGGATATTTCATCCCGATCAAAGTTGCGAAAGCCACCCTTAACCAGACACCCCCGCGATTAATAACTTCTTTTGAAAAATTACAAGTCTCAAACTAGGAATTTCTCGGCGTTGCAAATCGACGTACGTTTTCAACCGATGATCAAAAAGTATGAAAAAAAAATCGCATCCCGATCGAGGTTGCGGAAGCCACCCTTAACCTGACACCCCCGCGATTAATAACTTTCTTTGAAAAATTACAAGTCCCAAACTAGGAATTTCTCGGCGTTGCAAATCGACGGACGTGTTACTTTGATGATGAGAATATATGAAAAGGATATTGCATTCCGTTTGAGGTTGCGGAAGCCACCCCCAACCTGACACCCCCGCGATTATTAATTTTCTTTAAAAAATCACAAGTCCCAAACTAGGGATCTTTTGGCGTTGTAAATCAACTGACGTGTTACTCTGAGAATCAAAATGTATGGAAAAATAATGCATCTCGATCTAGGTTGCGGAAGCCACCCTTAACCTGACACCCCCGCGATTATTAATTTTCTTCAAAAAATTACAAATCCCAAACTAGAAATCTTTTGGCGTTGCATTCCGAAGTACGTGTTACTCTGATAATCAGGATGTATGAAAAAATATTGCATCTCGATCGAGGTTGCGGAAGCCACCCTTAACCTGACACCCCCGCGATTATTACTTTTCTTCAAAAAATCACAAGTCCCAAACTAGAAATCTCCCGGCATTGCAATTCGACGTACGTGTTACTCTAATGATCGAAAGGTATGAAAAAAATATCGCATCCCGATCGAGGTTGCGGAAGCCACCCTTAACCTGACACCCCCGCGATTAATAACTTTCTTTGAAAAATTACAAGTCCCAAACTAGGAATCTCTTGGCGTTGCGAATCGACGTACGTGTTACTCTGATAATCAGAATGTATGAAAGAAAAATTGCATCTCGATCGAGGTTGCGGAAGCCACCCTTAACCTGACACCCCCTTGATTATTACTTTTCTTCAAAAAATCACAAGTCCCAAACTAAAAAACTCTCGGCATTGCAAATCGACGTACGTGTTACTCTGATGATTGGAATGTATGAAGAGAATATTGCATCCCGATCAATGTTGCGAAAGCCACCCTTAACCTGACACCCCCGCGATTATCAACTTTGTTTGAAAAATTACAAGTCCCAAACTAAAAATCTTTTGGCGTTGCATTTCGACGTACGTGTTACTCTGATGATTAGAATGTATGAAAGGAATATTGCATCCTGATCAAGGTTGCGGAAGCCACCCTTATCCTGACACCCTCGCAATTATTAACTTTCTTTGAAAATTTACATTCCCAAACTAGGGATCTTTCGGCGTTGAAAATCGACGGACGTGTTACATTGATGATCAGAATGTATGAAAAAAATATTGCATCCCGATCAAGGTTGCGGAAGCCACCCTTAACCTGACACCCCCGCGATTAATAACTTTCTTTGAAAAATTACAAGTCCCAAACTAGGAATTTCTCGGCGTTGCAAATCGACGGACGTGTTACTTTGATGATCAGAGAGTATGAAAAGGATATTGCATCCTGATCAAGTTCGCGGAAGCCACCCCCAACCTGACACCCCCGCGATTAATAACTTTCTTTGAAAAATTACAAGTCCCAAACTAGGAATCTCTCGGCATTGCAAATCAACGTACGTGTTACTTTGATGATTGGGATGTATGAAGAGAATATTGCATCCCGATCAAGGTCGCGGAAGCCACCCCCAACCTGACATCCCCGCGAATATCTATTTTCTTCAAAAAATCACAAGTCCCAAACTAGAGATCTTTCGGCGTTGTAAATCGACTTACGTGTTACTCTGAAAATCAGAATGTATGGAAAAATATTGCATCTCGATCGAGGTTGCGGAAGCCACCCTTAACCTGACACCCCCGCGATTATTACTTTTCTTCAAAAAATCACAAGTCCCAAACTAAGAAACTCTCGGCATTGCAAATCGACGTACGTGTTACTCTGATGATTGGAATGTATAAAGAGAATATTGCATCCCGATCAATGTTGCGGAAGCCACCCTTAACCTGACACCCCCGCGATTATTACTTTTCTTCAAAAAATCACAAGTCCCAAACTAGGAATCTCTCGGCATTGCAAATCAACGTACGTGTTACTCTGATGATTGGGATGTATAAAGAAAATATTGCATCCCGATCAAGGTCGCGGAAGCCACCCCCAACCTGACACCCCCGCGAATATCTATTTTCTTCAAAAAATCACAAGTCCCAAACTAGAGATCTTTCGGCGTTGTAAATCGACTTACGTGTTACTCTGAGAATCAGAATGTATGGAAAAATATTGCATCTCGATCGAGGTTGCGGAAGCCACCCTTAACCTGACACCCCCGCGATTATTACTTTTCTTCAAAAAATCACAAGTCCCAAACTAAGAATCTCTCGGCATTGCAAATCGACGTACGTGTTACTCTGATGATTGGAATGTATGAAGAGCATATTGCATCCCGATGAATGTTGCGGAAGCCACCCCTAACCTGACACCCCCGCGATTATTAATTTTCTTCAAAAAATTACAAGTCCCAACCTAGAAATCTTTCGGCGTTGCATTCCGACGTACGTGTTACTCTGATAATCAGGATGTATGAAAAAATATTGCATCGCGATCGAGGTTGCGGAAGCCACCCTTAACCTGACACCCCCGCGATTATTAACTTTCTTTGAAAAATTACAAGTCCCAAACTAGAAATTTCTCGGCGTTGCAAATCGACGGACGTGTTACTTTGATGATCAGAGAGTATGAAAAGGATATTGCATCTCGATCGAGGTTGCGGAAGCCACCCTTAACCTGACACCCCCTTGATTATTACTTTTCTTTAAAAAATCACAAGTCCCAAACTCAAAAACTCTCGGCATTGCAAATCGACGTACGTGTTACTCTGATGATTGAAATGTATGAAGAGAATATCGCATCCCGATCAATGTTGCGGAAGCCACCCTTAACCTGACACCCCCGCGATTATCAACTTTGTTTGAAAAATTACAAGTCCCAAACTAAAAATCTTTTGGCGTTGCATTTCGACGTACGTGTTACTCTGATGATTAGAATGTATGAGAGAAATATTGCATCCTGATTAAGGTTGCGGAAGCCACCCTTAACCTGACACCCTCGCAATTATTAACTTTCTTTGAAAAATTACATTCCCAAACTAGGGATCTTTCGGCGTTGCAAATCGACGGACGTGTTACATTGATGATCAGAATGTATGAAAAAAATATTGCATCCCGATCAAGGTTGCGAGAGCCACCCTTAACCTGACACCCCCGCGATTAATAACTTTCTTTGAAAAATTACAAGTCCCAAACTAGGAATTTCTCGACGTTGCAAATCGACGGACGTGTTACTTTGATGATCACAGAGTATGAAAAGGATATTGCATCCTGATCAAGTTCGCGGAAGCCACCCCCAACCTGACACCCCCGCGATTAATAACTTTCTTTGAAAAATTACAAGTCCGAAACGAGAAATTTTTCGGCGTCGCAAATCGACGTACGTGTTACTCTGATGTCCAGAATAAATGAAAAAAATATTTCATATCGATCGAGGTTACGGAAGCCACCCTTAACCTGACACCCCCGCGATTATTACTTTTCTTCAAAAAATCACAAGTCCCAAACTAGAAATCTCTCGGCATTGCAATTCGACGTACAAGTTACTCTAATGATCAAAAGGTATGAAAAAAATATCGCATCCCGATCGAGGTTGCGAAAGCCACCCTTAACCTGACACCCCCGCCATTATTAATTTTCTTCAAAAAATCACAAGTCCCAAACTAGGGATCTTTTGGCGTTGTAAATCGACTGACGTGTTACTCTGAAAATCAAAATGTATGGAAAAATGATGCATCTCGATCTAGGTTGCGGAAGCCACCCTTAACCTGACACCCCCGCGATTGATAATTTTCTTTGAAAAATTACAAGTCCGAAACGAGGAATTTTTCGGCGTCGCAAATCGACAGACGTGTTACTTTGATGATTAGAATGTATGAAAAGGATATTGCATCCCGATCGAGGTTGCGGAAGCCACCCTTAATCTGACACCCCCGCCATTATTAATTTTCTTCAAAAAATCACAAGTCCCAAACTAGGGATCTTTTGGCGTTGTAAATCGACGTACGTGTTACTCTGATGATTGAAATGTATAAAGAGAATATTGCATCTCGATCGAGGTTGCGGAAGCCACCTTTAACCTGACACCCCCGCGATTATTAATTTTCTTCAAAAAATCACAAGTCCCAAACTAGGAATCTCTCGGCATTGCAAATCAACGTACGTGTTACTCTAATAATTGGAATGTATGAAGAAAATATTGCATCCCGATCAAGGTTGCGGAAGCCACCCTTAACCTGACACCCCCGCGATTATCAACTTTCTTTGAAACTTTACAAGTCCCAAACTAGGTATCTTTTGGCGTTGCAAATCGACGTTCGTGTTATTCTGATGATCAGAATAGATACAAAAAATATTTCATTCCGATCAAAGTTGCGAAAGCCACCCTTAACCTGACACCCCCGCGATTATTAATTTTCTTCAAAAAAATACAAATCCCAAACTAGAAATCTTTCGGCGTTGCATTCCGACGTACGTGTCACTCTGATAATCAGGATGTATGAAAAGATATTGCATCTCGATCAAGGTTGCGGAAGCCACCCTTAACCTGACACCCCCGCGATTATTAACTTTCTTTGAAATATTACAAGTCCCAATTTAAAGATCTCTTGTTGTTGCAAATTGACGTACGTGTTACTCTGATGATCAAAATGTATGAAGAAAATATTGCATCCCGATCGAGGTTGCGGAAGCCACCCTTAACCTGACACCCCCGCGATTAATAACTTTCTTTGAAAAATTACAAGTCCCAAACTAGGAATTTCTCGGCGTTGCAAATCGACGGACGTGTTACTTTGATGATCAGAGAGTATGAAAAGAATATTGCATCCTGATCAAGTTCGCGGAAGCCACCCCCGACCTGACACCCCCGCGATTGATTATTTTCTTCAAGAAATCACAAGTTTCAAACTAGGGATCTTTCGGCGTTGTGAATCGACTTACGTGTTACTCTGAAAATCAGAATGTATGAAAGAATATTGCATCTCGATCGAGGTTGCGGAAGCCACCCTTAACCTGACACCACCGCGATTAATAATTCTCTTCAAAAAATCACAAGTCCCAAACTAGATATCTTTCGGCATTGCGATTCGACGTACGTGTTACTCTGATAATCAGAATGTATGGAAGAAAAATTGCATCTCGATCGAGGTTGCGGAAGCCACCCTTAACCTGACACCCCCGCGATTGATTATTTTCTTCAAGAAATCACAAGTCTCAAACTAAGAATCTTTAGGCGTTGCAATACGACGTACGTGTTACTTCAATGATCAGAATCTATAAAAAAAATATTGCATTCTGATCAAGGTAGCGGAAGCCACCCTTAACCTGAAACCCCCGCGAATATTAATTTTCTTCGAAAAATCACAAGTCCCAAACTAGATATCTTTCGGCATTGCGATTCGACGTACGTGTTACTCTAATGATCAGAATGTATGAAAAGGATATTTCATCCCGATCAAAGTTGCGAAAGCCACCCTTAACCAGACACCCCCGCGATTAATAACTTCTTTTGAAAAATTACAAGTCTCAAACTAGGAATTTCTCGGCGTTGCAAATCGACGTACGTTTTCAACCGATGATCAAAAAGTATGAAAAAAAAATCGCATCCCGATCGAGGTTGCGGAAGCCACCCTTAACCTGACACCCCCGCGATTAATAACTTTCTTTGAAAAATTACAAGTCCCAAACTAGGAATTTCTCGGCGTTGCAAATCGACGGACGTGTTACTTTGATGATGAGAATATATGAAAAGGATATTGCATTCCGTTTGAGGTTGCGGAAGCCACCCCCAACCTGACACCCCCGCGATTATTAATTTTCTTTAAAAAATCACAAGTCCCAAACTAGGGATCTTTTGGCGTTGTAAATCAACTGACGTGTTACTCTGAGAATCAAAATGTATGGAAAAATAATGCATCTCGATCTAGGTTGCGGAAGCCACCCTTAACCTGACACCCCCGCGATTATTAATTTTCTTCAAAAAATTACAAATCCCAAACTAGAAATCTTTTGGCGTTGCATTCCGAAGTACGTGTTACTCTGATAATCAGGATGTATGAAAAAATATTGCATCTCGATCGAGGTTGCGGAAGCCACCCTTAACCTGACACCCCCGCGATTATTACTTTTCTTCAAAAAATCACAAGTCCCAAACTAGAAATCTCCCGGCATTGCAATTCGACGTACGTGTTACTCTAATGATCGAAAGGTATGAAAAAAATATCGCATCCCGATCGAGGTTGCGGAAGCCACCCTTAACCTGACACCCCCGCGATTAATTACTTTCTTTGAAAAATTACAAGTCCCAAACTAGGAATCTCTTGGCGTTGCGAATCGACGTACGTGTTACTCTGATAATCAGAATGTATGAAAGAAAAATTGCATCTCGATCGAGGTTGCGGAAGCCACCCTTAACCTGACACCCCCTTGATTATTACTTTTCTTCAAAAAATCACAAGTCCCAAACTAAAAAACTCTCGGCATTGCAAATCGACGTACGTGTTACTCTGATGATTGGAATGTATGAAGAGAATATTGCATCCCGATCAATGTTGCGAAAGCCACCCTTAACCTGACACCCCCGCGATTATCAACTTTGTTTGAAAAATTACAAGTCCCAAACTAAAAATCTTTTGGCGTTGCATTTCGACGTACGTGTTACTCTGATGATTAGAATGTATGAAAGGAATATTGCATCCTGATCAAGGTTGCGGAAGCCACCCTTATCCTGACACCCTCGCAATTATTAACTTTCTTTGAAAATTTACATTCCCAAACTAGGGATCTTTCGGCGTTGAAAATCGACGGACGTGTTACATTGATGATCAGAATGTATGAAAAAAATATTGCATCCCGATCAAGGTTGCGGAAGCCACCCTTAACCTGACACCCCCGCGATTAATAACTTTCTTTGAAAAATTACAAGTCCCAAACTAGGAATTTCTCGGCGTTGCAAATCGACGGACGTGTTACTTTGATGATCAGAGAGTATGAAAAGGATATTGCATCCTGATCAAGTTCGCGGAAGCCACCCCCAACCTGACACCCCCGCGATTAATAACTTTCTTTGAAAAATTACAAGTCCCAAACTAGGAATCTCTCGGCATTGCAAATCAACGTACGTGTTACTTTGATGATTGGGATGTATGAAGAGAATATTGCATCCCGATCAAGGTCGCGGAAGCCACCCCCAACCTGACATCCCCGCGAATATCTATTTTCTTCAAAAAATCACAAGTCCCAAACTAGAGATCTTTCGGCGTTGTAAATCGACTTACGTGTTACTCTGAAAATCAGAATGTATGGAAAAATATTGCATCTCGATCGAGGTTGCGGAAGCCACCCTTAACCTGACACCCCCGCGATTATTACTTTTCTTCAAAAAATCACAAGTCCCAAACTAAGAATCTCTCGGCATTGCAAATCGACGTACGTGTTACTCTGATGATTGGAATGTATAAAGAGAATATTGCATCCCGATCAATGTTGCGGAAGCCACCCTTAACCTGACACCCCCGCGATTATTACTTTTCTTCAAAAAATCACAAGTCCCAAACTAGGAATCTCTCGGCATTGCAAATCAACGTACGTGTTACTCTGATGATTGGGATGTATAAAGAAAATATTGCATCCCGATCAAGGTCGCGGAAGCCACCCCCAACCTGACACCCCCGCGAATATCTATTTTCTTCAAAAAATCACAAGTCCCAAACTAGAGATCTTTCGGCGTTGTAAATCGACTTACGTGTTACTCTGAGAATCAGAATGTATGGAAAAATATTGCATCTCGATCGAGGTTGCGGAAGCCACCCTTAACCTGACACCCCCGCGATTATTACTTTTCTTCAAAAAATCACAAGTCCCAAACTAAGAATCTCTCGGCATTGCAAATCGACGTACGTGTTACTCTGATGATTGGAATGTATGAAGAGCATATTGCATCCCGATGAATGTTGCGGAAGCCACCCCTAACCTGACACCCCCGCGATTATTAATTTTCTTCAAAAAATTACAAGTCCCAACCTAGAAATCTTTCGGCGTTGCATTCCGACGTACGTGTTACTCTGATAATCAGGATGTATGAAAAAATATTGCATCGCGATCGAGGTTGCGGAAGCCACCCTTAACCTGACACCCCCGCGATTATTAACTTTCTTTGAAAAATTACAAGTCCCAAACTAGAAATTTCTCGGCGTTGCAAATCGACGGACGTGTTACTTTGATGATCAGAGAGTATGAAAAGGATATTGCATCTCGATCGAGGTTGCGGAAGCCACCCTTAACCTGACACCCCCTTGATTATTACTTTTCTTTAAAAAATCACAAGTCCCAAACTCAAAAACTCTCGGCATTGCAAATCGACGTACGTGTTACTCTGATGATTGAAATGTATGAAGAGAATATCGCATCCCGATCAATGTTGCGGAAGCCACCCTTAACCTGACACCCCCGCGATTATCAACTTTGTTTGAAAAATTACAAGTCCCAAACTAAAAATCTTTTGGCGTTGCATTTCGACGTACGTGTTACTCTGATGATTAGAATGTATGAGAGAAATATTGCATCCTGATTAAGGTTGCGGAAGCCACCCTTAACCTGACACCCTCGCAATTATTAACTTTCTTTGAAAAATTACATTCCCAAACTAGGGATCTTTCGGCGTTGCAAATCGACGGACGTGTTACATTGATGATCAGAATGTATGAAAAAAATATTGCATCCCGATCAAGGTTGCGAGAGCCACCCTTAACCTGACACCCCCGCGATTAATAACTTTCTTTGAAAAATTACAAGTCCCAAACTAGGAATTTCTCGACGTTGCAAATCGACGGACGTGTTACTTTGATGATCACAGAGTATGAAAAGGATATTGCATCCTGATCAAGTTCGCGGAAGCCACCCCCAACCTGACACCCCCGCGATTAATAACTTTCTTTGAAAAATTACAAGTCCGAAACGAGAAATTTTTCGGCGTCGCAAATCGACGTACGTGTTACTCTGATGTCCAGAATAAATGAAAAAAATATTTCATATCGATCGAGGTTACGGAAGCCACCCTTAACCTGACACCCCCGCGATTATTACTTTTCTTCAAAAAATCACAAGTCCCAAACTAGAAATCTCTCGGCATTGCAATTCGACGTACAAGTTACTCTAATGATCAAAAGGTATGAAAAAAATATCGCATCCCGATCGAGGTTGCGAAAGCCACCCTTAACCTGACACCCCCGCCATTATTAATTTTCTTCAAAAAATCACAAGTCCCAAACTAGGGATCTTTTGGCGTTGTAAATCGACTGACGTGTTACTCTGAAAATCAAAATGTATGGAAAAATGATGCATCTCGATCTAGGTTGCGGAAGCCACCCTTAACCTGACACCCCCGCGATTGATAATTTTCTTTGAAAAATTACAAGTCCGAAACGAGGAATTTTTCGGCGTCGCAAATCGACAGACGTGTTACTTTGATGATTAGAATGTATGAAAAGGATATTGCATCCCGATCGAGGTTGCGGAAGCCACCCTTAATCTGACACCCCCGCCATTATTAATTTTCTTCAAAAAATCACAAGTCCCAAACTAGGGATCTTTTGGCGTTGTAAATCGACGTACGTGTTACTCTGATGATTGAAATGTATAAAGAGAATATTGCATCTCGATCGAGGTTGCGGAAGCCACCTTTAACCTGACACCCCCGCGATTATTAATTTTCTTCAAAAAATCACAAGTCCCAAACTAGGAATCTCTCGGCATTGCAAATCAACGTACGTGTTACTCTAATAATTGGAATGTATGAAGAAAATATTGCATCCCGATCAAGGTTGCGGAAGCCACCCTTAACCTGACACCCCCGCGATTATCAACTTTCTTTGAAACTTTACAAGTCCCAAACTAGGTATCTTTTGGCGTTGCAAATCGACGTTCGTGTTATTCTGATGATCAGAATAGATACAAAAAATATTTCATTCCGATCAAAGTTGCGAAAGCCACCCTTAACCTGACACCCCCGCGATTATTAATTTTCTTCAAAAAAATACAAATCCCAAACTAGAAATCTTTCGGCGTTGCATTCCGACGTACGTGTCACTCTGATAATCAGGATGTATGAAAAGATATTGCATCTCGATCAAGGTTGCGGAAGCCACCCTTAACCTGACACCCCCGCGATTATTAACTTTCTTTGAAATATTACAAGTCCCAATTTAAAGATCTCTTGTTGTTGCAAATTGACGTACGTGTTACTCTGATGATCAAAATGTATGAAAAAAATATTGCATCCCGATCGAGGTTGCGGAAGCCACCCTTAACCTGACACCCCCGCGATTAATAACTTTCTTTGAAAAATTACAAGTCCCAAACTAGGAATTTCTCGGCGTTGCAAATCGACGGACGTGTTACTTTGATGATCAGAGAGTATGAAAAGAATATTGCATCCTGATCAAGTTCGCGGAAGCCACCCCCGACCTGACACCCCCGCGATTGATTATTTTCTTCAAGAAATCACAAGTTTCAAACTAGGGATCTTTCGGCGTTGTGAATCGACTTA
Source organism: Athalia rosae (assembly GCF_917208135.1). Taxonomy (NCBI): domain Eukaryota; kingdom Metazoa; phylum Arthropoda; class Insecta; order Hymenoptera; family Athaliidae; genus Athalia; species Athalia rosae. The sequence goes on from NC_064028.1 coordinate 12,230,554, forward strand.
CGTGTTACTCTGAAAATCAGAATGTATGAAAGAATATTGCATCTCGATCGAGGTTGCGGAAGCCACCCTTAACCTGACACCACCGCGATTAATAATTCTCTTCAAAAAATCACAAGTCCCAAACTAGATATCTTTCGGCATTGCGATTCGACGTACGTGTTACTCTGATAATCAGAATGTATGGAAGAAAAATTGCATCTCGATCGAGGTTGCGGAAGCCACCCTTAACCTGACACCCCCGCGATTGATTATTTTCTTCAAGAAATCACAAGTCTCAAACTAAGAATCTTTAGGCGTTGCAATACGACGTACGTGTTACTTCAATGATCAGAATCTATAAAAAAAATATTGCATTCTGATCAAGGTAGCGGAAGCCACCCTTAACCTGAAACCCCCGCGAATATTAATTTTCTTCGAAAAATCACAAGTCCCAAACTAGATATCTTTCGGCATTGCGATTCGACGTACGTGTTACTCTAATGATCAGAATGTATGAAAAGGATATTTCATCCCGATCAAAGTTGCGAAAGCCACCCTTAACCAGACACCCCCGCGATTAATAACTTCTTTTGAAAAATTACAAGTCTCAAACTAGGAATTTCTCGGCGTTGCAAATCGACGTACGTTTTCAACCGATGATCAAAAAGTATGAAAAAAAAATCGCATCCCGATCGAGGTTGCGGAAGCCACCCTTAACCTGACACCCCCGCGATTAATAACTTTCTTTGAAAAATTACAAGTCCCAAACTAGGAATTTCTCGGCGTTGCAAATCGACGGACGTGTTACTTTGATGATGAGAATATATGAAAAGGATATTGCATTCCGTTTGAGGTTGCGGAAGCCACCCCCAACCTGACACCCCCGCGATTATTAATTTTCTTTAAAAAATCACAAGTCCCAAACTAGGGATCTTTTGGCGTTGTAAATCAACTGACGTGTTACTCTGAGAATCAAAATGTATGGAAAAATAATGCATCTCGATCTAGGTTGCGGAAGCCACCCTTAACCTGACACCCCCGCGATTATTAATTTTCTTCAAAAAATTACAAATCCCAAACTAGAAATCTTTTGGCGTTGCATTCCGAAGTACGTGTTACTCTGATAATCAGGATGTATGAAAAAATATTGCATCTCGATCGAGGTTGCGGAAGCCACCCTTAACCTGACACCCCCGCGATTATTACTTTTCTTCAAAAAATCACAAGTCCCAAACTAGAAATCTCCCGGCATTGCAATTCGACGTACGTGTTACTCTAATGATCGAAAGGTATGAAAAAAATATCGCATCCCGATCGAGGTTGCGGAAGCCACCCTTAACCTGACACCCCCGCGATTAATAACTTTCTTTGAAAAATTACAAGTCCCAAACTAGGAATCTCTCGGCATTGCAAATCAACGTACGTGTTACTCTGATGATTGGAATGTATGAAGAAAATATTGCATCCTGATCAAGGTTGCGGAAGCCACCCTTAACCTGACACCCCCACGATTATTAATTTTCTTCGAAAAATCACAAGTCCCAAACCAGATATCTTTCGGCATTGCGATTCGACGTACGTGTTACTCTAATGATCAGAATGTATGAAAAGGATATTTCATCCCGATCAAAGTTGCGAAAGCCACCCTTAACCAGACACCCCCGCGATTATTAACTTCTTTTGAAAAATTACAAATCCCAAACTAGGAATTTCTCGGCGTTGCAAATCGACGTACGTTTTCAACCGATGATCAAAAAGTATGAAAAGAAAATCGCATCCCGATCGAGGTTGCGGAAGCCACCCTTAACCTGACACCCTAGCGATTATTAACTTTCTTTGAAAAATTACAAGTCCGAAACTAGAAATCTTTTGGCGTTGCGAATCGACTTCCGTGTTATTCTGATGATGAGAATAGATAAAAAAAATATTTCATCCCGATCAAAGTTGCGAAAGCCACCCTTAACCTGACACCCCCGCGATTATTAATTTTCTTCAAAAAATTACAAATCCCAAACTAGAAATCTTTTGGCGTTGCTTTCCGGAGTACGTGTTACTCTGATAATCAGGATGTATGAAAAAATATTGCATCTCGATCGAAGTTGCGGAAGCCACCCTTAACCTGACACCCCCGCGATTATTAATTTTCTTCAAAAAATTACAAGTCCCAAACTGAAAAACTCTCGGCATTGCAAATCGACGTACGTGTTACTCTAATGATCAGAATGTATGAAAAAAATATCGCATCCCGATCGAGGTTGCGGAAGCCACCCTTAACCTGACACCCCCGCGATTAATAACTTTCTTTGAAAAATTACAAGTCCGAAACGAGAAATTTTTCGGCGTCGCAAATCAACGTACGTGTTACTCTGATGTTCAGAATGGATGAAAGAAATGTTTCATATCGATCGAGGTTACGGAAGCCACTCTTAACCTGACACCCCCGCGATTATTACTTTTCTTCAAAAAATCACAAGTCCCAAACTAGAAATCTCTCGGCATTGCAATTCGACGTACGTGTTACTCTAATGATCAAAAGGTATAAAAAAAATATCGCATCCCGATCGAGGGTGCGGAAGCCACCCTTATCCTGACACCCCCGCGATTAATAACTTTCTTTGGAAAATTACAAGTCCCAAACTAGGAATTTCTCGGCGTTGCAAATCGACGGACGTGTTACTTTGATGATGAGAATATATGAAAAGGCTATTGCATCCCGTTTGAGGTTGCGGAAGCCACCCCCAACCTGACACCCCCGCGATTATTAATTTTCTTCAAAAAATCACAAGTCCCAAACTAGGAATCTTTTGGCGTTGTAAATCAACTGACGTGTTACTCTGAGAATCAAAATGTATGGAAAAATAATGCATCTCGATCTAGGTTGCGGAAGCCACCCTTAACCTGACACCCCCGCGATTATTAATTTTCTTCAAAAAATTACAAATCCCAAACTAGAAATCTTTTGGCGTTGCATCCCGAAGTACGTGTTACTCTGATAATCAGGATGTATGGAAAAATATTGCATCTCGATCGAGGTTGCGGAAGCCACCCTTAACCTGACACCCACGCGATTATTAATTTTCTTCAAAAAATTACAAGTCCCAAACTAAAAAACTCTCGGCATTGCAAATCGACGTACGTGTTACTCTGATGATTGGAATGTATGAAGAGAATATTGCATCCCGATCAATGTTGCGGAAGCCACCCTTAACCTGACACCCCCCCGATTATCAACTTTCTTTGAAAATTTACCATTCCCAAACTAGAAATCTTTCGGCGTTGCAAATTAACATACGTGTTACTCCAATGATCAGCATGTATGAAAAAAATATCGCATCCCGATCGAGGTCGAGGAAGCCACCCTTAACCTGACACCCCCGCGATTAAGACCTTTCTTTGAAAAATTACAAGTCCGAAACGAAAGATTTTTCGGCGTCGCAAATCGACGTACGTGTTACTTTGATGTTCAGAATGAATGAAAAAAATATTTCATATCGATCGAGGTTACGGAAGCCACCCTTAACCTGACACCCCCGCGATTATTACTTTTCTTCAAAAAATCACAAGTCCCAAACTAGAAATCTCTCGGCATTGCAATTCGACGTACGTGTTACTCTAATGATCAAAACGTATGAAAAAAATATCGCATCCCGATCGAGGTTGCGGAAGCCACCCTTAACCTGACACCCCCGCGATTAATAACTTTCTTTGAAAAATTACAAGTCCCAAACGAGGAATCTCTCGGCATTGCAAATCAACGTACGTGTTACTCTGATGATTGGAATGTATGAAGAAAATATTGCATCCTGATCAAGGTTGCGAAAGCCACCCTTAACCTGACACCCCCGCGATTATCAACTTTCTTTGAAAATTTACAAGTCCCAAACTAGAAATCTTTTGGCGTTGCAAATCGACGGACGTGGTACTTTGATGATTAGAATGTATGAAAAGGATATTGCATCCCGTTTGAGGTTGCGGAAGCCACCCCCAACCTGACACCCCCGCGATTATTAATTTTCTTCAAAAAATCACAAGTCCCAAACTAGGGATCTTTTGGCGTTGTAAATCAACTGACGTGTTACTCTGAGAATCAAAATGTATGGAAAAATAATGCACCTTGATCTAGGTTGCGGAAGCCACCCTTAACCTGACACCCCCGCGATTATTAATTTTCTTCAAAAAATTACAAATCCCAAACTAGAAATCTTTTGGCGTTGCATTCCGAAGTACGTGTTACTCTGATAATCAGGATGTATGAAAAAATATTGCATCTCGATCGAGGTTGCGGAAGCCACCCTTAACCTGACACCCCCGCGATTATTAATTTTCTTCAAAAAATTACAAGTCCCAAACTAAAAAACTTTCGGCATCGCAAATCGACGTACGTGTTACTCTGATGATTAGAATGTATCAAGAGAATATTGCATCCCGATCAATGTTGCGGAAGCCACCCTTAACCTGACACCCCCCCGATTATCAACTCTCTTTGAAAATTTACAAGTCCCAAACTAGGAATCTTTCGGCGTTGCAAATCAACATACGTGTTACTCCAATGATCAGCATGTACGAAAAAAATATCGCATTCCGATCGAGGTTGCGGAAGCCACCCTTAACCTGACACCCCCGCGATTAAGACCTTTCTTTGAAAAATTACAAGTCCGAAACGAGAAATTTTTCGGCGTCGCAAATCAACGTACGTGTTACTCTGATGTTCAGAATGGATGAAAAAAATATTTCATATCGATCGAGGTTACGGAAGCCACCCTTAACCTGACACCCCCGCGATTATTACTTTTCTTCAAAAAATCACAAGTCCCAAACTAAAAATGTCTCGGCATTGCAATTCGACGTACGTGTTACTCTAATGATCAAAAGGTATGAAAAAAATATCGCATCCCGATCGAGGTTGCGGAAGCCACCCTTAACCTGACACCCCCGCGATTAATAACTTTCTTTGAAAAATTACAAGTCCCAAACTAGGAATTTCTCGGCGTTGCAAATCGACGGACGTGTTACTTTGATGATGAGAATATATGAAAAGGATATTGCATCCCGTTTGAGGTTGCGAAAGCCACCCCCAACCTGACACCCCCGCGATTATTAATTTTCTTCAATAAATCACAAGTCCCAAACTAGGGATCTTTTGGCGTTGTAAATCAACTGACGTGTTACTCTGAAAATCAAAATGTATGGAAAAATAATGCATCTCGATCTAGGTTGCGGAAGCCACCCTTAACCTGACACCCCCGCGATTATTAATTTTCTTCAAAAAATTACAAATCCCAAACTAGAAATCTTTTGGCGTTGCATTCCGAAGTACGTGTTACTCTGATAATCAGGATGTATGAAAAAATATTGCATCTCGATCGAGGTTGCGGAAGCCACCCTTAACCTGACACCCCCGCGATTATTAATTTTCTTCACAAAATTACAAGTCCCAAACTAAAAAACTCTCGGCATCGCAAATCGACGTACGTGTTACTCTGATGATTGGAATGTATCAAGAGAATATTGCATCCCGATCAATGTTGCGGAAGCCACCCTTAACCTGACACCCCCCCGATTATCAACTTTCTTTGAAAATTTACAAGTCCCAAACTAGGGATCTTTTGGCGTTGCAAATTAACATACGTGTTACTCCAATGATCAGAATGTATGAAAAAAATATCGCATTCCGATCGAGGTTGCGGAAGCCACCCTTAACCTGACACCCCCGCGATTAATAACTTTCTTTGAAAAATTACAAGTCCGAAACGAGAAATTTTTCGGCGTCGCAAATCGACGTACGTGTTACTCTGATGTTCAGAATAGATGAAAAAAATATTTCATATCGATCGAGGTTACGGAAGCCACCCTTAACCTGACACCCCCGCGATTATTACTTTTCTTCAAAAAATCACAAGTCCCAAACTAGAAATCTCTCGGCATTGCAATTCGACGTACGTGTTACTCTAATGATCAAAACGTATGAAAAAAATATCGCATCCCGATCGAGGTTGCGGAAGCCACCCTTAACCTGACACCCCCGCGATTAATAACTTTCTTTGAAAAATTACAAGTCCCAAACTAGAGATCTTTTGGCGTTGCAAATCGACGGACGTGTTACTTTGATGATTAGAATGTATGAAAAGGATGATGCATCCCGTTTGAGGTTGCGGAAGCCACCCCCAACCTGACACCCCCGCGATTATTAATTTTCTTCAAAAAATCACAAGTCCCAAACTAGGGATCTTTTGGCGTTGTAAATCGACTGACGTGTTACTCTGAGAATCAAAATGTATGGAAAAATAATGCATCTCGATCTAGGTTGCGGAAGCCACCCTTAACCTGACACCCCCGCGATTATTAATTTTCTTCAAAAAATTACAAATCCCAAACTAGAAATCTTTTGGCGTTGCATTCCGAAGTACGTGTTACTCTGATAATCAGGATGTATGAAAAAATATTTCATCTCGATCGAGGTTGCGGAAGCCACCCTTAACCTGACACCCCCGCGATTATCAACTTTCTTTGAAAATTTACAAGTCCCAAACTAGAAATCTTTTGGCGTTGCAAATCGACGGACGTGTTACTTTGATGATTAGAATGTATGAGAAGGATGATGCATCCCGTTTGAGGTTGCGGAAGCCACCCCCAACCTGACACCCCCGCGATTATTAATTTTCTTCAAAAAATCACAAGTCCCAAACTAGGGATCTTTTGGGGTTGTAAATCGACTGACGTGTTACACTGAGAATCAAAATGTATGGAAAAATAATGCATCTCGATCTAGGTTGCGGAAGCCACCCTTAACCTGACACCCCCGCGATTATTAATTTTCTTCAAAAAATTACAAATCCCAAACTGGAAATCTTTTGGCGTTGCATTCCGAAGTACGTGTTACTCTGATAATCAGGATGTATGAAAAGAATATCGCATCCCGATCGAGGTTGCGGAAGCCACCCTTAACCTGACACCCCCGCGATTATTAATTTTCTTCAAAAAATTACAAGTCCCAAACTAAAAAACTTTCGGCATCGCAAATCGACGTACGTGTTACTCTGATGATTAGAATGTATCAAGAGAATATTGCATCCCGATCAATGTTGCGGAAGCCACCCTTAACCTGACACCCCCCCGATTATCAACTCTCTTTGAAAATTTACAAGTCCCAAACTAGGAATCTTTCGGCGTTGCAAATCAACATACGTGTTACTCCAATGATCAGCATGTACGAAAAAAATATCGCATTCCGATCGAGGTTGCGGAAGCCACCCTTAACCTGACACCCCCGCGATTAAGACCTTTCTTTGAAAAATTACAAGTCCGAAACGAGAAATTTTTCGGCGTCGCAAATCAACGTACGTGTTACTCTGATGTTCAGAATGGATGAAAAAAATATTTCATATCGATCGAGGTTACGGAAGCCACCCTTAACCTGACACCCCCGCGATTATTACTTTTCTTCAAAAAATCACAAGTCCCAAACTAAAAATGTCTCGGCATTGCAATTCGACGTACGTGTTACTCTAATGATCAAAAGGTATGAAAAAAATATCGCATCCCGATCGAGGTTGCGGAAGCCACCCTTAACCTGACACCCCCGCGATTAATAACTTTCTTTGAAAAATTACAAGTCCCAAACTAGGAATTTCTCGGCGTTGCAAATCGACGGACGTGTTACTTTGATGATGAGAATATATGAAAAGGATATTGCATCCCGTTTGAGGTTGCGAAAGCCACCCCCAACCTGACACCCCCGCGATTATTAATTTTCTTCAATAAATCACAAGTCCCAAACTAGGGATCTTTTGGCGTTGTAAATCAACTGACGTGTTACTCTGAAAATCAAAATGTATGGAAAAATAATGCATCTCGATCTAGGTTGCGGAAGCCACCCTTAACCTGACACCCCCGCGATTATTAATTTTCTTCAAAAAATTACAAATCCCAAACTAGAAATCTTTTGGCGTTGCATTCCGAAGTACGTGTTACTCTGATAATCAGGATGTATGAAAAAATATTGCATCTCGATCGAGGTTGCGGAAGCCACCCTTAACCTGACACCCCCGCGATTATTAATTTTCTTCACAAAATTACAAGTCCCAAACTAAAAAACTCTCGGCATCGCAAATCGACGTACGTGTTACTCTGATGATTGGAATGTATCAAGAGAATATTGCATCCCGATCAATGTTGCGGAAGCCACCCTTAACCTGACACCCCCCCGATTATCAACTTTCTTTGAAAATTTACAAGTCCCAAACTAGGGATCTTTTGGCGTTGCAAATTAACATACGTGTTACTCCAATGATCAGAATGTATGAAAAAAATATCGCATTCCGATCGAGGTTGCGGAAGCCACCCTTAACCTGACACCCCCGCGATTAATAACTTTCTTTGAAAAATTACAAGTCCGAAACGAGAAATTTTTCGGCGTCGCAAATCGACGTACGTGTTACTCTGATGTTCAGAATAGATGAAAAAAATATTTCATATCGATCGAGGTTACGGAAGCCACCCTTAACCTGACACCCCCGCGATTATTACTTTTCTTCAAAAAATCACAAGTCCCAAACTAGAAATCTCTCGGCATTGCAATTCGACGTACGTGTTACTCTAATGATCAAAACGTATGAAAAAAATATCGCATCCCGATCGAGGTTGCGGAAGCCACCCTTAACCTGACACCCCCGCGATTAATAACTTTCTTTGAAAAATTACAAGTCCCAAACTAGAGATCTTTTGGCGTTGCAAATCGACGGACGTGTTACTTTGATGATTAGAATGTATGAAAAGGATGATGCATCCCGTTTGAGGTTGCGGAAGCCACCCCCAACCTGACACCCCCGCGATTATCAATTTTCTTCAAAAAATCACAAGTCCCAAACTAGGGATCTTTTGGCGTTGTAAATCGACTGACGTGTTACTCTGAGAATCAAAATGTATAGAAGAATAATGCATCTCGATCTAGGTTGCGGAAGCCACCCTTAACCTGACACCCCCGCGATTATTAATTTTCTTCAAAAAATTACAAATCCCAAACTAGAAATCTTTTGGCGTTGCATTCCGAAGTACGTGTTACTCTGATAATCAGGATGTATGAAAAAATATTTCATCTCGATCGAGGTTGCGGAAGCCACCCTTAACCTGACACCCCCGCGATTATCAACTTTCTTTGAAAATTTACAAGTCCCAAACTAGAAATCTTTTGGCGTTGCAAATCGACGGACGTGTTACTTTGATGATTAGAATGTATGAGAAGGATAATGCATCCCGTTTGAGGTTGCGGAAGCCACCCCCAACCTGACACCCCCGCGATTATTAATTTTCTTCAAAAAATCACAAGTCCCAAACTAGGGATCTTTTGGCGTTGTAAATCGACTGACGTGTTACTCTGAGAATCAAAATGTATGGAAAAATAATGCATCTCGATCTAGGTTGCGGAAGCCACCCTTAACCTGACACCCCCGCGATTATTAATTTTCTTCAAAAAATTACAAATCCCAAACTGGAAATCTTTTGGCGTTGCATTCCGAAGTACGTGTTACTCTGATAATCAGGATGTATGAAAAGAATATCGCATCCCGATCGAGGTTGCGGAAGCCACCCTTAACCTGACACCCCCGCGATTAATAACTTTCTTTGAAAAATTACAAGTCCCAAACTAGGAATCTCTCGGCATTGCAAATCAACGTACGTGTTACTCTGATGATTGGAATGTATGAAGAAAATATTGCATCCTGATCAAGGTTGCGGAAGCCACCCTTAACCTGACACCCCCGCGATTATCAACTTTCTTTGACAATTTACAAGTCCCAAACTAGAAATCTTTTGGCGTTGCAAATCGACGGACGTGTTACTTTGATGATTGGAATGTATGAAAAGAATATTGCATCCCGTTTGAGGTTGCGGAAGCCACCCCCAACCTGACACCCCCGCGATTATTAATTTTCTTCAAAAAATCACAAGTCCCAAACTAGGGATCTTTTGGCGTTGTAAATCGACTGACGTGTTACTCTGAGAATCAAAATGTATGGAAAAATAATGCATCTCGATCTAGGTTGCGAAAGCCACCCTTAACCTGACACCCCCGCGATTGATAATTTTCTTCAAAAAATCACAAGTCCCAAACTAGGATTCTTTTGGCGTTGCATTCCGACGTACGTGTTACTCTAATAATCAGAATGTATGAAAAGAAAATTGCATCCCGATCAAGGTTGCGGAAGCCACCCTTAACCTGACACCCCCGCAATTAATAACTTTCTTTGAAAATTTACAAGTCCCAAACTAGAAATCTCTCGGCATTGCAATTCGACGTACGTGTTACTCTAATGATCAAAAGGTATGAAAAAAATATCGCATCCCGATCAAGGTTGCGGAAGCCACCCTTAACCTGACACCCCCGCGATTAATAACTTTCTTTGAAAAATTACAAGTCCCAAACTAGGAATTTCTCGGCGTTGCAAATCGACGGACGTGTTACTTTGATGATTAGAATATATGAAAAGAATATTGCATCCCGTTTGAGGTTGCGGAAGCCACCCCCAACCTGACACCCCCGCGATTATTAATTTTCTTCAAAAAATAACAAGTCCCAAACTAGGGATCTTTTGGCGTTGTAAATCAACTGACGTGTTACTCTGAGAATCAAAATGTATGGAAAAATAATGCATCTCGATCTAGGTTGCGGAAGCCACCCTTAACCTGACACCCCCGCGATTGATAATTTTCTTCAAAAAATCACAAGTCCCAAACTAGGATTCTTTTGGCGTTGCATTCCGACGTACGTGTTACTCTAATGATCAGAATGTATGAAAAGAGAATTGCATCCCGATCAAGATTGCGGAAGCCACCCTCAACCTGACACCCCCGCAATTAATACCTTACTTTGAAAAATTACAAGTCCCAAACTAGGAATCTCTTGGCGTTGCGAATCGACGTACGTGTTACTCTGATAATCAGAATGTACGGAAGAGAAATTGCATCTCGATCGAAGTTGCGGAAGCCACCCTTAACCTGACACCCCCGCGATTGATTATTTTTTTCAAGGAATCACAAGTCTCAAACTAAAAATCTTTAGGCGTTGCATTCCGACGTACGTGTTACTTAATTGATCAGAATCTATAAAAAAAATATCGCATTTTGATCAAGGTAGCGGAAGCCACCCTTAACCTGAAACCCCCGCGATTATTAATTTCCTTCGAAAAATCACAAGTCCCAAACTAGATATCTTTCGGCATTGCGATTCGACGTACGTGTTACTCTAATAATCAGAATGTATGAAAAAAATATTTCATCCCGATTAAAGTTGCGAAAGCCACCCTTAACCAGACACCCCCGCGATTATTAACTTCTTTTGAAAAATTACAAGTCCCAAACTAGGAATTTTTCGGCGTTGCGATTCGACGTACGTGTTACTCTAATAATCAGAATGTATGAAAAAAATATTTCATCCCGATCAAAGTTGCGAAAGCCACCCTTAACCAGACACCCCCGCGATTATTAACTTCTTTTGAAAAATTACAAGTCCCAAACTAGGAATTCTTCGGCGTTGCAAATCGACGTACGTTCTCAACCGATGATCAAAAAGTATGAAAAGGATATCGCATCCCGATCGAGGTTGCGGAAGCCACCCTTAACCTGACACCCTCGCGATTATTAACTTTCTTTGAAAAATTACAAGTCCGAAACTGGAAATCTTTTGGCGTTTTAAATCGACGTTCGTGTTATTCTGATAATCAGAATAGATAGAAAAAATATTTCATCCCGATCGAGGTTGCGGAAGCCACCCTTAACCTGACACTACCGCGATTATTAATTTTCTTCAAAAAATTACAAGTCCCAAACCAGAGATCTTTGGGCGTTGCTTTCCGACGTACGTGTTACTTTAATGATCAGAATGTATGAAAAAAATATTGCATCCCGATCAAGGTTGCGGAAGCCACCTTTAACCTGACACCCCCGCGATTATTAATTTTCTTTGAAAAATTACAAGTCCCAAACTAGGGATCTCTTGGCGTTGCAAATTGACGTACGTGTTACTTTGATAATCAGAATGTATGAAAAAATATTGCATCTCGATCGAGGTTGCGGAAGCCACCTTTAACCTGACACCCCCACGATTATTAACTTTCTTTGAAAAATTACAAGTCCCAAACTAGGGATCTCTCGGCGTTGAAAATCGACGTACGTGTTACTCTGATGATTGAAATGTCTGGAGAAAATATTGCATTTCGATCGAGGTTGCGGAAGCCACTCTTAACCTGACACCCCCGCGATTAATTATTTTCTTTGAAAAATTACAAGTCCCAAACTAGAAATCTTTCGGCGTTGCATTCCGACGTACGTGTTACTCTGATAATCAGGATGTATGAAAAAATATTGCATCTCGATCGAGGTTGCGAAAGCCACCCTTAACCTGACACCCCCACGATTATTACTTTTCTTCAAAGAATCACAAGTCCCAAACTAGGAATCTCTCGGCATTGCAAATCAACGTACGTGTTACTCTGATGATTGGAATGTATCAAAAGAATATTGCATCCCGATCAAGGTTGCGGAAGCCACCCTCAACCTGACACCCCCGCGATTAATAACTTTCTTTGAAAAATTACAAGTCCCAAACTAGGGATCTCTTGGCAATGCAAATTGACGTACGTGTTACTTTGATAATCAGAATGTATGAAAAAATATTGCATCTCGATCGAGGTTGCGGAAGCCACCTTTAACCTGACACCCCCACGATTATTAACTTTCTTTGAAAAATTACAAGTCCCAAACTAGGGATCTCTCGGCGTTGAAAATCGACGTACGTGTTACTCTGATGATTGGAATGTCTAGAGAGAATATTGCATCTTGATCGAGGTTGCGGAAGCCACCCTTAACCTGACACCCGCGCGATTAATTATTTTCTTCAAAGAATCACAAGTCCCAAACTAGGAATCTCTCGGCATTGCAAATCAACGTACGTGTTACTCTGATGATTGGAATGTATCAAAAGAATATTGCATCCCGATCGAGGTTGCGGAAGCCACCCTCAACCTGACACCCCCGCGATTAATAACTTTCTTTGAAAAATTACAAGTCCCAAACTAGGGATCTCTTGGCAATGCAAATTGACGTACGTGTTACTTTGATAATCAGAATGTATGAAAAAATATTGCATCTCGATCGAGGTTGCGGAAGCCACCTTTAACCTGACACCCCCACGATTATTAACTTTCTTTGAAAAATTACAAGTCCCAAACTAGGGATCTCTCGGCGTTGAAAATCGACGTACGTGTTACTCTGATGATTGGAATGTCTAGAGAGAATATTGCATCTTGATCGAGGTTGCGGAAGCCACCCTTAACCTGACACCCGCGCGATTAATTATTTTCTTTGAAAAATTACAAGTCCCAAACTGGAAATCTTTCGGCGTTGCATTCCGACGTACGTGTTACTCTGATAATCAGGATGTATGAAAAAATATTGCATCTCGATCGAGGTTGCGGAAGCCACCCTTAACCTGACACCCCCGCGATTATTAACTTTCTTTGAAAAATTACAAGTCCCAAACTAAAGATCTCTTGTTGTTGCAAATTGACGTACGTGTTACGCTGATGATCGAAATGTATGAAAAAGATATTGCATCCCGATCGAGGTTGCGGAAGCCACCCTTAACCTGACACCCCCGCGATTAATAACTTTCTTTGAAAAATTACAAGTCCCAAACTAGGAATTTCTCGGCGTTGCAAATCGACGGACGTGTTACTTTGATGATCAGAGAGTATGAAAAAAATATTGCATCCTGATCGAGTTCGCGGAAGCCACCCCCGACCTGACACCCCCGCGAATATCTATTTACTTCAAAAAATCACAAGTCCCAAACTAGGGATCTTTCGGCGTTGTAAATCGACTTACGTGTTACTCTGAAAATCAGAATGTATGAAAAAATATTGCATCTCGATCGAGGTTGCGGAAGCCACCCTTAACCTGACACCCCCGCGATTATTACTTTTCTTCAAAAAATCACAAGTCCCAAACTGAAAAACTTTCGGCATTGCAAATCGACGTACGTGTTACTCTGATGATTGGAATGTATGAAGAGAATATTGCATTCCGATCAATGTTGCGGAAGCCACCCTTAACCTGACACCCCCGCGATTAATAATTCTCTTCAAAAAATCACAAGTCCCAAACTAGGGATCTTTTGACGTTGCAAATTGACATACGTGTTAATCTCATAATCAGAATGTATGAAAAAAATATTGCATTCCGATCGAAGTTGCTGAAGCCACCCTTAACCTGACACCACCGCGTTTATTAATTCTCTTCAAAAAATCACAAGTCCCAAACTAGGGATCTTTTGGCGTTGCATTCTGACGTACGTGTTACTCTGATGATTAGAATGTATGAAAAAAATATTGCATCCTGATCAAGGTTGCGGAAGCCACCCTTAACCTGACACCCCCGCAATTATTAACTTTCTTTGAAAAATTACAAGTCCCAAACTAGGGATCTTTCGGCGTTGAAAATCGACGTACGTGTTACTCTGATGATTGGAATGTCTGGAGAGAATATTGCATCTTGATCGAGGTTGCGGAAGCCACCCTTAACCTGACACCCCCACGATTAATTATTTTATTTGAAAAATTACAAGTCCCAAACCAAGAATCTCTCGGCGTTGCGAATTGACGTACGTGTTACTCTGATGATCAGAATGGATGAAAAAAAAATTTCATATCGATCGAGGTTGTGGAAGCCACCCTTAACCTGACACCCCCGCGATTAATAACTTTCTTTGAAAAATTACAAGTCCCAAACTAGGGATCTCTTGGCGTTGCAAATTGACGTACGTGTTACTTTGATAATCAGAATGTATGAAGAAATATTGCATCTCGATCGAGGTTGCGGAAGCCACCTTTAACCTGACACCCCCACGATTATTAACTTTCTTTGAAAAATTACAAGTCCCAAACTAGGGATCTCTCGGCATTGCAAATCAACGTACGTGTTACTTTGATGATCAGAATGAATGAAAAAAAAATTTCATATCGATCGAGGTTGCGGAAGCCACCCTTAACCTGACACCCCCACGATTATTACTTTTCTTCAAAAAATCACAAGTCCCAAACTAGAAATCTCTTGGCATTGCAAATCGACGTACGTGTTACTCTGATGATTAGAATGTATGGAGAGAATATTGCATCTCGATCGAGGTTGCGGAAGCCACCTTTAACCTGACACCCCCGCGATTATTAATTTTCTTTGAAAAATTACAAGTCCCGAACCAAGAATCTCTCGGCGTTGCGAATTGACGTACGTGTTACTCTGATGATCAGAATGAATGAAAAAAGAATTTCATATCGATCGAGGTTGCGAAAGCCACCCTTAACCTGACACCCCCGCGATTAATTATTTTCTTTGAAAAACTACAAGTCCCAAACTTAGAATCTCTTGGCGTTGCAAATCGAAGTACGTGTTACTCTGATGATCAGAATGAATGAAAAAAATTATTCATATCGATCGAGGTTGCGGAAGCCACCCTTAACCTGACACCCCCGCGATTATTACTTTTCTTCAAAAAATCACAAGTCCCAAACTAGAGATCTCTTGGCATTGCAAATCGACGTACGTGTTACTCTGATGATTAGAATGTATAAAGAGCATATTGCATCTCGATCGAGGTTGCGGAAGCCACCTTTAACCTGACACCCCCGCGATTATTAATTTTCTTTGAAAAATTACAAGTCCCGAACCAAGAATCTCTCGGCGTTGCGAATTGACGTACGTGTTACTCTGATGATCAGAATGGATGAAAAAAGAATTTCATATCGATCGAGGTTGCGAAAGCCACCCTTAACCTGACACCCCCACGATTATTACTTTTCTTCAAAAAATCACAAGTCCCAAACTAGGAATCTCTCGGCATTGCAAATCAACGTACGTGTTACTCTGATGATTGGAATGTATGAAGAGAATATTGCATCCCGATCAATGTTGCGGAAGCCACCCTTAACCTGACACCCCCGCGATTATTAATTCTCTTCAAAAAATCACAAGTCCCAAACTAGGGATCTTTTGGCGTTGCAAATTGACATACGTGTTAATCTCATAATCAGAATGTATGAAAAAAATATTGCATTCCGATCGAGGTTGCTGAAGCCACCCTTAACCTGACACCACCGCGTTTATTAATTCTCTTCAAAAAATCACAAGTCCCAAACTAGGGATCTTTTGGCGTTGCATTCTGACGTACGTGTTACTCTGATGATTAGAATGTATGAAAAAAATATTGCATCCTGATCAAGGTTGCGGAAGCCACCCTTAACCTGACACCCCCGCAATTATTAACTTTCTTTGAAAAATTACAAGTCCCAAACTAGGGATCTTTCGGCGTTGCAAATCGACGTACGTGTTACTCTGATGATTGGAATGTCTGGAGAGAATATTGCATCTTGATCGAGGTTGCGGAAGCCACCCTTAACCTGACACCCCCGCGATTAATTATTTTATTTGAAAAATTACAAGTCCCAAACCAAGAATCTCTCGGCGTTGCGAATTGACGTACGTGTTACTCTGATGATCAGAATGGATGAAAGAAAAATTTCATATCGATCGAGGTTGTGGAAGCCACCCTTAACCTGACACCCCCGCGATTAATAACTTTCTTTGAAAAATTACAAGTCCCAAACTAGGGATCTCTTGGCGTTGCAAATTGACGTACGTGTTACTTTGATAATCAGAATGTATGAAAAAATATTGCATCTCGATCGAGGTTGCGGAAGCCACCTTTAACCTGACACCCCCACGATTATTAACTTTCTTTGAAAAATTACAAGTCCCAAACTAGGGATCTCTCGGCATTGCAAATCAACGTACGTGTTACTTTGATGATCAGAATGAATGAAAAAAAAATTTCATATCGATCGAGGTTGCGGAAGCCACCCTTAACCTGACACCCCCACGATTATTACTTTTCTTCAAAAAATCACAAGTCCCAAACTAGAAATCTCTTGGCATTGCAAATCGACGTACGTGTTACTCTGATGATTAGAATGTATAAAGAGAATATTGCATCTCGATCGAGGTTGCGGAAGCCACCTTTAACCTGACACCCCCGCGATTATTAATTTTGTTTGAAAAATTACAAGTCCCGAACCAAGAATCTCTCGGCGTTGCGAATTGACGTACGTGTTACTCTGATGATCAGAATGAATGAAAAAAGAATTTCATATCGATCGAGGTTGCGAAAGCCACCCTTAACCTGACACCCCCGCGATTAATTATTTTCTTTGAAAAACTACAAGTCCCAAACTTAGAATCTTTCGGCGTTGCAAATCGAAGTACGTGTTACTCTGATGATCAGAATGAATGAAAAAAATATTTCA
The DNA here is from genome assembly GCF_917208135.1 of Athalia rosae. Classification (NCBI taxonomy): domain Eukaryota; kingdom Metazoa; phylum Arthropoda; class Insecta; order Hymenoptera; family Athaliidae; genus Athalia; species Athalia rosae. Next base: position 12,247,884 of record NC_064028.1, read on the forward strand.
TATCGATCAAGGTTGCGGAAGCCACCCTTAACCTGACACCCCCGCGATTATTACTTTTCTTCAAAAAATCACAAGTCCCAAACTAGAGATCTCTTGGCATTGCAAATCGACGTACGTGTTACTCTGATGATTAGAATGTATAAAGAGAATATTGCATCTCGATCGAGGTTGCGGAAGCCACCTTTAACCTGACACCCCCGCGATTATTAATTTTCTTTGAAAAATTACAAGTCCCGAACCAAGAATCTCTCGGCGTTGCGAATTGACGTACGTGTTACTCTGATGATCAGAATGGATGAAAAAAGAATTTCATATCGATCGAGGTTGCGAAAGCCACCCTTAACCTGACACCCCCACGATTATTACTTTTCTTCAAAAAATCACAAGTCCCAAACTAGGAATCTCTCGGCATTGCAAATCAACGTACGTGTTACTCTGATGATTGGAATGTATGAAGAAAATATTGCATCCCGATCAAGGTTGCGGAAGCCACCCTTAACCTGACACCCCCGCGATTATCAACTTTCTTTGAAAATTTACAAGTCCCAAACTAAAAATTTTTTGGCGTTGCAAATTGACATACGTGTTACTCTAATAATCAGAATGTATGAAAGAAATATTGCATCCCGATCGAAGTTGCGGAAGCCACCCTTAACCTGACACCCCCGCGATTATTACTTTTCTTTGAAAAATTACAAGTCCCAAACCAATAATCTCTCGGCGTTGCGAATTGACGTACGTGTTACTCTGATGATCAGAATAGATGAAAAAAAAATTTCATATCGATCGAGGTTGCGGAAGCCACCCTTAACCGGACACCCCCACGATTATTACTTTTCTTCAAAGAATCACAAGTCCCAAACTAGGAATCTTTCGGCATTGCAAATCAACGTACGTATTACTCTGATGATTGGAATGTATCAAAAGAATATTGCATCCCGATCAAGGTTGCGGAAGCCACCCTTAACCTGACACCCCCGCGATTATCAACTTTCTTTGAAGATTTACAAGTCCCAAACTAGAAATCTTTTGGCGTTGCAAATTGACATACGTGTTACTCTAATAATCAGAATGTATGAAAAAAATATTGCATCCCGATCGAAGTTGCGGAAGCCACCCTTAACCTGACACCACCGCGATTATTAATTCTCTTCAAAAAATCACAAGTCCCAAACTAGGAATCTCTCGGCATTGCAAATCAACGTACGTGTTACTCTGATGATTGAAATGTATGAAGAGGATATCGCATCCCGATCAAGGTTGCGGAAGCCACCCTTAACCTGACACCCCCGCGATTATCAACTTTCTTTGGAAATTTACAAGTCCCAAACTAGAAATCTTTTGGCGTTGCATTTCGACGTACGTGTTACTCTGATGATCAGAATGTATGAAAAGAATATTGCATCCTGATCAAGGTTGCGGAAGCCACCCTTAACCTGACACCCCCGCAATTAATAACTTTCTTTGAAAAATTACAAGTCCCAAACTAGGAATTTCTCGGCGTTGCAAATCGACGGACGTGTTACTTTGATGATCAGAGAGTATGAAAAAAATATTGCATCCTGATCGAGTTCGCGGAAGCCACCCCCGACCTGACACCACCGCGATTATTAATTCTCTTCAAAAAATCACAAGTCCCAAACTAGGAATCTCTCGGCATTGCAAATCAACGTACGTGTTACTCTGATGATTGGAATGTATGAAGAGAATATCGCATCCCGATCAAGGTTGCGGAAGCCACCCTTAACCTGACACCCCCGCGATTATCAACTTTCTTTGGAAATTTACAAGTCCCAAACTAGAAATCTTTTGGCGTTGCATTCCGACGTACGTGTTACTCTGATGATCAGAATGTATGAAAAGAATATTGCATCTCGATCGAGGTTGCGGAAGCCACCTTTAACCTGACACCCCCGCGATTATTAATTTTCTTTGAAAAATTACAAGTCCCGAACCAAGAATCTCTCGGCGTTGCGAATTGACGTACGTGTTACTCTGATGATCAGAATGAATGAAAAAAGAATTTCATATCGATCGAGGTTGCGAAAGCCACCCTTAACCTGACACCCCCGCGATTAATTATTTTCTTTGAAAGACTACAAGTCCCAAACTTAGAATCTCTTGGCGTTGCAAATCGAAGTACGTGTTACTCTGATGATCAGAATAAATGAAAAAAATATTTCATATCGATCGAGGTTGCGGAAGCCACCCTTAACCTGACACCCCCGCGATTATTACTTTTCTTCAAAAAATCACAAGTCCCAAACTAGAGATCTCTTGGCATTGCAAATCGACGTACGTGTTACTCTGATGATTAGAATGTATAAAGAGCATATTGCATCTCGATCGAGGTTGCGGAAGCCACCTTTAACCTGACACCCCCGCGATTATTAATTTTCTTTGAAAAATTACAAGTCCCGAACCAAGAATCTCTCGGCGTTGCGAATTGACGTACGTGTTACTCTGATGATCAGAATGGATGAAAAAAGAATTTCATATCGATCGAGGTTGCGAAAGCCACCCTTAACCTGACACCCCCACGATTATTACTTTTCTTCAAAAAATCACAAGTCCCAAACTAGGAATCTCTCGGCATTGCAAATCAACGTACGTGTTACTCTGATGATTGGAATGTATGAAGAGAATATTGCATCCCGATCAATGTTGCGGAAGCCACCCTTAACCTGACACCCCCGCGATTATTAATTCTCTTCAAAAAATCACAAGTCCCAAACTAGGGATCTTTTGGCGTTGCAAATTGACATACGTGTTAATCTCATAATCAGAATGTATGAAAAAAATATTGCATTCCGATCGAGGTTGCTGAAGCCACCCTTAACCTGACACCACCGCGTTTATTAATTCTCTTCAAAAAATCACAAGTCCCAAACTAGGGATCTTTTGGCGTTGCATTCTGACGTACGTGTTACTCTGATGATTAGAATGTATGAAAAAAATATTGCATCCTGATCAAGGTTGCGGAAGCCACCCTTAACCTGACACCCCCGCAATTATTAACTTTCTTTGAAAAATTACAAGTCCCAAACTAGGGATCTTTCGGCGTTGAAAATCGACGTACGTGTTACTCTGATGATTGGAATGTCTGGAGAGAATATTGCATCTTGATCGAGGTTGCGGAAGCCACCCTTAACCTGACACCCCCGCGATTAATTATTTTATTTGAAAAATTACAAGTCCCAAACCAAGAATCTCTCGGCGTTGCGAATTGACGTACGTGTTACTCTGATGATCAGAATGGATGAAAAAAAAATTTCATATCGATCGAGGTTGTGGAAGCCACCCTTAACCTGACACCCCCGCGATTAATAACTTTCTTTGAAAAATTACAAGTCCCAAACTAGGGATCTCTTGGCGTTGCAAATTGACGTACGTGTTACTTTGATAATCAGAATGTATGAAAAAATATTGCATCTCGATCGAGGTTGCGGAAGCCACCTTTAACCTGACACCCCCACGATTATTAACTTTCTTTGAAAAATTACAAGTCCCAAACTAGGGATCTCTCGGCATTGCAAATCAACGTACGTGTTACTTTGATGATCAGAATGAATGAAAAAAAAATTTCATATCGATCGAGGTTGCGGAAGCCACCCTTAACCTGACACCCCCACGATTATTACTTTTCTTCAAAAAATCACAAGTCCCAAACTAGAAATCTCTTGGCATTGCAAATCGACGTACGTGTTACTCTGATGATTAGAATGTATAAAGAGAATATTGCATCTCGATCGAGGTTGCGGAAGCCACCTTTAACCTGACACCTCCGCGATTATTAATTTTGTTTGAAAAATTACAAGTCCCGAACCAAGAATCTCTCGGCGTTGCGAATTGACGTACGTGTTACTCTGATGATCAGAATGAATGAAAAAAGAATTTCATATCGATCGAGGTTGCGAAAGCCACCCTTAACCTGACACCCCCGCGATTAATTATTTTCTTTGAAAAACTACAAGTCCCAAACTTAGAATCTTTCGGCGTTGCAAATCGAAGTACGTGTTACTCTGATGATCAGAATAAATGAAAAAAATATTTCATATCGATCAAGGTTGCGGAAGCCACCCTTAACCTGACACCCCCGCGATTATTACTTTTCTTCAAAAAATCACAAGTCCCAAACTAGAGATCTCTTGGCATTGCAAATCGACGTACGTGTTACTCTGATGATTAGAATGTATAAAGAGAATATTGCATCTCGATCGAGGTTGCGGAAGCCACCTTTAACCTGACACCCCCGCGATTATTAATTTTCTTTGAAAAATTACAAGTCCCGAACCAAGAATCTCTCGGCGTTGCGAATTGACGTACGTGTTACTCTGATGATCAGAATGGATGAAAAAAGAATTTCATATCGATCGAGGTTGCGAAAGCCACCCTTAACCTGACACCCCCACGATTATTACTTTTCTTCAAAAAATCACAAGTCCCAAACTAGGAATCTCTCGGCATTGCAAATCAACGTACGTGTTACTCTGATGATTGGAATGTATGAAGAGAATATTGCATCCCGATCAAGGTTGCGGAAGCCACCCTTAACCTGACACCCCCGCGATTATCAACTTTCTTTGAAAATTTACAAGTCCCAAACTAAAAATTTTTTGGCGTTGCAAATTGACATACGTGTTACTCTAATAATCAGAATGTATGAAAGAAATATTGCATCCCGATCGAAGTTGCGGAAGCCACCCTTAACCTGACACCCCCGCGATTATTACTTTTCTTTGAAAAATTACAAGTCCCAAACCAATAATCTCTCGGCGTTGCGAATTGACGTACGTGTTACTCTGATGATCAGAATAGATGAAAAAAAAATTTCATATCGATCGAGGTTGCGGAAGCCACCCTTAACCGGACACCCCCACGATTATTACTTTTCTTCAAAGAATCACAAGTCCCAAACTAGGAATCTTTCGGCATTGCAAATCAACGTACGTATTACTCTGATGATTGGAATGTATCAAAAGAATATTGCATCCCGATCAAGGTTGCGGAAGCCACCCTTAACCTGACACCCCCGCGATTATCAACTTTCTTTGAAGATTTACAAGTCCCAAACTAGAAATCTTTTGGCGTTGCAAATTGACATACGTGTTACTCTAATAATCAGAATGTATGAAAAAAATATTGCATCCCGATCGAAGTTGCGGAAGCCACCCTTAACCTGACACCACCGCGATTATTAATTCTCTTCAAAAAATCACAAGTCCCAAACTAGGAATCTCTCGGCATTGCAAATCAACGTACGTGTTACTCTGATGATTGAAATGTATGAAGAGGATATCGCATCCCGATCAAGGTTGCGGAAGCCACCCTTAACCTGACACCCCCGCAATTAATAACTTTCTTTGAAAAATTACAAGTCCCAAACTAGAAATCTTTTGGCGTTGCATTCCGACGTACGTGTTACTCTGATGATCAGAATGTATGAAAAGAATATTGCATCTCGATCGAGGTTGCGGAAGCCACCTTTAACCTGACACCCCCGCGATTATTAATTTTCTTTGAAAAATTACAAGTCCCGAACCAAGAATCTCTCGGCGTTGCGAATTGACGTACGTGTTACTCTGATGATCAGAATGAATGAAAAAAGAATTTCATATCGATCGAGGTTGCGAAAGCCACCCTTAACCTGACACCCCCGCGATTAATTATTTTCTTTGAAAGACTACAAGTCCCAAACTTAGAATCTCTTGGCGTTGCAAATCGAAGTACGTGTTACTCTGATGATCAGAATGAATGAAAAAAATATTTCATATCGATCGAGGTTGCGGAAGCCACCCTTAACCTGACACCCCCGCGATTATTACTTTTCTTCAAAAAATCACAAGTCCCAAACTAGAGATCTCTTGGCATTGCAAATCGACGTACGTGTTACTCTGATGATTAGAATGTATAAAGAGAATATTGCATCTCGATCGAGGTTGCGGAAGCCACCTTTAACCTGACACCCCCGCGATTATTAATTTTCTTTGAAAAATTACAAGTCCCGAACCAAGAATCTCTCGGCGTTGCGAATTGACGTACGTGTTACTTTGATGATCAGAATGGATGAAAAAAGAATTTCATATCGATCGAGGTTGCGAAAGCCACCCTTAACCTGACACCCCCACGATTATTACTTTTCTTCAAAAAATCACAAGTCCCAAACTAGGAATCTCTCGGCATTGCAAATCAACGTACGTGTTACTCTGATGATTGGAATGTATGAAGAGAATATTGCATCCCGATCAAGGTTGCGGAAGCCACCCTTAACCTGACACCCCCGCGATTATCAACTTTCTTTGAAAATTTACAAGTCCCAAACTAAAAATTTTTTGGCGTTGCAAATTGACATACGTGTTACTCTAATAATCAGAATGTATGAAAGAAATATTGCATCCCGATCGAAGTTGCGGAAGCCACCCTTAACCTGACACCCCCGCGATTATTACTTTTCTTCAAAAAATTACAAGTCCCAAACCAGAAATCTTTGGGCGTTGCATTCTGACGTACGTGTTAGTCCAATGATCAGAATGTATGAAAAAAATATTGCATCCCGATCAAGGTTGCGGAAGCCACCTTTAACCTGACACCCCCGCGATTATTAATTTTCTTTGAAAAATTACAAGTCCCAAACCAATAATCTCTCGGCGTTGCGAATTGACGTACGTGTTACTCTGATAATCAGAATAAATGAAAAAAAAATTTCATATCGATCGAGGTTGCGGAAGCCACCCTTAACCTGACACCCCCACGATTATTACTTTTCTTCAAAGAATCACAAGTCCCAAACTAGGAATCTTTCGGCATTGCAAATCAACGTACGTATTACTCTGATGATTGGAATGTATCAAAAGAATATTGCATCCCGATCAAGGTTGCGGAAGCCACCCTTAACCTGACACCCCCGCGATTATCAACTTTCTTTGAAGATTTACAAGTCCCAAACTAGAAATCTTTTGGCGTTGCAAATTGACATACGTGTTACTCTAATAATCAGAATGTATGAAAAAAATATTGCATCCCGATCGAAGTTGCGGAAGCCACCCTTAACCTGACACCACCGCGATTATTAATTCTCTTCAAAAAATCACAAGTCCCAAACTAGGAATCTCTCGGCATTGCAAATCAACGTACGTGTTACTCTGATGATTGGAATGTATGAAGAGGATATCGCATCCCGATCAAGGTTGCGGAAGCCACCCTTAACCTGACACCCCCGCGATTATCAACTTTCTTTGGAAATTTACAAGTCCCAAACTAGAAATCTTTTGGCGTTGCATTTCGACGTACGTGTTACTCTGATGATCAGAATGTATGAAAAGGATATTTCATCCCGATCAAGGTTGCGGAAGCCACCTTTAACCTGACACCCCCGCGATTATCAACTTTCTTTGAAAATTTACAAGTCCCAAACTAGAGATCTTTTGGCGTTGCAAATTGACATACGTGTCACTCCAATGATCAGAATGTATGAAAAAAATATTGCATTCCGATCGAGGTTGCGGAAGCCACCCTTAACCTGACACCCCCGCGATTATTACTTTTCTTCAAAAAATCACAAGTCCCAAACTAGAAATCTCTCGGCATTGCGATTCGACGTACGTGTTACTTCGATAATCAGAATGTATGAAGAGAATATTGCATCCTGATCGAGGTGTCGGAAGCCACCCCCAACCTGACACCCCCGCGATCATTAATTTTCTTCAAAAAATCACAAGTCCCAAACTAAGGATCTTTTGGCGTTGTAAGTCGACTTACGTGTTACTCCAATATTCGGAATGTATGAAAAAAATATTGCATCCCGATCGAGGTTGCGGAAGCCACCCTTAACCTGACACCCCCGCGATTATTACTTTTCTTCAAAAAATCACAAGTCCCAAACTGGAGATCTCTCGGCATTGCAAATCGACGTACGTGTTACTCCGATGATTAGAATGTATAAAGAGAATACTGCATCTCGATCGAGGTTGCGGAAGCCACCTTTAACCTGACACCCCCGCGATTATTAATTTTCTTTGAAAAATTACAAGTCCCAAACCAAGAATCTCTCGGCGTTGCGAATTGACGTACGTGTTACTCTGATGATCAGAATAGATGAAAAAGAAATTTCATATCGATCGAGGTTGCGGAAGCCACCCTTAACCTGACACCCCCACGATTATTACTTTTCTTCAAAAAATCACAAGTCCCAAACTAGGAATCTCTCGGCATTGCAAATCAACGTACGTGTTACTCTGATGATTGGAATGTATGGAGAGAATATCGCATCCCGATCAAGGTTGCGGAAGCCACCCTTAACCTGACACCCCCACGATTATGAACTTTCTTTGAAAATTTACAAGTCCCAAACTAGAAATCTTTTGGCGTTGCAAATTGACATACGTGTTACTCTATTCTTCAGAATGTATGAGAAGAATATTGGATCTCGATCGAAGTTGCGGAAGCCACCCTTAACCTGACACCCCCACGATTATTACTTTTCTTCAAAAAATCACAAGTCTCAAACTAGAAATCTCTCGGCATTGCAAATCGACGTACGTGTTACTCTGATGATTGAGATGTATGAAAAGAATATTGCATCCCGATCGAGGTTGCGGAAGCCACCCTTAACCTGACAACACCGAGATTATTAATTTTCTTCAAAAAATCGCAAGTCCCAAACTAAAAATCTTTTGGCGTTGTAAATTAACATACGTGTTACTCCAATAATCAAAATGTATGAAAAAAATATTGCATCCCGATCGAGGTTGCGGAAGCCACCCTTAACCTGACACTACCGCGATTATAATTTTCTTCAAAAAATTACAAGTCCCAAACCAGAAATCTTCTGGCGTTGCATTCCGACGTACGTGTTACTCCAATGATCAGAATGTATGAAAAAAATATTGCATCCCGATCAAGGTTGCGGAAGCCACCCTTAACCTGACACCCCCGCGATTATCAACTTTCTTTGGAAATTTACAAGTCCCAAACTAGAAATCTTTTGGCGTTGCATTTCGACGTACGTGTTACTCTGATGATTGGAATGTATGAAGACAATCTTGCATTTTGATCGAGGTTGTGGAAGCCACCCTTAACCTGACACCCCCGCGATTATTAATTTTCTTTGAAAAATTACAAGTCCGAAACTAGAAATCTTTCGGCGTTGCAAATCGACGTTCGTGTTATTCTGATGATCAGAATGTATGAAAAAAATATTTCATATCGATAGGGATTGCGGAAGCCACCCTCAACCTGACACCCCCGCGATTATTAATTTTCTTCAAAAAATTACAAGTCCCAAACTAGAAATCTTTCGGCGTTGCATTTCGACGTACGTGTTACTCTGATAATCAGGATGAATGAAAAAATATTGCATCTCGATCGAGGTTGCGGAATCCACCCTTAACCTGACACCCCCGCGATTATTAACTTTCTTTGAAAAATTACAAGTCCCAAACTAAAGATCTCTTGTTGTTGCAAATTGACGTACGTGTTACTCTGATAATCAAAATGTATAAAAAAAATATTGCATCCCGATCAAGGTTGCGGAAGCCACCCTTAACCTGACACCCCCGCGATTAATAACTTTCTTTGAAAAATTACAAGTCCCAAACTAGGAATTTCTCGGCGTTGCAAATCGATGGACGTGTTACTTTGATGATCAGAATGTATGGAAAGGATATTGCATCCCGATCGAGTACGCGGAAGCCACCCCCAACCTGACACCCCCGCGAATATTAATTTTCTTCAAAAAATCACAAGTCCCAAACTAAGAAACTCTCGGCATTGCAAATCGACGTACGTATTACTCTGATGATTGAAATGTATGGAGAGAATATTGCATTCCGATCAATGTTGCGGAAGCCACCCTTAACCTGACACCCCCGCGATTATCAACTTTCTTTGAAAATTTACAAGTCCCAAACTAGGGATCTCTCGGCGTTGCAAATCGACGTACGTGTTACTTTAATGATCAGAATGTATGAAAAAGATATTGCATCCCGATCGAGGTGTCGGAAGCCACCCCCAACCTGACACCCCCGCGATTAATTATTTTCTTTGAAAAATTACAAGTCCCAAACTAAGAATCTCTTGGCGTTGCAAATCGACGTTTGTGTTACTTTGATGATCAGAAGGTATGAAAAAAATATTGCATTCCGATCGAGGTTGCAGAAGCCACTCTTAACCTGACACCCCCGCGATTATTAACTTTCTTTGAAAAATTACAAGTCCGAAACGAGGGATTTTTCGGCGTCGCAAATCGACCCAAGTGTTATTCTGATAATTAGAATGTATGAAAAAATATTGCATCTCGATCGAAGTTGCGGAAGCAAGCCTTAACCTGACACCCCCACGATTATTACTTTTCTTCAAAAAATCACAAGTCCCAAACTAGAAATCTCTCGGCATTGCAAATCGACGTACGTGTTACTCTGATGATTGGGATGTATGAGAAGAATATTGCATCCAAATCAAGGTTGCGGAAGCCACCTTTAACCTGACACCCCCGCGATTATCAACTTTCTTTGAAAATTTACAAGTCCCAAACTAGAGATCTTCTGGCGTTGCAAATTGACAGACGTGTTACTCTAATAATCAGAATGTATGAAAAAAATATTGCATCCCGATCGAAGTTGCGGAAGCCACCCTTAACCTGACACCACCGCGATTATTAATTCTCTTCAAAAAATCACAAGTCCCAAACTAGGAATCTCTCGGCATTGCGAATCAACGTACGTGTTACTCTGATGATTGGAATGTATGAAGAGAATATCGCATCCCGATCAAGGTTGCGGAAGCCACCCTTAACCTGACACCCCCGCGATTATTAACTTTCTTTGGAAATTTACAAGTCCCAAACTAGAAATCTTTTGGCGTTGCATTTCGACGTACGTGTTACTCTGATGATCAGAATGTATGAAAAGAATATTGCATCCTGATCGAGTACGCGGAAGCCACCCCCAACCTGACACCCCCGCGAATATTAATTTTCTTCAAAAAATCACAAGTCCCAAACTAAGAAACTCTCGGCATTGCAAATCGACGTACGTATTACTCTGATGATTGAAATGTATGAAGAGAATATTGCATTCCGATCAATGTTGCGGAAGCCACCCTTAACCTGACACCCCCGCGATTATCAACTTTCTTTGAAAATTTACAAGTCCCAAACTAGGGATCTCTCGGCGTTGCAAATCGACGTACGTGTTACTTTAATGATCAGAATGTATGAAAAAGATTCTGCATCCCGATCGAGGTGTCGGAAGCCACCCCCAACCTGACACCCCCGCGATTAATTATTTTCTTTGAAAAATTACAAGTCCCAAACTAAGAATCTCTTGGCGTTGCAAATCGACGTTTGTGTTACTTTGATGATCAGAAGGTATGAAAAAAATATTGCATTCCGATCGAGGTTGCAGAAGCCACTCTTAACCTGACACCCCCGCGATTATTAACTTTCTTTGAAAAATTACAAGTCCGAAACGAGGGATTTTTCGGCGTCGCAAATCGACCCAAGTGTTATTCTGATAATTAGAATGTATGAAAAAATATTGCATCTCGATCGAGGTTGCGGAAGCCACCCTTAACCTGACACCCCCACGATTATTAACTTTCATTGAAAAATTACAAGTCCCAAACTAGAAATCTCTCGGCATTGCAAATCGACGTACGTGTTACTCTGATGTTCGAAATGTATGAAGAGAATATTGCATCCCGATCAAGGTTGCGGAAGCCACCCTTAACCTGACACCCCCGCGATTATCAACTTTCTTTGAAAATTTACAAGTCCCAAACTAGAGATCTTTTGGCGTTGCAAATTGACATACGTGTTACTCTAATAATCAGAATGTATAAAAAAATATTGCATCTCGATCGAAGTTGCGGAAGCAAGCCTTAACCTGACACCCCCACGATTATTACTTTTCTTCAAAAAATCACAAGTCCCAAACTAGAAATCTCTCGGCATTGCAAATCGACGTACGTGTTACTCTGATGATTGGGATGTATAAGAAGAATATTGCATCCAAATCAAGGTTGCGGAAGCCACCTTTAACCTGACACCCCCGCGATTATCAACTTTCTTTGAAAATTTACAAGTCCCAAACTAGAGATCTTCTGGCGTTGCAAATTGACATACGTGTTACTCTAATAATCAGAATGTATGAAAAAAATATTGCATCCCGATCGAAGTTGCGGAAGCCACCCTTAACCTGACACCACCGCGATTATTAATTCTCTTCAAAAAATCACAAGTCCCAAACTAGGAATCTCTCGGCATTGCGAATCAACGTACGTGTTACTCTGATGATTGGAATGTATGAAGAGAATATCGCATCCCGATCAAGGTTGCGGAAGCCACCCTTAACCTGACACCCCCGCGATTATCAACTTTCTTTGGAAATTTACAAGTCCCAAACTAGAAATCTTTTGGCGTTGCATTTCGACGTACGTGTTACTCTGATGATCAGAATGTATGAAAAGAATATTGCATCCTGATCAAGGTTGCGGAAGCCACCCTTAACCTGACACCCCCGCAATTAATAACTTTCTTTGAAAAATTACAAGTCCCAAACTAGGAATTTCTCGGCGTTGCAAATCGACGGACGTGTTACTTTAATGATCAGAGAGTATGAAAAAAATATTGCATCCTGATCGTGTTCGCGGAAGCCACCCCCGACCTGACACCACCGCGATTATTAATTCTCATCAAAAAATCACAAGTCCCAAACTAGGAATCTCTCGGCATTGCAAATCAACGTACGTGTTACTCTGATGATTGGAATGTATGAAGATAATATCGCATCCCGATCAAGGTTGCGGAAGCCACCCTTAACCTGACACCCCCGCGATTATCAACTTTCTTTGGAAATTTACAAGTCCCAAACTAGAAATCTTTTGGCGTTGCATTCTGACGTACGTGTTACTCTGATGATCAGAATGTATGAAAAGAATATTGCATCCTGATCAAGGTTGCGGAAGCCACCCTTAACCTGACACCCCCGCAATTAATAACTTTTTTTGAAAAATTACAAGTCCCAAACTAGGGATCTTTCGGCGTTGCAATTCGACGTACGTGTTACTTTGATAATCAGAATGTATAAAAAAATATTGCATCTCGATCGAGGTTGCGGAAGCCACCTTTAACCTGACACCCCCACGATTATTAACTTTCTTTGAAAAATTACAAGTCCCAAACTAGGGATCTCTCGGCGTTGCAAATCGACGTACGTGTTACTTCAATGATCAGAATGTATGAAAAGGATATTGCATTCCGATCAAGGTGTCGGAAGCCACCCCCAACCTGACACCCCCACGATTATTAATTTTCTTAAAAAAATCACAAGTCCCAAACTAGGAATCTCTCGGCATTGCGAATCAACGTACGTGTTACTCTGATGATTGGAATGTATGAAGAGAATATCGCATCCCGATCAAGGTTGCGGAAGCCACCCTTAACCTGACACCCCCGCGATTATCAACTTTTTTTGGAAATTTACAAGTCCCAAACTAGAAATCTCTCGGCATTGCAAATCGACGTACGTGTTACTCTGATGATTGGGATGTATGAGAAGAATATTGCATCCAAATCAAGGTTGCGGAAGCCACCTTTAACCTGACACCCCCGCGATTATCAACTTTCTTTGAAAATTTACAAGTCCCAAACTAGAGATCTTCTGGCGTTGCAAATTGACATACGTGTTACTCTAATAATCAGAATGTATGAAAAAAATATTGCATCCCGATCGAAGTTGCGGAAGCCACCCTTAACCTGACACCACCGCGATTATTAATTCTCTTCAAAAAATCACAAGTCCCAAACTAGGAATCTCTCGGCATTGCGAATCAACGTACGTGTTACTCTGATGATTGGAATGTATGAAGAGAATATCGCATCCCGATCAAGGTTGCGGAAGCCACCCTTAACCTGACACCCCCGCGATTATCAACTTTCTTTGGAAATTTACAAGTCCCAAACTAGAAATCTTTTGGCGTTGCATTTCGACGTACGTGTTACTCTGATGATCAGAATGTATGAAAAGAATATTGCATCCTGATCAAGGTTGCGGAAGCCACCCTTAACCTGACACCCCCGCAATTAATAACTTTCTTTGAAAAATTACAAGTCCCAAACTAGGAATTTCTCGGCGTTGCAAATCGACGGACGTGTTACTTTAATGATCAGAGAGTATGAAAAAAATATTGCATCCTGATCGAGTTCGCGGAAGCCACCCCCGACCTGACACCACCGCGATTATTAATTCTCTTCAAAAAATCACAAGTCCCAAACTAGGAATCTCTCGGCATTGCAAATCAACGTACGTGTTACTCTGATGATTGGAATGTATGAAGATAATATCGCATCCCGATCAAGGTTGCGGAAGCCACCCTTAACCTGACACCCCCGCGATTATCAACTTTCTTTGGAAATTTACAAGTCCCAAACTAGAAATCTTTTGGCGTTGCATTCTGACGTACGTGTTACTCTGATGATCAGAATGTATGAAAAGAATATTGCATCCTGATCAAGGTTGCGGAAGCCACCCTTAACCTGACACCCCCGCAATTAATAACTTTCTTTGAAAAATTACAAGTCCCAAACTAGGGATCTTTCGGCGTTGCAATTCGACGTACGTGTTACTTTGATAATCAGAATGTATAAAAAAATATTGCATCTCGATCGAGGTTGCGGAAGCCACCTTTAACCTGACACCCCCACGATTATTAACTTTCTTTGAAAAATTACAAGTCCCAAACTAGGGATCTCTCGGCGTTGAAAATCGACGTACGTGTTACTTCAATGATCAGAATGTATGAAAAGGATATTGCATTCCGATCAAGGTGTCGGAAGCCACCCCCAACCTGACACCCCCACGATTATTAATTTTCTTAAAAAAATCACAAGTCCCAAACTAGAAATCTCTCGGCATTGCAAATCAACGTACGTGTTACTCTGATGATTGGAATGTATAAAGAGGATATTGCATCCCAATCAAGGTTGCGGAAGTCACCCTTAACCTGACACCCCCGCGATTATCAACTTTCTTTGAAAATTTACAAGTCCCAAACGAGAAATCTTTTGGCGTTGCAAATTGACGTACGTGTTACTCTGATGATTGGGATGTATGAGAAGAATATTCCATCCCGATCAAGGTTGCGGAAGCCACCTTTAACCTGACACCCCCGCGATTATCAACTTTCTTTGAAAATTTACAAGTCCCAAACTAGAGATCTTTTGGCGTTGCAAATTGACATACGTGTCACTCCAATGATCAGAATGTATGAAAAAAATATTGCATTCCGATCGAGGTTGCGGAAGCCACCCTTAACGTGACACCCCCGCGATTATTAATTTTCTCCAAAAAATTACAAATCCCAAACCAGAAATCTTTTGGCGTTGCATTCCGACGTACGTGTTACTCCAATGATCAGAATGTATGAAAAAAATATTGCAAATCGATCGAGGTTGCGGAAGCCACCCTTAACCTGACACCCCCGCAATTATTAACTTTCTTTGAAAAATTACAAGTCCCAAACTAGGGATCTCTTGGCGTTGCAAATTGACGTACGTGTAACTTTGATAATCAGAATGTATGAAAAGAATATTGCATCCCGATCGAGGTGTCGGAAGCCACCCCCAACCTGACACCCCCGCGATTATTAATTTTCTTCAAAAAATCACAAGTCCCAAACTAGGGATCTTTCGGCGTTGCAAATCGACGTACGTGTTACTCTGATGATCAGAATGTATGAAAAAAATATCGCATCCCGATCGAGGTTGCGGAAGCCACCCGCAACTTGACACCCCCGCGATTAATAACTTTCTTTGAAAAATCACAAGTCCCAAACTAGAAATCTCTCGGCATTGCAAATCGAAGGACGTGTTACTTGGGTGATCAGGATGTATGAAAAGGATTTTGCATCCCGATCGAGGTTGCGGAAGCCACTCCCAACCTGACACCCCCGCGATTATTAATTTTCTTCAAAAAATCACAAGTCCCAAACTAAGGATCTTTCGGCGTTGTAAGTCGACTTACGTGTTACTCTTAGAATCAGAATGTATGAAAAAATATTGCATCTCGATCGAGGTTGCGAAAGCCACCCTTAACCTGACACCCCCGCGATTATTACTTTTCTGCAAAAAATCACAAGTCCCAAACTAGGAATCTCTCGGTATTGCAATTCGACGTACGTGTTACTCTGATGATTGGAATGTATGAAGAGAATATTGCATTTTGATCGAGGTTGTGGAAGCCACCCTTAACCTGACACCCCCGCGATTAATCATTTTCTTCAAAAAAGCACAAGTCCCAAACTAGGGATCTTTTGGCGTTGCGATTCGACGTACGTGTTACTCTGATGATCAGAAGGTATGAAAAAAATATTGCATCCCGAACGAGGTTGCGGAAGCCACCCTTAACCTGACACCCCCACGATTATTACTTTTCTTCAAAAAATCACAAGTCCCAAACTAGAAATTTCTCGGCGTTGCAAATCAACGTACGTTTTCAACCGATGATCAAAGAGTATAAAAAAAATATCGCATCCCGATCGAGGTTGCGGAAGCCACCCTTAACCTGACACCCTCGCGATTATTAACTTTCTTTGAAAAATTACAAGTCCGAAACTAGATATCTTTCGGCGTTGCAAATCGACGTTCGTGTTATTCTGGAGATGAAAATAAATCAAAAAAATATTTCATATCGATAGGGATTGCGGAAGCCACCCTTAACCTGACACCCCCGCGATTATTAATTTTCTTCAAAAAATTACAAGTCCCAAACTAGGAATCTTTCGGCGTTGCATTTCGACGTACGTGTTACTCTGATGATCCAAATGTATAGAAAGAATATTGCATCCCGATCGAGGTTGCGGAAGCCACCCTTAACCTGACACCCCCGCAATTATTAACTTTCTTTGAAAAATTACAAGTCCCAAACTAGGGATCTCTTGGCGTTGCAAATTGACGTACGTGTAACTTTGATAATCAGAATGTATGAAAAGAATATTGCATCCCGATCGAGGTGTCGGAAGCCACCCCCAACCTGACACCCCCGCGATTATTAATTTTCTTCAAAAAATCACAAGTCCCAAACTAGGGATCTTTCGGCGTTGCAAATCGACGTACGTGTTACTCTGATGATCAGAATGTATGAAAAAAATATCGCATCCCGATCGAGGTTGCGGAAGCCACCCGCAACTTGACACCCCCGCGATTAATAACTTTCTTTGAAAAATCACAAGTCCCAAACTAGAAATCTCTCGGCATTGCAAATCGAAGGACGTGTTACTTGGGTGATCAGGATGTATGAAAAGGATTTTGCATCCCGATCGAGGTTGCGGAAGCCACCCCCAACCTGACACCCCCGCGAATATTAATTTTCTTCAAAAAATCACAAGTCCCAAACTAAGGATCTTTCGGCGTTGTAAGTCGACTTACGTGTTACTCTGAAAATCAGAATGTATGAAATAATATTGCATCTCGATCGAGGTTGCGAAAGCCACCCTTAACCTGACACCCCCGCGATTATTACTTTTCTTCAAAAAATCACAAGTCCCAAACTAGGAATCTCTCGGTATTGCAATTCGACGTACGTGTTACTCTGATGTTCGAAATGTATAAAGAGAATATTGCATTTTGATCGAGGTCGTGGAAGCCACCCTTAACCTGACACCCCCGCGATTAATCATTTTCTTCAAAAAAGCACAAGTCCCAAACTAGGGATCTTTTGGCGTTGCGATTCGACGTACGTGTTACTCTGATGATCAGAAGGTATGAAAAAAATATTGCATCCCGAACGAGGTTGCGGAAGCCACCCTTAACCTGACACCCCCACGATTATTACTTTTCTTCAAAAAATCACAAGTCCCAAACTAGAAATTTCTCGGCGTTGCAAATTAACGTACGTTTTCAACCGATGATCAAAAAGTATGAAAAAAATATCGCATCCCGATCGAGGTTGCGGAAGCCACCCTTAACCTGACACCCCCACGATTATTACCTTTCTTTGAAGAATTACAAGTCCCAAACTAGGAATCTCTCGGCGTTGCAAATCGACGTACGTGTTACTTCAATGATCAGAATGTTCGAAAAATATATTGCATCCCGATCGAGGTGTCGGAAGCCACCCCCAACCTGACACCCCCGCGATTAATTATTTTCTTTGAAAAATTACAAGTCCCAAACTAAGAATCTCTTGGCGTTGCAAATCGACGTATGTGTTACTTTGATGATCAGAATGTATGAAAAAAATATTGCATTCCGATCGAGGTTGCAGAAGCCACTCTTGACCTGACACCCCCGCGATTATTAACTTTCTTTGAAAAATTACAAGTCCGAAACGAGGGATTTTTCGGCGTCGCGAATCGACGTAAGTGTTATTCTGATAATCGGAATGTATGAAAAAAAATTGCATCTCGATCGAGGTTGCGGAAGCCACCCTTAACCTGACACCCCCACGATTATTAACTTTCTTTGAAAAATTACAAGTCCCAAACTAGAGATCTCTCGGCATTGCAAATCGACGTACGTGTTACTCTGATGATTGGAATGTATGAAGAGAATATTGCATCCCGATCAAGGTCGCGAAGGCCACCCTTAACCTGACACCCCCGCGATTATCAACTTTCTTTGAAAATTTACAAGTCCCAAACTAAAGATCTTTCGGCGTTGCGAATTGACGAACGTGTTACTCTAATAATCAGAATGTATGAAAAAAATATTGCATCTCGATCGAAGTTGCGGAAGCCACCCTTAACCTGACACCCCCACGATTATTACTTTTCTACAAAAAATTACAAGTCCCAAACCAGAAATCTTTTGGCGTTGCATTCCGACGTACGTGTTACTCTGATGATTGGGATGTATGAGAAGAATATTGCATCCAAATCAAGGTTGCGGAAGCCACCTTTAACCTGACACCCCCGCGATTATCAACTTTCTTTGAAAATTTACAAGTCCCAAACTAGAGATCTTCTGGCGTTGCAAATTGACATACGTGTTACTCTAATAATCAGAATGTATGAAAAAAATATTGCATCCCGATCGAAGTTGCGGAAGCCATCCTTAACCTGACACCACCGCGATTATTAATTCTCTTCAAAAAATCACAAGTCCCAAACTAGGAATCTCTCGGCATTGCGAATCAACGTACGTGTTACTCTGATGATTGGAATGTATGAAGAGAATATCGCATCCCGATCAAGGTTGCGGAAGCCACCCTTAACCTGACACCCCCGCGATTATCAACTTTCTTTGGAAATTTACAAGTCCCAAACTAGAAATCTTTTGGCGTTGCATTTCGACGTACGTGTTACTCTGATGATCAGAATGTATGAAAAGAATATTGCATTCTGATCAAGGTTGCGGAAGCCACCCTTAACCTGACACCCCCGCAATTAATAACTTTCTTTGAAAAATTACAAGTCCCAAACTAGGGATCTCTTGGCGTTGCAAATTGACGTACGTGTAACTTTGATAATCAGAATGTATGAAAAGAATATTGCATCCCGATCGAGGTGTCGGAAGCCACTCCCAACCTGACACCCCCGCGATTATTAATTTTCTTCAAAAAATCACAAGTCCCAAACTAGGGATCTTTCGGCGTTGCAAATCGACGTACGTGTTACTCTGATGATCAGAATGTATGAAAAAAATATCGCATCCCGATCGAGGTTGCGGAAGCCACCCGCAACTTGACACCCCCGCGATTAATAACTTTCTTTGAAAAATCACAAGTCCCAAACTAGGGATCTCTTGGCGTTGCAAATTGACGTACGTGTAACTTTGATAATCAGAATGTATGAAAAGAATATTGCATCCCGATCGAGGTGTCGGAAGCCACTCCCAACCTGACACCCCCGCGATTATTAATTTTCTTCAAAAAATCACAAGTCCCAAACTAAGGATCTTTCGGCGTTGTAAGTCGACTTACGTGTTACTCTTAAAATCAGAATGTATGAAAAAATATTGCATCTCGATCGAGGTTGCGAAAGCCACCCTTAACCTGACACCCCCGCGATTATTACTTTTCTGCAAAAAATCACAAGTCCCAAACTAGGAATCTCTCGGTATTGCAATTCGACGTACGTGTTACTCTGATGATTGGAATGTATGAAGAGAATATTGCATTTTGATCGAGGTTGTGGAAGCCACCCTTAACCTGACACCCCCGCGATTAATCATTTTCTTCAAAAAAGCACAAGTCCCAAACTAGGGATCTTTTGGCGTTGCGATTCGACGTACGTGTTACTCTGATGATCAGAAGGTATGAAAAAAATATTGCATCCCGAACGAGGTTGCGGAAGCCACCCTTAACCTGACACCCCCACGATTATTACTTTTCTTCAAAAAATCACAAGTCCCAAACTAGAAATTTCTCGGCGTTGCAAATCAACGTACGTTTTCAACCGATGATCAAAAAGTATGAAAAAAATATCGCATCCCGATCGAGGTTGCGGAAGCCACCCTTAACCTGACACCCTCGCGATTATTAACTTTCTTTGAAAAATTACAAGTCCGAAACTAGAAATCTTTCGGCGTTGCAAATCGACGTTCGTGTTATTCTGGAGATGAGAATAAATCAAAAAAATATTTCATATCGATAGGGATTGCGGAAGCCACCCTTAACCTGACACCCCCGCGATTATTAATTTTCTTCAAAAAATTACAAGTCCCAAACTAGGAATCTTTCGGCGTTGCATTTCGACGTACGTGTTACTCTGATGATCCGAATGTATAGAAAGAATATTGCATCCCGATCGAGGTTGCGGAAGCCACCCTTAACCTGACACCCCCGCAATTATTAACTTTCTTTGAAAAATTACAAGTCCCAAACTAGGGATCTCTTGGCGTTGCAAATTGACGTACGTGTAACTTTGATAATCAAAATGTATGAAAAGAATATTGCATCCCGATCGAGGTGTCGGAAGCCACCCCCAACCTGACACCCCCGCGATTATTAATTTTCTTCAAAAAATCACAAGTCCCAAACTAGGGATCTTTCGGCGTTGCAAATCGACGTACGTGTTACTCTGATGATCAGAATGTATGAAAAAAATATCGCATCCCGATCGAGGTTGCGGAAGCCACCCGCAACTTGACACCCCCGCGATTAATAACTTTCTTTGAAAAATCACAAGTCCCAAACTAGAAATCTCTCGGCATTGCAAATCGAAGGACGTGTTACTTGGGTGATCAGGATGTATGAAAAGGATTTTGCATCCCGATCGAGGTTGCGGAAGCCACCCCCAACCTGACACCCCCGCGAATATTAATTTTCTTCAAAAAATCACAAGTCCCAAACTAAGGATCTTTCGGCGTTGTAAGTCGACTTACGTGTTACTCTGAAAATCAGAATGTATGAAAAAATATTGCATCTCGATCGAGGTTGCGAAAGCCACCCTTAACCTGACACCCCCGCGATTATTACTTTTCTTCAAAAAATCACAAGTCCCAAACTAGGAATCTCTCGGTATTGCAATTCGACGTACGTGTTACTCTGATGTTCGGAATGTATAAAGAGAATATTGCATTCTGATCGAGGTCGTGGAAGCCACCCTTAACCTGACACCCCCGCGATTAATCATTTTCTTCAAAAAAGCACAAGTCCCAAACTAGGGATCTTTTGGCGTTGCGATTCGACGTACGTGTTACTCTGATGATCAGAAGGTATGAAAAAAATATTGCATCCCGAACGAGGTTGCGGAAGCCACCCTTAACCTGACACCCCCACGATTATTACTTTTCTTCAAAAAATCACAAGTCCCAAACTAGAAATTTCTCGGCGTTGCAAATCAACGTACGTTTTCAACCGATGATCAAAAAGTATGAAAAAAATATCGCATCCCGATCGAGGTTGCGGAAGCCACCCTTAACCTGACACCCCCACGATTATTACCTTTCTTTGAAGAATTACAAGTCCCAAACTAGGAATCTCTCGGCGTTGCAAATCGACGTACGTGTTACTTCAATGATCAGAATGTTCGAAAAATATATTGCATCCTGATCGAGGTGTCGGAAGCCACCCCCAACCTGACACCCCCGCGATTAATTATTTTCTTTGAAAAATTACAAGTCCCAAACTAAAAATCTCTTGGCGTTGCAAATCGACGTATGTGTTACTTTGATGATCAGAATGTATGAAAAAAATATTGCATTCCGATCGAGGTTGCAGAAGCCACTCTTAACCTGACACCCCCGCGATTATTAACTTTCTTTGAAAAATTACAAGTCCGAAACGAGGGATTTTTCGGCGTCGCGAATCGACGTAAGTGTTATTCTGATAATCGAAATGTATGAAAAAAAATTGCATCTCGATCGAGGTTGCGGAAGCCACCCCTAACCTGACACCCCCACGATTATTAACTTTCTTTGAAAAATTACAAGTCCCAAACTAGAGATCTCTCGGCATTGCAAATCGACGTACGTGTTACTCTGATGATTGGAATGTATGAAGAGAATATTGCATCCCGATCAAGGTCGCGAAGGCCACCCTTAACCTGACACCCCCGCGATTATCAACTTTCTTTGAAAATTTACAAGTCCCAAACTAAAGATCTTTCGGCGTTGCGAATTGACGAACGTGTTACTCTAATAATCAGAATGTATGAAAAAAATATTGCATCTCGATCGAAGTTGCGGAAGCCACCCTTAACCTGACACCCCCACGATTATTACTTTTCTACAAAAAATTACAAGTCCCAAACCAGAAATCTTTTGGCGTTGCATTCCGACGTACGTGTTACTCTGATGATTGGGATGTATGAGAAGAATATTGCATCCAAATCAAGGTTGCGGAAGCCACCTTTAACCTGACACCCCCGCGATTATCAACTTTCTTTGAAAATTTACAAGTCCCAAACTAGAGATCTTCTGGCGTTGCAAATTGACATACGTGTTACTCTAATAATCAGAATGTATGAAAAAAATATTGCATCCCGATCGAAGTTGCGGAAGCCATCCTTAACCTGACACCACCGCGATTATTAATTCTCTTCAAAAAATCACAAGTCCCAAACTAGGAATCTCTCGGCATTGCGAATCAACGTACGTGTTACTCTGATGATTGGAATGTATGAAGAGAATATCGCATCCCGATCAAGGTTGCGGAAGCCACCCTTAACCTGACACCCCCGCGATTATCAACTTTCTTTGGAAATTTACAAGTCCCAAACTAGAAATCTTTTGGCGTTGCATTTCGACGTACGTGTTACTCTGATGATCAGAATGTATGAAAAGAATATTGCATTCTGATCAAGGTTGCGGAAGCCACCCTTAACCTGACACCCCCGCAATTAATAACTTTCTTTGAAAAATTACAAGTCCCAAACTAGGAATTTCTCGGCGTTGCAAATCGACGGACGTGTTACTTTAATGATCAGAGAGTATGAAAAAAATAGTGCATCCTGATCGAGTTCGCGGAAGCCACCCCCGACCTGACACCACCGCGATTATTAATTCTCTTCAAAAAATCACAAGTCCCAAACTAGGAATCTCTCGGCATTGCAAATCAACGTACGTGTTACTCTGATGATTGGAATGTATGAAGAGGATATCGCATCCCGATCAAGGTTGCGGAAGCCACCCTTAACCTGACACCCCCGCGATTATCAACTTTCTTTGGAAATTTACAAGTCCCAAACTAGAAATCTTTTGGCGTTGCATTCCGACGTACGTGTTACTCTGATGATCAGAATGTATGAAAAGAATATTGTTTCCTGATCAAGGTTGCGGAAGCCACCCTTAACCTGACACCCCCGCAATTAATAACTTTCTTTGAAAAATTACAAGTCCCAAACTAGGGATCTTTCGGCGTTGCAATTCGACGTACGTGTTACTTTGATAATCAGAATGTATAAAAAAATATTGCATCTCGATCGAGGTTGCGGAAGCCACCTTTAACCTGACACCCCCACGATTATTAACTTTCTTTGAAAAATTACAAGTCCCAAACTAGGGATCTCTTGGCGTTGAAAATCGACGTACGTGTTACTTCAACGATCAGAATGTATGAAAAGGATATTGCATTCCGATCAAGGTGTCGGAAGCCACCCCCAACCTGACACCCCCACGATTATTAATTTTCTTAAAAAAATCACAAGTCCCAAACTAGAAATCTCTCGGCATTGCAAATCAACGTACGTGTTACTCTGATGATTGGAATGTATAAAAAGGATATTGCATCCCAATCAAGGTTGCGGAAGTCACCCTTAACCTGACACCCCCGCGATTATCAACTTTCTTTGAAAATTTACAAGTCCCAAACGAGAAATCTTTTGGCGTTGCAAATTGACGTACGTGTTACTCTGATGATTGGGATGTATGAGAAGAATATTTCATCCCGATCAAGGTTGCGGAAGCCACCTTTAACCTGACACCCCCGCGATTATCAACTTTCTTTGAAAATTTACAAGTCCCAAACTAGAGATCTTTTGGCGTTGCAAATTGACATACGTGTCACTCCAATGATCAGAATGTATGAAAAAAATATTGCATTCCGATCGAGGTTGCGGAAGCCACCCTTAACGTGACACCCCCGCGATTATTAATTTTCTCCAAAAAATTACAAGTCCCAAACCAGAGATCTTTTGGCGTTGCATTCCGACGTACGTGTTACTCCAATGATCAGAATGTATGAAAAAAATATTGCATCCCAATCAAGGTTGCGGAAGCCACCTTTAACCTGACACCCCCGCAATTATTAACTTTCTTTGAAAAATTACAAGTCCCAAACTAGAGATCTCTTGGCGTTGCAAATTGACGTACGTGTGACTTTGATAATCAGAATGTATGAAAAGGATATTGCATCCCGATCGAGTACGCGGAAGCCACCCTCAACCTGACACCCCCGCGAATATTAATTTTCTTCAAAAAATCACAAGTCCCAAACTAAAAAACTCTCGGCATTGCAAATCAACGTACGTATTACTCTGATGATTGGAATGTATAAAGAGGATATTGCATTCCGATCAATTTTGCGGAAGCCACCCTTAACCTGACACCCCCGCGATTATTAATTTTCTTCAAAAAAGCACAAGTCCCAAACTAGAAATCTTTCGGCGTTGCGATTCGACGTACGTGTTACTCTGATGATCAGAAGGTATGAAAAAAATATTGCATCCCGAACGAGGTTGCGGAAGCCACCCTTAACCTGACACCCCCACGATTATTACTTTTCTTCAAAAAATCACAAGTCCCAAACTAGAAATTTCTCGGCGTTGCAAATCAACGTACGTTTTCAACCGATGATCAAAAAGTATGAAAAAAATATCGCATCCCGATCGAGGTTGCGGAAGCCACCCTTAACCTGACACCCTCGCGATTATTAACTTTCTTTGAAAAATTACAAGTCCGAAACTAGGAATCTTTCGGCGTTGCAAATCGACGTTCGTGTTATTCTGATGATGAGAATAAATCGAAAAAATATTTCATATCGATAGGGATTGCGGAAGCCACCCTTAACCTGACACCCCCGCGATTATTAATTTTCTTCAAAAAATTACAAGTCCCAAACTAGGAATCTTTCGGCGTTGCATTTCGACGTACGTGTTACTCTGATGATCCAAATGTATAGAAAGAATATTGCATCCCGATCGAGGTTGCGGAAGCCACCCTTAACCTGACACCCCCGCAATTATTAACTTTCTTTGAAAAATTACAAGTCCCAAACTAGGGATCTCTTGGCGTTGCAAATTGACGTACGTGTAACTTTGATATTCAGAATGTATGAAAAGAATATTGCATCCCGATCGAGGTGTCGGAAGCCACCCCCAACCTGACACCCCCGCGATTATTAATTTTCTTCAAAAAATCACAAGTCCCAAACTAGGGATCTTTCGGCGTTGCAAATCGACGTACGTGTTACTCTGATGATCAGAATGTATGAAAAAAATATCGCATCCCGATCGAGGTTGCGGAAGCCACCCGCAACTTGACACCCCCGCGATTAATAACTTTCTTTGAAAAATCACAAGTCCCAAACTAGAAATCTCTCGGCATTGCAAATCGAAGGACGTGTTACTTGGGTGATCAGGATGTATGAAAAGGATTTTGCATCCCGATCGAGGTTGCGGAAGCCACCCCTAACCTGACACCCCCGCGAATATTAATTTTCTTCAAAAAATCACAAGTCCCAAACTAAGGATCTTTCGGCGTTGTAAGTCGACTTACGTGTTACTCTGAAAATCAGAATGTATGAAAAAAAATTGCATCTCGATCGAGGTTGCGAAAGCCACCCTTAACCTGACACCCCCGCGATTATTACTTTTCTTCAAAAAATCACAAGTCCCAAACTAGGAATCTCTCGGTATTGCAATTCGACGTACGTGTTACTCTGATGTTCGGAATGTATGAAGAGAATATTGAATTTTGATCGAGGTTGTGGAAGCCACCCTTAACCTGACACCCCCGCGATTAATCATTTTCGTCAAAAAAGCACAAGTCCCAAACTAGGGATCTTTTGGCGTTGCGATTCGACGTACGTGTTACTCTGATGATCAGAAGGTATGAAAAAAATATTGCATCCCGAACGAGGTTGCGGAAGCCCCCCTCACCTGACACCCCCACGATTATTACTTTTCTTCAAAAAATCACAAGTCCCAAACTAGAAATTTCTCGGCGTTGCAAATCAACGTACGTTTTCAACCGATGATCAAAAAGTATGAAAAAAATATCGCATCCCGATCGAGGTTGCGGAAGCTACCCTTAACCTGACACCCTCGCGATTATTAACTTTCTTTGAAAAATTACAAGTCCGAAACTAGAAATCTTTCGGCGTTGCAAATCGACGTTTGTGTTATTCTGATGATGAGAATAAATCAAAAAAATATTTCATATCGATAGGGATTGCGGAAGCCACCCTTAACCTGACACCCCCGCGATTATTAATTTTCTTCAAAAAATTACAAGTCCCAAACTAGGAATCTTTCGGCGTTGCATTTCGACGTACGTGTTACTCTGATGATCCAAATGTATGGAAAGAATATTGCATCCCGATCGAGGTTGCGGAAGCCACCCTTAACCTGACACCCCCGCAATTATTAACTTTCTTTGAAAAATTACAAGTCCCAAACTAGGGATCTCTTGGCGTTGCAAATTGACGTACGTGTTACTTTGGAAATCAGAATGTATGAAAAAATATTGCATCTCGATCAAGGTTGCGGAAGCCACCCTTAACCTGACACCCCCGCGATTATTAACTTTCTTTGAAAAATTACAAGTCCGAAACGAGGGATTTTTCGGCGTCGCGAATCGACGTAAGTGTTATTCTGATAATCGGAATGTATGAAAAAAAATTGCATCTCGATCGAGGTTGCGGAAGCCACCCTTAACCTGACACCCCCACGATTATTAACTTTCTTTGAAAAATTACAAGTCCCAAACTAGAGATCTCTCGGCATTGCAAATCGACGTACGTGTTACTCTGATGATTGGAATGTATGAAGAGAATATTGCATCCCAATCAAGGTTGCGAAGGCCACCCTTAACCTGACACCCCCGCGATTATCAACTTTCTTTGAAAATTTACAAGTCCCAAACTAAAGATCTTTCGGCGTTGCAAATTGACGAACGTGTTACTCTAATAATCAGAATGTATGAAAAAAATATTGCATCTCGATCGAAGTTGCGGAAGCCACCCTTAACCTGACACCCCCACGATTATTACTTTTCTTCAAAAAATTACAAGTCCCAAACCAGAAATCTTTTGGCGTTGCATTTCGACGTACGTGTTACTCCAATAATCAGGATGTATGAAAAAAATATTGCATCCCGATCAAGGTTGCGGAAGCCACCTTCAACCTGACACCCCCGCAATTATTAACTTTCTTTGAAAAATTACAAGTCCCAAACTAGGGATCTCTTGGCGTTGCAAATTGACGTACGTGTTACTTTGATAATCAGAATGTATAGGAAAAATATTGCATCCCGATCGAGGTTGCGGAAGCCACCCTCAACCTGACACCCCCGCGATTAATAACTTTCTTTGAAAAATTACAAGTCCCAAACTAGGAATTTCTCGGCGTTGCAAATCGACGGACGTGTTACTTTGATGATCAGAATGTATGAAAAGGATATTGCATCCCGATCGAGTACGCGGAAGCCACCCCCAACCTGACACCCCCGCGAATATTAATTTTCTTCAAAAAATCACAAGTCCCAAACTAAAGAACTCTCGGCATTGCAAATCGACGTACGTATTACTCTGATGATTGAAATGTATGAAGAGAATATTGCATTCCGATCAATGTTGCGGAAGCCACCCTTAACCTGACACCCCCGCGATTATCAACTTTCTTTGAAAATTTACAAGTCCCAAACTAGGGATCTCTCGGCGTTGCAAATCGACGTACGTGTTACTTCAATGATCAGAATGTATGAAAAGGATATTGCATCCCGATCGAGGTGTCGGAAGCCACCCCCAACCTGACACCCCCGCGATTAATTATTTTCTTTGGAAAATTACAAGTCCCAAACTAAGAATCTCTTGGCATTGCAAATCGACGTATGTGTTACTTTGATGATCAGAAGGTATGGAAAAAATATTGCATTCCGATCGAGGTTGCAGAAGCCACTCTTAACCTGACACCCCCGCGATTATTAACTTTCTTTGAAAAATTACAAGTCCGAAACGAGAGATTTTTCGGCGTCGCAAATCGACCCAAGTGTTATTCTGATAATTAGAATGTATGATGAAATATTGCATCTCGATCGAGGTTGCGGAAGCCACCCTTAACCTGACACCCCCACGATTATTAACTTTCTTTGAAAAATTACAAGTCCCAAACTAGAGATCTCTCGGCATTGCAAATCGACGTACGTGTTACTCTGATGTTCGGAATGTATGAAGAGAATATTGCATCCCGATCAAGGTTGCGGAAGCCACCCTTAACCTGACACCCCCGCGATTATCAACTTTCTTTGAAAATTTACAAGTCCCAAACTAGAAATCTTTTGGCGTTGCAAATTGACATACGTGTTACTCTAATAATCAGAATGTATAAAAAAATATTGCATCTCGATCGAAGTTGCGGAAGCAAGCCTTAACCTGACACCCCCACGATTATTACTTTTCTTCAAAAAATCACAAGTCCCAAACTAGAAATCTCTCGGCATTGCAAATCGACGTTCGTGTTACTCTGATGATTGAGATGTATGAAAAGGATATTGCATCCCGATCAAGGTTGCGAAAGCCACCTTTAACCTGACACCCCCGCGATTATGGACTTTCTTTGAAAATTTACAAGTCCCAAACTAGAGATCTTTTGGCGTTGCAAATAACATACGTGTTACTCCAATAATCAGAATTTATGAAAAAAATATTGCATCCCGATCGAGGTTGCGGAAGCCACCCTTAACCTGACACTACCGCGATTATTGATTTTCTCCAAAAAATTACAAGTCCCAAACCAGAAATCTTTTGGCGTTGCATTCCGACGTACGTGTTACTCCAATGATCAGGATGTATGAAAAAAATATTGCATCCCGATCAAGGTTGCGGAAGCCACCTTCAACCTGACACCCCCGCAATTATTAACTTTCTTTGAAAAATTACAAGTCCCAAACTAGGGATCTCTTGGCGTTGCAAATTGACGTACGTGTTACTTTGATAATCAGAATGTATAGGAAAAATATTGCATCTCGATCGAGGTTGCGGAAGCCACCCTTAACCTGACACCCCCGCGATTAATAACTTTCTTTGAAAAATTACAAGTCCCAAACTAGGAATTTCTCGGCGTTGCAAATCGACGGACGTGTTACTTTGATGATCAGAATGTATGAAAAGGATATTGCATCCCGATCGAGTACGCGGAAGCCACCCCCAACCTGACACCCCCGCGAATATTAATTTTCTTCAAAAAATCACAAGTCCCAAACTAAAGAACTCTCGGCATTGCAAATCGACGTACGTATTACTCTGATGATTGAAATGTATTAAGAGAATATTGCATTCCGATCAATGTTGCGGAAGCCACCCTTAACCTGACACCCCCGCGATTATCAACTTTCTTTGAAAATTTACAAGTCCCAAACTAGGGATCTCTCGGCGTTGCAAATCGACGTACGTGTTACTTCAATGATCAGAATGTATGAAAAGGATATTGCATCCCGATCGAGGTGTCGGAAGCCACCCCCAACCTGACACCCCCGCGATTAATTATTTTCTTTGAAAAATTACAAGTCCCAAACTAAGAATCTCTTGGCATTGCAAATCGACGTATGTGTTACTTTGATGATCAGAAGGTATGGAAAAAATATTGCATTCCGATCGAGGTTGCAGAAGCCACTCTTAACCTGACACCCCCGCGATTATTAACTTTCTTTGAAAAATTACAAGTCCGAAACGAGAGATTTTTCGGCGTCGCAAATCGACCCAAGTGTTATTCTGATAATTAGAATGTATGATGAAATATTGCATCTCGATCGAGGTTGCGGAAGCCACCCTTAACCTGACACCCCCACGATTATTAACTTTCTTTGAAAAATTACAAGTCCCAAACTAGAGATCTCTCGGCATTGCAAATCGACGTACGTGTTACTCTGATGTTCGGAATGTATGAAGAGAATATTGCATCCCGATCAAGGTTGCGGAAGCCACCCTTAACCTGACACCCCCGCGATTATCAACTTTCTTTGAAAATTTACAAGTCCCAAACTAAAAATCTTTTGGCGTTGCAAATTGACATACGTGTTACTCTAATAATCAGAATGTATAAAAAAATATTGCATCTCGATCGAAGTTGCGGAAGCAAGCCTTAACCTGACACCCCCACGATTATTACTTTTCTTCAAAAAATCACAAGTCCCAAACTAGAAATCTCTCGGCATTGCAAATCGACGTACGTGTTACTCTGATGATTGAGATGTATGAAAAGAATATTGCATCCCGATCAAGGTTGCGAAAGCCACCTTTAACCTGACACCCCCGCGATTATGGACTTTCTTTGAAAATTTACAAGTCCCAAACTAGAGATCTTTTGGCGTTGCAAATTAACATACGTGTTACTCCAATAATCAGAATTTATGAAAAAAATATTGCATCCCGATCGAGTACGCGGAAGCCACCCCAACCTGACACCCCCGCGAATATTAATTTTCTTCAAAAAATCACAAGTCCCAAACTAAAAAACTCTCGGCATTGCAAATCAACGTACGTATTACTCTGATGATTGGAATGTATGGAGAGAATATTGCATTCCGATCAATTTCGCGGAAGCCACCCTTAACCTGACACCCCCGCAATTATCAACTTCCTTTGAAAATTTACAAGTCCCAAACTACAAATCTTTTGGCGTTGCAAATCGACGTACGTGTTACTCTGATAATTGGAATGTATGAAGAGAATATTGCATCCCGATCGAGGTTGCGGAAGCCACCCTTAACCTGACACCACCGCGATTATTAATTTTCTTCAAAAAATCGCAAGTCCCAAACTAAAAATCTTTTGGCGTTGCATTCCGACGTACGTGTTACTCCAATGATCAGAATGTATGAAAAAAATATCGCATCCTGATCAAGGTTGCGGAAGCCACCCTTACCTGACACCCCCGCAATTATTAACTTTCTTTGAAAAATTACAAGTCCCAAACTAGGGATCTCTTGGCGTTGCAAATTGACGTACGTGTTACTTTGATAATTAGAATGTATGAAAGAATATTGCATCTCGATCGAGGTTGCGGAAGCCACCCTTAACCTGACACCCCCACGATTATTAACTTTCTTTGAAAAATTACAAGTCCCAAACTAGGGATCTCTTGGCGTTGCAAATTGACGTACGTGTTACTTTGATAATCAGAATGTATGAAAAGGATATTGCATCCCGATCGAGGTGTCGGAAGCCACCCCCAACCTGACACCCCCGCGATTATTAATTTTCTTCAAAAAATCACAAGTCCCAAACTAGGGATCTTTTGGCGTTGCAAATCGACGTACGTGTTACTCTGATGATCAGAATGTATGAAAAAAATATCGCATCCCGATCGAGGTTGCGGAAGCCACCCGCAACTTGACACCCCCGCGATTAATAACTTTCTTTGAAAAATCACAAGTCCCACACTAGAAATCTCTCGGCATTGCAAATCGACGGACGTGTTACTTTGGTGATCAGAATGTATGAAAAGGATTTTGCATCCCGATCGAGGTTGCGGAAGCCACCCCCAACCTGACACCCCCGCGATTATTAATTTTCTTCAAAAAATCACAAGTCCCAAACTAAGGATCTTTCGGCGTTGTAAGTCGACTTACGTGTTACTCTGAAAATCAGAATGTATGGAAAAATATTGCATCTCGATCGAGGTTGCGGAAGCCACCCTTAACCTGACACCCCCGCGATTATTACTTTTCTTCAAAAAATCACAAGTCCCAAACTAGAAATCTCTCGGTATTGCAATTCGACGTACGTGTTACTCTAATGATTGGAATGTATGAAGAGAATATTGCATTTTGATCGAGGTTGTGGAAGCCACCCTTAACCTGACACCCCCGCGATTATTAATTTTCTTCAAAAAATCACAAGTCCCAAACTAGGAATTTTTCGGCGTTGCAAATCGACGTACGTTTTCAACTGATGATCAAAAAGTGTGAAAAGAATATCGCATCCCGATCGAGGTTGCGGAAGCCACCCTTAACCTGACACCCTCGCGATTATTAACTTTCTTTGAAAAATTACAAGTCCGAAACTAGGAATCTTTCAGCGTTGCAAATCGACGTTCCTGTTATTCTGATGATTAGAATGAATCAAAGAAAAATTTCATATCGATAGGGATTGCGGAAGCCACCCTTAACCTGACACCCCCGCGATAATTAATTTTCTTCAAAAAATTACAAGTCCCAAACTAGGAATCTTTTGGCGTTGCATTTCGACGTACGTGTTACTCTGATAATCAGGATGGATGAAAAAATATTGCATCTCGATCGAGGTTGCGGAAGCCACCCTTAACCTGACACCCCCGCGATGATCAACTTTCTTTGAAAATCTACAAGTCCCAAACTAGAAATCTTTTGGCGTTGCAAATTGACGTACGTGTTACTCTGATGATCAAAATGTATGGAAGAAATATTGCATCCCGATCGAGGTTGCGGAAGCCACCCTAAACCTGTCACCCCCGCGATTAATAACTTTCTTTGAAAAATTACAAGTCCCAAACTAGGAATTTCTCGGCGTTGCAAATCGAAGGACGTGTTACTTTGATGATCGGAATGTATGGAAAGAATATTGCATCATGATCGAGTACGCGGAAGCCACCCCCAACCTGACACCCCCGCGAATATTAATTTTCTTCAAAAAATCACAAGTCCCAAACTAAAAATCTTTTGGCGTTGCATTCCGACGTACGTGTTACTCCAATGATCAGAATGTATGAAAAAAATATCGCATCCTGATCAAGGTTGCGGAATTCACCCTTAACCTGACACCCCCGCAATTATTAACTTTCTTTGAAAAATTACAAGTCCCAAACTAGGGATCTCTTGGCGTTGCAAATTGACGTACGTGTTACTTCAATGATCAGAATGTATGAAAAGAATATTGCATCCCGATCGAGGTGTCGGAAGCCACCCCCAACCTGACACCACCGCGATTATTAATTTTCTTCAAAAAATCGCAAGTCCCAAACTAAAAATCTTTCGGATTTGCAAATCGACGTATGTGTTACTTTGATGATCAGAATGTATGAAAAAAATATTGCATTCCGATCGAGGTTGCAGAAGCCACTCTTAACCTGACACCCCCGCGATTATTAACTTTCTTTGAAAAATTCAAGTCCGAAACGAGGGATTTTTCGACGTTGCAAATCGACGTAAGTGTTATTCTGATAATCAGAATGTATGAAAAGATATTGCATCTCGATCGAGGTTGCGGAAGCCACCCCTAACCTGACACCCCCACGATTATTAACTTTCTTTGAAAAATTACAAGTCCCAAACTAGGGATCTCTTGGCGTTGCAAATTGACGTACGTGTTACTTTGATAATCAGAATGTATGAAAAGGATATTGCATCCCGATCGAGGTGTCGGAAGCCACCCCCAACCTGACACCCCCGCGATTATTAATTTTCTTCAAAAAATCACAAGTCCCAAACTAGGGATCTTTTGGCGTTGCAAATCGACGTACGTGTTACTCTGATGATCAGAATGTATGAAAAAAATATCGCATCCCGATCGAGGTTGCGGAAGCCACCCGCAACTTGACACCCCCGCGATTAATAACTTTCTTTGAAAAATCACAAGTCCCACACTAGAAATCTCTCGGCATTGCAAATCGACGGACGTGTTACTTTGGTGATCAGGATGTATGAAAAGGATTTTGCATCCCGATCGAGGTTGCGGAAGCCACCCCCAACCTGACACCCCCGCGAATATTAATTTTCTTCAAAAAATCACAAGTCCCAAACTAAGGATCTTTCGGCGTTGTAAGTCGACTTACGTGTTACTCTGAAAATCAGAATGTATGAAAAAATATTGCATCTCGATCGAGGTTGCGGAAGCCACCCTTAACCTGACACCCCCGCGATTATTACTTTTCTTCAAAAAATCACAAGTCCCAAACTAGAAATCTCTCGGTATTGCAATTCGACGTACGTGTTACTCTAATGATTGGAATGTATGAAGAGAATATTGCATTTTGATCGAGGTTGTGGAAGCCACCCTTAACCTGACACCCCCGCGATTATTAATTTTCTTCAAAAAATCACAAGTCCCAAACTAGGAATTTTTCGGCGTTGCAAATCGACGTACGTTTTCAACTGATGATCAAAAAGTGTGAAAAGAATATCGCATCCCGATCGAGGTTGCGGAAGCCACCCTTAACCTGACACCCTCGCGATTATTAACTTTCTTTGAAAAATTACAAGTCCGAAACTAGGAATCTTTCAGCGTTGCAAATCGACGTTCCTGTTATTCTGATGATTAGAATGAATCAAAGAAAAATTTCATATCGATAGGGATTGCGGAAGCCACCCTTAACCTGACACCCCCGCGATAATTAATTTTCTTCAAAAAATTACAAGTCCCAAACTAGGAATCTTTTGGCGTTGCATTTCGACGTACGTGTTACTCTGATAATCAGGATGGATGAAAAAATATTGCATCTCGATCGAGGTTGCGGAAGCCACCCTTAACCTGACACCCCCGCGATGATCAACTTTCTTTGAAAATCTACAAGTCCCAAACTAGAAATCTTTTGGCGTTGCAAATTGACGTACGTGTTACTCTGATGATCAAAATGTATGGAAGAAATATTGCATCCCGATCGAGGTTGCGGAAGCCACCCTTAACCTGTCACCCCCGCGATTAATAACTTTCTTTGAAAAATTACAAGTCCCAAACTAGGAATTTCTCGGCGTTGCAAATCGAAGGACGTGTTACTTTGATGATCGGAATGTATGGAAAGAATATTGCATCATGATCGAGTACGCGGAAGCCACCCCCAACCTGACACCCCCGCGAATATTAATTTTCTTCAAAAAATCACAAGTCCCAAACTAAAAATCTTTTGGCGTTGCATTCCGACGTACGTGTTACTCCAATGATCAGAATGTATGAAAAAAATATCGCATCCTGATCAAGGTTGCGGAATTCACCCTTAACCTGACACCCCCGCAATTATTAACTTTCTTTGAAAAATTACAAGTCCCAAACTAGGGATCTCTTGGCGTTGCAAATTGACGTACGTGTTACTTCAATGATCAGAATGTATGAAAAGAATATTGCATCCCGATCGAGGTGTCGGAAGCCACCCCCAACCTGACACCACCGCGATTATTAATTTTCTTCAAAAAATCGCAAGTCCCAAACTAAAAATCTTTCGGATTTGCAAATCGACGTATGTGTTACTTTGATGATCAGAATGTATGAAAAAAATATTGCATTCCGATCGAGGTTGCAGAAGCCACTCTTAACCTGACACCCCCGCGATTATTAACTTTCTTTGAAAAATTCAAGTCCGAAACGAGGGATTTTTCGACGTTGCAAATCGACGTAAGTGTTATTCTGATAATCAGAATGTATGAAAAGATATTGCATCTCGATCGAGGTTGCGGAAGCCACCCCTAACCTGACACCCCCACGATTATTAACTTTCTTTGAAAAATTACAAGTCCCAAACTAGAGATCTCTCGGCATTGCAAATCGACGTACGTGTTACTCTGATGATTGGAATGTATGAAGAAGATATTGCATCCCGATCAAGGTTGCGGAAGCCACCCTTAACCTGACACCCCCGCGATTATCAACTTTTTTTGAAAATTTACAAGTCCCAAACTAAAGATCTTTCGGCGTTGCAAATTGACATACGTGTTACTCTAATAATCAGAATGTATGAAAAAAATATTGCATCCCGATCAAAGTCGCGGAAGCCACCCTTAACCTGACACCCCCACGATTATTACTTTTCTTCAAAAAATTACAAGTCCCAAACCAGAAATCTTTTGGCGTTGCATTCCGACGTACGTGTTACTTCAATGATCAGAATGCATGAAAAAAATATTGCATCCCGATCAAGGTTGCGGAAGCCACCTTTAACCTGACACCCCCGCAATTATTAACTTTCTTTGAAAAATTACAAGTCCCAAACTAGGGATCTCTTGGCGTTGCAAATTGACGTACGTGTTACTTTGATAATAAGAATGTATGAAAAGAATATTGCATCCTGATCGAGGTGTCGGAAGCCACCCCCAACCTGACACCCCCGCGATTATTAATTTTCTTCAAAAAATCACAAGTCCCAAACTAGGGATCTTTTGGCGTTGCAAATCGACGTACGTGTTACTCTGATGATCAGAAAGGAAGAGAAAAAAATATCGCATCCCGATCGAGGTTGCGGAAGCCACCCGCAACTTGACACCCCCGCGATTAATAACTTTCTTTGAAAAATCACAAGTCCCAAACTAGGAATCTCTCGGCATTGCAAATCGACGGACGTGTTACTTCGGTGATCAGGATGTATGAAAAGGATTTTGCATTCCGATCGAGGTTGCGGAAGCCACCCCCAACCTGACACCCCCGCGAATATTAATTTTCTTCAAAAAATCACAAGTCCCAAACTAAGGATCTTTCGGCGTTGTAAGTCGACTTACGTGTTACTTTGAAAATCAGAATGTATGAAAAAATATTGCATCTCGATCGAGGTTGCGGAAGCCACCCTTAACCTGACACTCCCGCGATTATTACTTTTCTTCAAAAAATCACAAGTCCCAAACTAGAAATCTCTCGGTATTGCAATTCGACGTGCGTGTTACTCTGATGATTGGAATGTATGAAGAGGATATTGCATTTCGATCGAGGTTGTGGAAGCCACCCTTAACCTGACACCCCCGCGATTATTAATTTTCTTCAAAAAAGCACAAGTCCCAAACTAGGGATCTTTCGGCGTTGCGATTCGACGTACGTGTTACTCTGATGATCAGAAGGTATGAAAAAAATATTTCATCCCGAACGAGGTTGCGGAAGCCACCCTTAACCTGACACCCCCGCGATTATTACTTTTCTTCAAAAAATCACAAGTCCCAAACTAGAAATTTCTCGGCGTTGCAAATCAACGTACGTTTTCAACCGATGTTCAAAGAGTATGAAAAAAATATCGCATCCCGATCGAGGTTGCGGAAGCCACCCTTAACCTGACACCCTCGCGATTATTATCTTTCTTTGAAAAATTACAAGTCCGAAACTAGGAATCTTTTGGCGTTGCAATTCGACGTTCGTGTTATTCTGATGATTAGAATAAATCAAAAAAATGGTTTATATCGATAGGGATTGCGGAAGCCACCCTTAACCTGACACCCCCGCGATTATTAATTTTCTTCAAAAAATTACAAGTCCCAAACTAGGAATCTTTCGGCGTTGCATTCCGACGTACGTGTTACTCTGATAATCAGGATGAATGAAAAAATATTGCATCTCGATCGAGGTTGCGGAAGCCACCCTTAACCTGACACCCCCGCGATTATTAACTTTCTTTGAAAAATTACAAGTCCCAAACTAAAGATCTCTTGTTGTTGCAAATTGACGTACGTGTTACTCTGATGATCAAAATGTATGGAAAGAATATTGCATCCCGATCGAGGTTGCGGAAGCCACCGTTAACCTGACACCCCCGCGATTAATAACTTTCTTTGAAAAATTACAAGTCCCAAACTAGGAATTTCTCGGCGTTGCAAATCGACGGACGTGTTACTTTGATGATCAGAATGTATGAAAAGAATATTGCATCTCGATCAAGGATGCGGAAGCCACCCTTAACCTACAACACCGCGATTATTAATTTTCTTCAAAAAATCACAAGTCCCAAACTAGAAATTTTTTGGCGTTGCATTTCGACGTACGTGTTTCTCCAATGATCAGAATGTATGAAAAAAATATTGCATCCCGATCAAGGTTGCGGAAGCCACCCTTAACCTGACACCCCCGCAATTATTAACTTTCTTTGAAAAATTACAAGTCCCAAACTAGGGATCTCTTGGCGTTGCAAATTGACGTACGTGTTACTCTGATGATTGGAATGTATGAAGAGAATATTGCATCCCGATCGAGGTTGCGGAAGCCACCCTCAACCTGACACCACCGCGATTATTAATTTTCTTTAAAAAATCGCAAGTCCCAAACTAAAAATCTTTTGGCGTTGCATTCCGACGTACGTGTTACTCCAATGATCAGAATGTATGAAAAAAATATCGCATCCTGATCAAGGTTGCGGAATTCACCCTTAACCTGACACCCCCGCAATTATTAACTTTCTTTGAAAAATTACAAGTCCCAAACTAGGGATCTCTTGGCGTTGCAAATTGACGTACGTGTTACTTTGATAATTAGAATGTATGAAAGAATATTGCATCTCGATCGAGGTTGCGGAAGCCACCCTTAACCTGACACCCCCACGATGATTAACTTTCTTTGAAAAATTACAAGTCCCAAACTAGGGATCTCTCGGCGTTGCAAATCGACGTACGTGTTACTTCAATAATCAGAATGTATGAAAAGAATATTGCATTCCGATCGAGGTGTCGGAAGCCACCCTTAACCTGACACCCTCGCGATTATTATCTTTCTTTGAAAAATTACAAGTCCGAAACTAGGAATCTTTTGGCGTTGCAAATCGACGTTCGTGTTATTCTGATGATTAGAATAAATCAAAAAAATGGTTTATATCGATAGGGATTGCGGAAGCCACCCTTAACCTGACACCCCCGCGATTATTAATTTTCTTCAAAAAATTACAAGTCCCAAACTAGGAATCTTTCGGCGTTGCATTCCGACGTACGTGTTACTCTGATAATCAGGATGAATGAAAAAATATTGCATCTCGATCGAGGTTGCGGAAGCCACCCTTAACCTGACACCCCCGCGATTATTAACTTTCTTTGAAAAATTACAAGTCCCAAACTAAAGATCTCTTGTTGTTGCAAATTGACGTACGTGTTACTCTGATGATCAAAATGTATGGAAAGAATATTGCATCCCGATCGAGGTTGCGGAAGCCACCGTTAACCTGACACCCCCGCGATTAATAACTTTCTTTGAAAAATTACA
Organism: Athalia rosae; assembly: GCF_917208135.1. Lineage (NCBI taxonomy): Eukaryota > Metazoa > Arthropoda > Insecta > Hymenoptera > Athaliidae > Athalia > Athalia rosae. Next base: position 12,287,387 of record NC_064028.1, read on the forward strand.
AGTCCCAAACTAGGAATTTCTCGGCGTTGCAAATCAACGTACGTTTTCAACCGATGTTCAAAGAGTATGAAAAAAATATCGCATCCCGATCGAGGTTGCGGAAGCCACCCTTAACCTGACACCCTCGCGATTATTATCTTTCTTTGAAAAATTACAAGTCCGAAACTAAGAATCTTTTGGCGTTGCAAATCGACGTTCGTGTTATTCTGATGATTAGAATAAATCAAAAAAATGGTTTATATCGATAGGGATTGCGGAAGCCACCCTTAACCTGACACCCCCGCGATTATTAATTTTCTTCAAAAAATTACAAGTCCCAAACTAGGAATCTTTCGGCGTTGCATTCCGACGTACGTGTTACTCTGATAATCAGGATGAATGAAAAAATATTGCATCTCGATCGAGGTTGCGGAAGCCACCCTTAACCTGACACCCCCGCGATTATTAACTTTCTTTGAAAAATTACAAGTCCCAAACTAAAGATCTCTTGTTGTTGCAAATTGACGTACGTGTTACTCTGATGATCAAAATGTATGGAAAGAATATTGCATCCCGATCGAGGTTGCGGAAGCCACCGTTAACCTGACACCCCCGCGATTAATAACTTTCTTTGAAAAATTACAAGTCCCAAACTAGGAATTTCTCGGCGTTGCAAATCGACGGACGTGTTACTTTGATGATCAGAATGTTTGAAAAAAATATTGCATCTCGATCAAGGATGCGGAAGCCACCCTTAACCTACAACACCGCGATTATTAATTTTCTTCAAAAAATCACAAGTCCCAAACTAGAAATTTTTTGGCGTTGCATTTCGACGTACGTGTTTCTCCAATGATCAGAATGTATGAAAAAAATATTGCATCCCGATCAAGGTTGCGGAAGCCACCCTTAACCTGACACCCCCGCAATTATTAACTTTCTTTGAAAAATTACAAGTCCCAAACTAGGGATCTCTTGGCGTTGCAAATTGACGTACGTGTTACTCTGATGATTGGAATGTATGAAGAGAATATTGCATCCCGATCGAGGTTGCGGAAGCCACCCTCAACCTGACACCACCGCGATTATTAATTTTCTTCAAAAAATCGCAAGTCCCAAACTAAAAATCTTTTGGCGTTGCATTCCGACGTACGTGTTACTCCAATGATCAGAATGTATGAAAAAAATTTCGCATCCTGATCAAGGTTGCGGAATTCACCCTTAACCCGACACCCCCGCAATTATTAACTTTCTTTGAAAAATTACAAGTCTCAAACTAGGGATCTCTTGGCGTTGCATATTGACGTACGTGTTACTTTGATAATTAGAATGTATGAAAAAATATTGCATCTCGATCGAGGTTGCGGAAGCCACCCTTAACCTGACACCCCCACGATGATTAACTTTCTTTGAAAAATTACAAGTCCCAAACTAGGGATCTCTCGGCGTTGCAAATCGACGTACGTGTTACTTCAATGATCAGAATGTATGAAAAAAATATTGCATCCCGATCGAGGTGTCGGAAGCCACCCCCAACCTGACACCCCCACGATTAATTATTTTCTTTGAAAAATTACAAGTCCCAAACTAAGAATCTTTCGGATTTGCAAATCGACGTATGTGTTACTTTGATGATCAGAATGTATGAAAAAAATATTGCATTCCGATCGAGGTTGCAGAAGCCACTCTTAACCTGACACCCCCGCGATTATTAACTTTCTTTGAAAAATTCAAGTCCGAAACGAGGGATTTTTCGACGTCGCAAATCGACGTAAGTGTTATTCTGATAATCAGAATGTATGAAAAGATATTGCATCTCGATCGAGGTTTCGGAAGCCACCCCTAACCTGACACCCCCACGATTATTAACTTTCTTTGAAAAATTACAAGTCCCAAACTAGAGATCTCTCGGCATTGCAAATCGACGTACGTGTTACTCTGATGATTGGAATGTATGAAGAAGATATTGCATCCCGATCAAGGTTGCGGAAGCCACCCTTAACCTGACACCCCCGCGATTATCAACTTTTTTTGAAAATTTACAAGTCCCAAACTAAAGATCTTTCGGCGTTGCAAATTGACATACGTGTTACTCTAATAATCAGAATGTATGAAAAAAATATTGCATCCCGATCGAAGTCGCGGAAGCCACCCTTAACCTGACACCCCCACGATTATTACTTTTCTTCAAAAAATTACAAGTCCCAAACCAGAAATCTTTTGGCGTTGCGATCCGACGTACGTGTTACTTCAATGATCAGAATGCATGAAAAAAATATTGCATCCCGATCAAGGTTGCGGAAGCCACCTTTAACCTGACACCCCCGCAATTATTAACTTTCTTTGAAAAATTACAAGTCCCAAACTAGGGATCTCTTGGCGTTGCATATTGACGTACGTGTTACTTTGATAATAAGAATGTATGAAAGAATATTGCATCTCGATCGAGGTTGCGGAAGCCACCCTCAACCTGACACCACCGCGATTATTAATTTTCTTCAAAAAATCGCAAGTCCCAAACTAAAAATCTTTTGGCGTTGCATTCCGACGTACGTGTTACTCCAATGATCAGAATGTATGAAAAAAATATCGCATCCTGATCAAGGTTGCGGAATTCACCCTTAACCCGACACCCCCGCAATTATTAACTTTCTTTGAAAAATTACAAGTCCCAAACTAGGGATCTCTTGGCGTTGCATATTGACGTACGTGTTACTTTGATAATTAGAATGTATGAAAGAATATTGCATCTCGATCGAGGTTGCGGAAGCCACCCTTAACCTGACACCCCCACGATGATTAACTTTCTTTGAAAAATTACAAGTCCCAAACTAGAGATCTCTCGGCATTGCAAATCGACGTACGTGTTACTCTGATGATTGGAATGTATGAAAAAGATATTGCATCCCGATCTAGGTTGCGGAAGCCACCCTTAACCTGACACCCCCGCGATTATCAACTTTTTTTGAAAATTTACAAGTCCCAAACTAAAGATCTTTCGGCGTTGCAAATTGACATACGTGTTACTCTAATAATCAGAATGTATGAAAAGAATATTGCATCCCGATCGAAGTCGCGGAAGCCACCCTTAACCTGACACCCCCACGATTATTACTTTTCTTCAAAAAATTACAAGTCCCAAACCAGAAATCTTTTGGCGTTGCATTCCGACGTACGTGTTACTCCAATGATCAGAATGCATGAAAAAAATATTGCATCCCGATCAAGGTTGCGGAAGCCACCTTTAACCTGACACCCCCGCAATTATTAACTTTCTTTGAAAAATTACAAGTCCCAAACTAGGGATCTCTTGGCGTTGCAAATTGACGTACGTGTTACTTTGATAATAAGAATGTATGAAAAGAATATTGCATCCCGATCGAGGTGTCGGAAGCCACCCCCAACCTGACACCCCCGCGATTATTAATTTTCTTCAAAAAATCACAAGTCCCAAACTAGGGATCTTTTGGTGTTGCAAATCGACGTACGTGTTACTCTGATGATCAGAAAGGAAGAGAAAAAAATATCGCATCCCGATCGAGGTTGCGGAAGCCACCCGCAACTTGACAACCCCGCGATTAATAACTTTCTTTGAAAAATCACAAGTCCCAAACTAGGAATCTCTCGGCATTGCAAATCGACGGACGTGTTACTTCGGTGATCAGGATGTATGAAAAGGATTTTGCATTCCGATCGAGGTTGCGGAAGCCACCCCGAACCTGACACCCCCGCGAATATTAATTTTCTTCAAAAAATCACAAGTCCCAAACTAAGGATCTTTCGGCGTTGTAAGTCGACTTACGTGTTACTTTGAAAATCAGAATGTATGAAAAAATATTGCATCTCGATCGAGGTTGCGGAAGCCACCCTTAACCTGACACCCCCGCGATTATTACTTTTCTTCAAAAAATCACAAGTCCCAAACTAGAAATCTCTCGGTTTTGCAATTCGACGTGCGTGATACTCTGATGATTGGAATGTATGAAGAGAATATTGCATTTCGATCGAGGTTGTGGAAGCCACCCTTAACCTGACACCCCCGCGATTATTAATTTTCTTCAAAAAAGCACAAGTCCCAAACTAGGGATCTTTCGGCGTTGCGATTCGACGTACGTGTTACTCTGATGATCAGAAGGTATGAAAAAAATATTTCATCCCGAACGAGGTTGCGGAAGCCACCCTTAACCTGACACCCCCGCGATTATTACTTTTCTTCAAAAAATCACAAGTCCCAAACTAGGAATTTCTCGGCGTTGCAAATCAACGTACGTTTTCAACCGATGTTCGAAGAGTATGAAAAGAATATCGCATCCCGATCAAGGTTGCGGAAGCCACCCTCAACCTGACACCCTCGCGATTATTATCTTTCTTTGAAAAATTACAAGTCCGAAACTAGGAATCTTTTGGCGTTGCAAATCGACGTTCGTGTTATTCTGATGATTAGAATGAATCAAAAAAATGGTTTATATCGATAGGGATTGCGGAAGCCACCCTTAACCTGACACCCCCGCGATTATTAATTTTCTTCAAAAAATTACAAGTCCCAAACTAGGAATCTTTCGGCGTTGCATTTCGACGTACGTGTTACTCTGATAATCAGGATGAATGAAAAAATATTGCATCTCGATCGAGGTTGCGGAAGCCACCCTTAACCTGACACCCCCGCGATTATTAACTTTCTTTGAAAAATTACAAGTCCCAAACTAAAGATCTCTTGTTGTTGCAAATTGACGTACGTGTTACTCTGATGATCAAAATGTATGGAAAGAATATTGCATCCCGATCGAGGTCGCGGAAGCCACCCTTAACCTGACACCCCCGCGATTAATAACTTTCTTTGAAAAATTACAAGTCCCAAACTAGGAATTTCTCGGCGTTGCAAATCGACGGACGTGTTACTTTGATGATCAGAATGTATGAAAAGAATATTGCATCTCGATCAAGGATGCGGAAGCCACCCTTAACCTGACACCACCGCGATTATTAATTTTCTTCAAAAAATCACAAGTCCCAAACTAGGAATTTTTTGGCGTTGCATTTCGACGTACGTGTTTCTCCAATGATCAGAATGTATGAAAAAAATATTGCATCCCGATCAAGGTTGCGGAAGCCACCCTTAACCTGACACCCCCGCAATTATTAACTTTCTTTGAAAAATTACAAGTCCCAAACTAGGGATCTCTTGGCGTTGCAAATTGACGTACGTGTGACTTTGATAATCACAATGTATGAAAGAATATTGCATCTCGATCGAGGTTGCGGAAGCCACCCTTAACCTGACACCCCCACGATTATTAATTTTCTTCAAAAAATCACAAGTCCCAAGCTAGGGATCTTTCGGCGTTGCAAATTGATATACGTGTTACTCTGATGATCAGAGTGTATGTAAAAAATATCGCATCCCGATCGAGGTTGTGGAAGCCACCCCCAACCTGACACCCCCGCGATTATTAACTTTCTTTGAAAAATTACAAGTCCGAAACAAGAAATTTTTCGGCGTCGCAAATCGACGTACGTGTTACTCTGATGATCAGAATGTATGAAAAGGATATTGCATCCCGATCGAGGTGTCGGAAGCCACCCCCAACCTGACACCCCCGCGATTATTAATTTTCTTCAAAAAATCACAAGTCCCAAACTAGGGATCTTTCGGCGTTGCAAATCAACGTACGTGTTACTCTGATGATTGGAATGTATGGAGAGAATATTGCATCTTGATCGAGGTTGCGGAAGCCACCCTTAACCTGACACCCCCGCGATTATTAATTTTCTTTGAAAAATTACAAGTCCCAAACTAAGAATCTCTTGGCGTTGCAAATCGACGTACGTGTTACTTTGATGATCAGAATGTATGAAAAAAATATTGCATTCCGATCGAGGTTGCAGAAGCCACTTTTAACCTGACAGCCCCGCGATTATTAACTTTCTTTGAAAAATTACAAGTCCGAAACTAGAAATTTTTCGGCGTCGCTAATTGACGTACGTGTTACTCTGATGATCAGAATGAATGAAAAGAATATTTCATATCGATCGAGGTTACGGAAGCCACCCTTAACCTGACACCCCCGCGATTATTACTTTTCTTCACAAAATCACAAGTCCCAAACTAGAAATTTTTTGGCGTTGCAAATCGACGTACGTGTTACTTTGATGATTAGAATGTATGAAAAAAATATATCATCCTGATTGAGGTTGCGGAAGCCACCCCCAACCTGACACCCCCGCGAATATTAATTTTCTTCAAAAAATCACAAGTCCCAAACTAGGGATCTTTCGGCGTTGTAAATCGACTTACGTGTTACTCTGAAGATCAGAATGTATGAAAAAATATTGCATCCCGATCGAGGTTGCGGAAGCCACCCCCAACCTGACACCCCCGCGAATATTAATTTTCTTCAAAAAATCACAAGTCCCAAACTAGGGATCTTTCGGCGTTGTAAATCGACTTACGTGTTACTCTGAAAATCAGAATGTATGAAAAAATATTGCATCTCGATCGAGGTTGCGGAAGCCACCCTTAACCTGACACCCCCGCGATTATTACTTTTCTTCAAAAAATCACAAGTCCCAAACTAGGGATCTTTCGGCGTTGTAAATTGACTCACGTGTTACTCTAAAAATCAGAATGTATGAAAAAATATGGCATCTCGATCGAGGTTGCAGAAGCCACCCTTAACCTGACACCCCCGCGATTATTACTTTTCTTCAAAAAATCACAAGTCCCAAACTAGAAATCTCTCGGCATTGCAAATCGACGTACGTGTTACTCTGATGATTGGAATGTATGAAGAGAATATTGCATCCCGATCGAGGTTGCGGAAGCCACCCTTAACCTGACACCCCCACGATTATTAACTTTCTTTGAAAAATTACAAGTCCCAAACTAGGGATCTCTCGGCGTTGCAAATCGACGTACGTGTTACTTCAATGATCAGAATGTATGGAAACAATATTGCATCCCGATCGAGGTGTCGGAAGCCACCCCCAACCTGACACCCCCACGATTAATTATTTTCTTTGAAAAATTACAAGTCCCAAACTAAGAATCTTTCGGATTTGCAAATCGACGTATGTGTTACTTTGATGATCAGAATGTATGAAAAAAATATTGCATTCCGATCGAGGTTGCAGAAGCCACTCTTAACCTGACACCCCCGCGATTATTAACTTTCTTCAAAAAATCGCAAGTCCCAAACTAAAAATCTTTTGGCGTTGCATTCCGACGTACGTGTTACTCCAATGATCAGAATGTATGAAAAAAATATCGCATCCTGATCAAGGTTGCGGAATTCACCCTTAACCTGACACCCCCGCAATTATTAACTTTCTTTGAAAAATTACAAGTCCCAAACTAGGGATCTCTTGGCGTTGCAAATTGACGTACGTGTTACTTTGATAATTAGAATGTATGAAAGAATATTGCATCTCGATCGAGGTTGCGGAAGCCACTCTTAACCTGACACCCCCGCGATTATTAACTTTCTTTGAAAAATTCAAGTCCGAAACGAGGGATTTTTCGACGTCGCAAATCGACGTAAGTGTTATTCTGATAATCAGAATGTATGAAAAGATATTGCATCTCGATCGAGGTTGCGGAAGCCACCCCTAACCTGACACCCCCACGATTATTAACTTTCTTTGAAAAATTACAAGTCCCAAACTAGAGATCTCTCGGCATTGCAAATCGACGTACGTGTTACTCTGATGATTGGAATGTATGGAGAAGATATTGCATCCCGATCAAGGTTGCGGAAGCCACCCTTAACCGGACACCCCCGCGATTATCAACTTTTTTTGAAAATTTACAAGTCCCAAACTAAAGATCTTTCGGCGTTGCAAATTGACATACGTGTTACTCTAATAATCAGAATGTATGAAAGAAATATTGCATCCCGATCGAAGTCGCGGAAGCCACCCTCAACCTGACACCCCCACGATTATTACTTTTCTTCAAAAAATTACAAGTCCCAAACCAGAAATCTTTTGGCGTTGCATTCCGACGTACGTGTTACTTCAATGATCAGAATGCATGAAAAAAATATCGCATCCTGATCAAGGTTGCGGAATTCACCCCCAACCTGACACCCCCACGATTAATTATTTTCTTTGAAAAATTACAAGTCCCAAACTAAGAATCTTTCGGATTTGCAAATCGACGTATGTGTTACTTTGATGATCAGAATGTATGAAAAAAATATTGCATTCCGATCGAGGTTGCAGAAGCCACTCTTAACCTGACACCCCCGCGATTATTAACTTTCTTTGAAAAATTCAAGTCCGAAACGAGGGATTTTTCGACGTCGCAAATCGACGTAAGTGTTATTCTGATAATCAGAATGTATGAAAAGATATTGCATCTCGATCGAGGTTGCGGAAGCCACCCCTAACCTGACACCCCCACGATTATTAACTTTCTTTGAAAAATTACAAGTCCCAAACTAGAGATCTCGCGGCATTGCAAATCGACGTACGTGTTACTCTGATGATTGGAATGTATGGAGAAGATATTGCATCCCGATCAAGGTTGCGGAAGCCACCCTTAACCGGACACCCCCGCGATTATCAACTTTTTTTGAAAATTTACAAGTCCCAAACTAAAGATCTTTCGGCGTTGCAAATTGACATACGTGTTACTCTAATAATCAGAATGTATGAAAGAAATATTGCATCCCGATCGAAGTCGCGGAAGCCACCCTTAACCTGACACCCCCACGATTATTACTTTTCTTCAAAAAATTACAAGTCCCAAACCAGAAATCTTTTGGCGTTGCATTCCGACGTACGTGTTACTTCAATGATCAGAATGCATGAAAAAAATATTGCATCCCGATCAAGGTTGCGGAAGCCACCTTTAACCTGACACCCCCGCAATTATTAACTTTCTTTGAAAAATTACAAGTCCCAAACTAGGGATCTCTTGGCGTTGCAAATTGACGTACGTGTTACTTTGATAATAAGAATGTATGAAAAGAATATTGCATCCCGATCGAGGTGTCGGAAGCCACCCCCAACCTGACACCCCCGCGATTATAATTTTCTTCAAAAAATCACAAGTCCCAAACTAAGGATCTTTTGGCGTTGCAAATCGACGTACGTGTTACTCTGATGATCAGAAAAGAAGAGAAAAAAATATCGCATCCCGATCGAGGTTGCGGAAGCCACCCGCAACTTGACACCCCCGCGATTAATAACTTTCTTTGAAAAATCACAAGTCCCAAACTAGGAATCTCTCGGCATTGCAAATCGACGGACGTGTTACTTCGGTGATCAGGATGTATGAAAAGGATTTTGCATTCCGATCGAGGTTGCGGAAGCCACCCCCAACCTGACACCCCCGCGAATATTAATTTTCTTCAAAAAATCACAAGTCCCAAACTAAGGATCTTTCGGCGTTGTAAGTCGACTTACGTGTTACTTTGAAAATCAGAATGTATGAAAAAATATTGCATCTCGATCGAGGTTGCGGAAGCCACCCTTAACCTGACACCCCCGCGATTATTACTTTTCTTCAAAAAATCACAAGTCCCAAACTAGAAATCTCTTGGTATTGCAATTCGACGTGCGTGTTACTCTGATGATTGGAATGTATGAAGAGAATATTGCATTTCGATCGAGGTTGTGGAAGCCACCCTTAACCTGACACTCCCGCGATTATTAATTTTCTTCAAAAAAGCACAAGTCCCAAACTAGGGATCTTTCGGCGTTGCGATTCGACGTACGTGTTACTCTGATGATCAGAAGGTATGAAAAAAATATTTCATCCTGAACGAGGTTGCGGAAGCCACCCTTAACCTGACACCCCCGCGATTATTACTTTTCTTCAAAAAATCACAAGTCCCAAACTAGGAATTTCTCGGCGTTGCAAATCAACGTACGTTTTCAACCGATGTTCAAAGAGTATGAAAAAAATATCGCATCCCGATCGAGGTTGCGGAAGCCACCCTTAACCTGACACCCTCGCGATTATTATCTTTCTTTGAAAAATTACAAGTCCGAAACTAGGAATCTTTTGGCGTTGCAAATCGACGTTCGTGTTATTCTGATGATTAGAATGAATCAAAAAAATGGTTTATATCGATAGGGATTGCGGAAGCCACCCTTAACCTGACACCCCCGCGATTATTAATTTTCTTCAAAAAATTACAAGTCCCAAACTAGGAATTTCTCGGCGTTGCAAATCGACGGACGTGTTACTTTGATGATCAGAATGTATGAAAAGAATATTGCATCTCGATCA